>NC_047084.1:178985685-179288715 GCF_902459505.1 Geotrypetes seraphini | reverse complement strand
GGAGGGGCCAGGAGGAGAAAGAAAGAAATATTGGCTTTATAGAAGAAGGCCCAGAGACTCATGAAATCACCAGACTAAAAGGTAGGAAAAATGATTTTATTTTCAATTTAGTGATCAAAATGTGTCCATTTTTGAGAATTTATATCTGCTGTCTATATTTTGCACTATGGCCCCTCTTTCACTAAACCACAATAGTGGTTTTTAACACAGAGAGCCTATGAGCGTCAAGAGCAGCGCGGGGCATTCAGCATAGCTCCTTGCACTAAAAACCACTATCGCAGTTTAGTAAAAAGAGCGGGGGTATTTGTCTATTTTTGAATAGTTGTTACTGAGGTGACATTGCATAGAGTCTTCTGCCTTGACCTCTTTGAGAAACCCTCCGAATATAAATGATAATTAATATTTTCTCTGCGTATGGTGTGCTTTGTATTTTTTAAAAAATTTTATTGTTGGTAGAACATTTTGACTTGGTCATTTTAAAAGTAGCTCGCAAGCCCAAAAAGTGTGGCCACCCCTGCTATAAACAGTGGTGTCCGTCCCAGCTTGTGCTCCCTCCAGCGGTTGTTTCACTTCTGGCCGGCTCCCCTGCTTAAAGCCGCGGGCGTCAGCTCCTCGCGCAATCCATGGCTGCGTCGGAAGCGTTCCCTCTGACGTCACGACGTCAGAGAATAGGCTTCCGACGCAGCCGCAGATCATGTGAGGTGTAGATGCCCGCTGCTTTGAGCAGGGGAACCGGCCAGACATGCTGGGAAGGGAAGAGATGTTGCTGCTGCACAGGGAAGAGGGAGAGAAATGCTGCTGCTGCACAGGGAAGGGGGGGAAAATGCTACTGCTGCACAGGGAAAGGGATGAGAGAAATGCTGCTGCTGCTGTAGCACCCAATTGGGGAGAGAGAGGGAAGAAGGAAGACAAGGGAGAGGAACCAGAGATGCCAAGTCCATGGGAGGGAGGGAAAGGAAAAAAGGAAAGGAGATACCAGACCATGGAGGGGGAGAAAGAGATGCCATGGCATGGGGAGAGGGAAGGGAAGGAAACCCTTCCCAAGGAAACCAAACTCCCACAGCCACCCAATTAGCGGATCATTTCAAACACAAAATCATCACAACCAGATCCACATTCAACAATTCAAGAATCAACATAGAAGAAATACGAATCAATCCCAAAACAGATGAAGCAATCCCAGCAGACAGGATATGGACAAACTTCCCAAAGATACAATGGTCAGACTTGGACAGGCTTTACAAAAAATACAGCAAATCCTCATGTGACTTGAACAACTGTCCCTCATACTTACTAGCAACAGCTTCCACCAAATTTAAAGCTAGCCTCACACTATGGCTTCAAACAACACTATGTGAAGGTCATTTCCCAGCGGAATTAGGAGAAATCATAATTACACCTATCCTAAAAGATCCCAAAGGTCCTATAGACCAGTGTTTTCCAACCTTTTTTGGGCAAAGGCACACTTGTTTCATGAAAAAAAATCACGAGGCACACCACCATTAGAAAATGTTAAAAAATTTAACTCTGTGCCTATATTGACTATATATAAAGTAATTCTCTTGAATAGGAATCAAATAAACACAAAGAAAGTATTTTATAATGCTGCCACTGCCAACAACACCGTTGGTGGCGGTGGCACTCAAGTGGCTAAAGAGCCGCAGTTTGCCGGCCTAGAGACAACACTGGAGGGTGGCCAGCTGTGCACCCCCTTGGGACGTAAACCCGGGGTGGGGCACACCGCCCCCCACCTGGTATGCCACTATCTGTACCTCACTCCCTCCCTATGACCAAAAATTCTCCTTTCTTCTTTTCCCCGTGCACACAACCATCTCTTTCCCTCCCTTCCTCTCTCCAAAGTCCATGCCTTCTGTGTCCAAACACTCATTCCCTCCCCCTCCTCAGCATCTCTTTCCCTCCCTTCCTCTCTCCCAAGTCCATTTCTTCTGTGTCCAAAAACGCATTCCCTCCCCCACCTCAGCATCTCTTTCCCTCCCTTCCTCTCTCCCAAGTCCATTTCTTCTGTGTCCAAAAACGCATTCCCTCCCCCACCTCAGCATCTCTTTCCCTCCCTTCCTCTCTCCCAAGTCCATGCCTTCTGTGTCCAAAAAACCCATTCCCTCCCCCACCTCAGCATCTCTTTCCCTCCCTTCCTCTCTCCCAAGTTCATGCCTTGTGTCCAAAACGCACTCCCTCCCCCTTTTGTGTTCCGCGTTTGCCTCCCAGCCCATCTTTGCAACTTTCTCAGCAAAACGAAGCTCAAGCCGCAAGGCTTGTCTTCTGCTTCCTGCCTGACCTGCCGCGCACAAATAGCCGAACGGAAGTATTCTCCGACGTCAGCGCTGACGTCGGAGGGCAGGCTTTGCTTAAGCCCTCCCTCCGACGTCAGCGCTGACATCGGGGAACGCTTGCGATCGGCTATATGTTAGCTGCAGGGCAGGCAGGAACAGAAGACGAGCCTCGCGGCTCGAGATGTATTGAACTCCGCGGGTCCCCCGTCCAGCTCTCTCCTGTCCACGTGGGGCGGACCGCCCCTCTCCCTAGACTTGTGGTACTGCTCTGATGGCGGCCCTGACCGTACGGCACACCAGGCAACATCTCGCGGCACACTAGTGTGCCGCAGAACAGCGGTTGAAAAACACTGCTATAGACAATCCTGCAAACTATAGACCAATCGCTTCAATCCCACTATACATTAAAATAACAGAAGGTCTTGTCACACAACACCTCTCCAACTACCTTGAAGACCATCACATACTACATCCATCACAATCTGGATTCAGATCCAACCATAGCACAGAAACTCTACTGGTATCACTATTAGACATTGTCCGACAACACCTCAGCAAAGGAAACAAGCTGCTTCTCATTCAGCTCGATCTTTCTGCGGCATTCGACCTAGTTGACCATCACACACTACTCCAGATATTAGACGCAATAGGAATCTCAGGTAATGTTCACAAATGGTTCCAAAGCTTCCTCAAAACACGAACATACAAAGTCAAGTCAAAAGAGCACATATCCGACCCATGGTCAAACCCATGTGGAGTACCACAAGGATCACCATTATCACCCATATTATTCAACCTCTTCATAGCATCCCTTGGCATAACCCTAGACGCCCTAAACACAGTATCATTCAGCTACGCGGATGATATAACTATCCTCCTCCCCTTTAACATTCAAGACCCCTTATCCACAAACCACTTGAAAATAATAATGGAAACGGTAGAAAAATGGATGTCAAGTCATAAACTAAAACTGAACTCGGAAAAAACTAAATTCCTACTACTAGAGAAGGAAAAAAAAACATCTCTCACAGAACTAGAATTAAATACAATCAAGTACCCAATGCAAAGTACACTCAAGATCCTGGGAATACAACTAGACAGAAACTGCACAATGCAGTCTCAAATCCACAAAATCATCCAAAGAGCTTTCTTCACAATGCGTAACCTAAGAAAAATAAGAAAATTCTTCAACAAAGATCAATACAAGATATTAGTACAATCCCTAGTACTAAGTATTGTAGATTATTGCAACAGCCTCTACCTATCATGCCCAAACTACATGATAAAACAACTACAGACTGTTCAGAACACGGCCCTCAGACTCATCTACTCCCTCGGCAAATATGACCACATCACCAACGCATACCTAGACTCACACTGGCTACCAATAAAAGCAAGATCCCAGTTCAAATTCTACTGTCTACTATACAAAGTAATACACGGAACAGCACCCAGCTACATAAACAACAGACTACACCGTAACCTCTCACACAGATTAAGGAGAACTCAGAGCCTATTCATTTACCCCCCTCTCAATGGAACACGACGAAAGAAACTATACAACAGCCTTTTAGCGACACAGGCAGCAAAGATCGATACTACCATCTCCAATCTACTGACCAAATCAATAGACATTAAAGTATTCCGAAAAGAAATCAAAACTCATCTCTTCAAAAAACACTTCCCATCATCATAACCTCACAATAGTATTAGAAAATACTCTCATGACCACCACCACCACCACCACAGCAACACCTCTGAATCCTGACTGTATTATTTCTATTCATCAAAACAACCTATCACTATCTACTATCTGCTTTCAATTTCTCCTGGAAATGTCCAGACTAACAATTGTAACTTGACACATTCTTGATTCTATGTACTGCAATGCTACTGGAAATGTCCAGTCTTCTAATTTGTAATTCCCTTAGAACCGCAAGGCACAAGCGGAATAGAAATCACTAATGTAATGTAATGTAAGATAGAGATATTACACCATGGTGTGGAGTGGGAAGGAAGGAAGGAAAGGAGAAGAGAGAGAGATGCCAAAGCATGGGAGGGGGTGGAGACAGAAAATGGAGAGGGGGGTGAAGCTGAAATGAACCATGTGCAAAGGAGAGAAGGGACCCCAGATAAACAGTTTATTGAAGGGACATAGAAAGAGGGAAGATGCCATATGGAAATAGAGAGAGGGTGGACAGTAGATGGGAGGGGCAGAGAGAGTGTGGGCAGTAGATAGAAGGGGTAGAGAGAGGGCAGAAGCTGGGTGGAAGGGGCAAAGAGGGCAGATGTTGCATGGAAGGGAGAGAGGACAAACGCTGTATAGAAAGAAGAGAGCAAAGAGAAGATGATTAAAGCAGAAACGACAAAAGGTAGAAAGATTTTTTATTGCTTTACTTAGAATCAAGTAGTATTGTAACTGTATTGATAAAAGTTTATAAATAGGAAATAGAAATAAGGCAATTTTTTGGACTAAACCCCTTTCCTCAGGACAGGATAGCATAACAGCAGTATACTGTACTGTTCTGAAGAAAGATTTGGCCTCTGAAAGCTAATTGAAAAATGGATTAGTCCAATAAAAAGGCATTTTCTTATTTCTCATTATTTGTTTTATTTTTATTTGTTAATTTGTAAAGTGGTGATTGTTATGTATTAGTTTTATCAAATTTACATAGAAACATAGAAATAGATGGCAGATAAGGGCCACGGCCCATCAAGTCTGCCCACTCCAGTGACCCTCCCTATCTATCTTTGTGGATAGATCCCACATGTCTATCCCATCTGGCCTTAAAATCTGGCACACTGCTGGCCTAAATAACCTGAAGTGGAAGACCATTCCAGCGATCAACCACCCTTTCAGTGAAGAAGAACTTCCTAGTGTCACTGTGCAGTTTCCTGCCCCTGATTTTCCACGAATGCCCCCTTGTTGCCGCGGGACCCTTGAAGAAGAAGATGTCTTCTTCCACCTCGATGCGACCCGTGAGATACTTGAATGTCTCGATCATATCTCCCCTCTCTCGACGTTCCTCGAGTGAGTAGAGCTGCAATTTCCCTAACCGCTCCTCGTACGGGAGCTCCTTGAGTCCCGAGACCATCCTGGTGGCCATTCTCTGGACCGATTCCAGTCTCAGCACATCCTTGTGGTAATGCGGCCTCCAGAATTGCACACAGTACTCCAGGTGCGGTCTCACCATGGATCTATACAGTGGCATAATGACTTCAGGTTTATGGCTGACGAAACTCCTGCGTATGCAACCTATGATTTGCCTTGCTTTGGATGAAGCTTGCTCCACTTGGTTTGCAGACTTCATGTCTTCCCTGACAATCACCCCTAAGTCTCTTTCTGCTTCAGTTCTTGTCAGGATCTCGCCATTTAGGGTGTAAATCGTGCATGTCTTTATATTTTGCACAGTATTAGGGGACATGTGGTGTTGTGGTCTTGCATTGTATGCAGAGTCTGGTTTCTTGGCGGTTCAGTTTAACTTTTGTCTACATATTTCTATTTTTAGTTTGTGATTATTCCATATTGAGCGAGGGTGTATCTCTGTTCTGTGTGTATGAAAAGGACATAGTTTTCAGTTGCCATTGACTGCAGGATCAATTGACTGTGGGATCTGGCTTGTTTAGTTTTACAATGTATGTGTTGGTGTTCTAGTGCTCACTGCAGTATTTAAGATGCTGCCTTTTCCTAGGTACACTCTTGTTGTGCGATATGTGGATTGTTATTAAAAATCATATTTTTAATATAGATGAGGGGAGGTGTCAAAAAATGATGGGCCCCGGGTGTCACATATGCTAGGTACACCACTGCTTCCGGAGGCTGTTATAGGGGAAAACACCCTCCATGGATTCAAGACAAAGTTAGCCAAGTTCCTGCTGAACCAGAACGTACGCAGGTAAGGCTAGACTCAGGGCACTGGTCTTTGACCTAAGGGCCACCGTGGGAGCGGACTGCTGGGCACGATGGATCACTGGTCTGACCCAGCAGCAGCAATTCTTATGTTCTTATCCCTCACTCTAGGTAACAGCCACAGCAAGTCTTCACAGTATGCAAACAGTTCACTTTTAAGGTTGAAAGAAAAACATTTACAGTTTCCAACTTTTTTGCTTGGCTATAAGTACCTCCATGGCTACTTCCTCACCAATCCCATTCTGGGGATTACTTGCCCAGTCAGGAGTGACTTCCATGGGCTGGAGCTGTTCTAATGAGGACTCCCCATTACTCTCAGCAGCATCCAACATTTATATGTCTGCTTTCTCCTGAAGGCTGGAGCTTTCCTCCAGGTCCTTCCTCTGGCAAGCCTGCTGCCTGGGTTTGGGTTCCTCTCTCTTTCCACTCTCCTCTCACTCCCCTTTGTATAGCGTGGCACACCCTGATAAGGCTTGCTTTTCCTCACAGGTGCTTCCTCTGTGTATTTAGTATGGTCATTAACCTCCTGGTGGTGTTCTGTTTTCCTTCCCCTGGGAAACTGCAACCCAAGGTCTGGTCTAACAACTAACTTCTTTCCTGTTAATGTGAAAGTTTTTACTTTTACCCACATCCCTGTCATTCTCATGGGTTTGGGATGCCCTGGCACCTTCTGGGCAAGAAATATAGGTCTCTTTCGGGGTCTGCTTAGGGCACACGGGTGTTACAGATGGCGCAGCGCTGTCCTGCCCGTGACAGCATAGAACATCTCCTCAACTGTTCATCTCCTTTGATCCTAACAGGCTGGGATGGCCTGTAACCAAGAGAACTATTTCCACGTGGTTGGTGGCATGTATTGCCTTCTGTTAAGTTCAGACTGGGCTGCACCTTGGAGCCTAGTCACAGCTCACAAAGTCCGAGCTATGGCAGCTTCAGTTGCTTTCTTATGTTCCACTCCTATTGATGAGATCTGTAAAGCTGCTTCTTGGTCTTTAGTTCATACATTCACACCTCACTACTGTCTGGAATCTTATTCCAGACTGGATGGTCACTTCGGCCAAGCAGTACTGCATAATTTATTTTCTTAATGGTCGACTCTTCCTCCAACCCATTGTAGTAAGCTAAGGAGTCCCATATGTGAGAATATGCTACCTGCTTGTCCTGGGATAAAGCACAGTTACTTACCATAACAGATATTATCCAGGGACAGCAGGCAGATATTTTCACAACCCACCCACCTCCCCTGGTTGGCTTCTTAGCTTGCTTACCAAACTGAGGTACTGCGAGCCTACGTCAGGTGGGAAGGCACTCGCGAAGTTTCTAAAAACTTAAAGTGGCAATACACTTTTAAAGCTGTCCATACCGGGACTCCATCACCCACATGTGAGAATATCTGCCTGCTGTCCCTGGATAACACCTGTTATGGTAAGTAACTGTGCTTTTCATGTTCTTTTAAGTATTTTGCAGAGGAGTTTGGGCAGGCAGTACTTCAGCACCAGCCTAAGAGTGGAGCTCCAGCTGCACCAGGTAAAGAAGAAATGCAGAAAATCATCTTTGATGTTTGGGTTATTAAAGCAATAAAAACTGCTAAATATATTTTGACAGATACCAGCAGTTAGTACAAGCCTAAAGGGTAAGTGGCTTCTCTCCTTTCCAGCATGCAGGATTATGTTCAACTAATTTACTGCAACTGAAGTGTATTTTACTTGATGTATTTTTAGAAAGATGAGCTATGACACCAAATTGAAAAGCAGAAGTTCCATGTTTTCTGCTTAGTGATAGCAATGTCTCTGGCTCAGCCTGATCTCCATACATTCTCTTGTTTTTCTGTCACTGGGGTCCTCGTTTCTCTAATCTGATTTTTTTTTTAAACTTTTATTGAATATCCAGTAAAAGTACAAAACAGCATATCAAGATACAGTAGCATATACCATTGTAATACAAAAGAACATATGGTGCAATCATCTTAGTCTTCACCTTCCTCTCTAACCTTTTGGCCCCTAATAGTTGAGACTGAATAAGCTAGATGTTATGTACAATCTTATATCCTGAAATCCTCAGAAAAAAAGAGTCCTACACAACATCCAAAGATTGAAATGAAAGGTTATTAGGATCTCAAGTGCTCAGTTATATGCCAACTGACCAAGTCTAGGCAGATAACTAAACTTGTGAGCTATCATCGGTCCTTTAACTCCTTGTTGTGTTATTTTATTTCAATTACTTTAATCTTATTGTGCAATTTGTTATATTTAACTACTATTATATTTATAGTTATTCAAATACTTAGCTCGGGTGTAGATTCTTAACCCGGCCAGCTGAAGACCAAACAGAACGACGGAAGATCTCCGTTTCGCTCTCAATAATCATGGAAGAGCTTCATCAGGAACAGTGCAGAGTAACAGCACTGAGCCATAGGTGAGTGAGCTGCTTGCTGCCTTCCAGCCCTGTGCTGGAGTAGTCTCCATTCCAGTTCAGTCAATCTGCAGTTGGGAGGAATTAAAAGACCGATGATAGCTCACAAGTTTAGTTATCTGCCTAGACTTGGTCAGTTGGCATATAACTGTGAGCACTTGAGATCCTAATAACCTTTCATTTCAATCTTTGGATGTTGTGTAGGACTCATGTTATAGCCTATTTTTTCTGAGGATTTCAGTGTGGTTCACAATCTTTTATTCTACCAAATCTACATTATTTGTAGAAGCATTTCAATAAATGTCTTTTCTGGGTTATGAATGTTTTTGTATTGATATACTGTTGAGTGCCGTAAAATATGGCTGATATGAAGGAACTGCTGTTATTGTTTGTAACATATGTGCTGTATATTTCTTATTTTTTATATGATTTTTTTTTTTTTTTGTAAAACCACCTAGTTATAGGTGGTTAAGAAATCTTTTAAATAAATTAATTAGAGTTCTGGGCGGGTTACAATCAATTTATTGTTATACAGAATTCTGTATACAGTTAAACATGTTAGAAAGAGTTATACATGCTACATAGTTATCAAATTATACATACAGTACAGTCTGAGGTAATATATCAAAAATATCAGCTGAACTTTTACATTGTCTTTGTTCCGAGTGACTTGTATTATTAACCTGAGTCTCTCTGGACCCCTGGTAGGGATTTTTATGAAACAGCGTGTATACTGTGGTTCTGCGAATTTCAATGGAAAGTGAGTTCAACACTTTTGCTATTTCACACTTTTGCTATTTGGTACATAAAAGATTTGCTTTAAGATAACTCTGTGCATGTGTCAGTTGCTTTTTCCAACAACTGATCAGATGGGATTACAGTGGACCTCTGCAAAAATCATTTGCATTCAAAATTCTTTCAGCATTGATCGCCATTTTCAAATTAGTAATTTACCGGTACCACAGCGACTCACAGGATTTTAACAGCAATTTTAGAGCATCCAGCCTTTAGTGTTTTTTCTTTCCCTTCAAACACCTTTCTTGTGGGTGTTTTTCTTTCTCTCTCTCTCTCCAATCCTCCCTCCCAAGGGTGCTTCTCTCTCTCTTCCTCCCTCTCTCCAACCTCCTCCCCCACGGTGCTTCTCTTTCTCTCTCTCTCTCTCTCTCTCCCCTCCAACCCCCTGTCCTGCAGGTGGTTCTTTATCTCTCCCTCCTTCCCTCCCTTCAACACCCTCTCATGGTTGCTTCTCTGTCTTCTTTCGTCCAATCCTTCTGTATGTGCCTCTCTCTCGATCGCTCGATCTCGATCTGGTGATGTGGAATGAAGGCTTCTAGGGCAGGCCAATGGCAGCAGACTCATCTTGCTTATGCTGCCGACTGGCCCGAACAGAGGTAAGTGTGGGACACAGAAGAGCCATACCTGGACAAACTCTTACAAATTTAGAAAGCCATCCGGACAATCCTCTTAAAAAGAGAACGTGTCTGGGTAAATCCTGACGCCTTGTGACCATACCCAACACTAACTTTCTTGTGCTTTTCTGTAACATTTGTTCTTATCGTACAGCTATCTTTCAATAAATGTTCACAGCCATTTGTGTGCTACAGGTTATATAAACAACAAATTTTAAAACAAAAGAAAAATCATCATCAAATTCTGTTTTGTTTACAGTATTTGTAATGTCTGTGCTACCTTGGGTCCTTATAGTTGGTGGCTGAAATTAATCATTTCAAAAGAATACCAGGAATCTGTACAATGCTGGATTTATGTGATGCCCAATGAATAGGTAAGATTGACAATTGCAATTACACATCTCGCCACTAACATCTGCACCTGTGGCCTCTGAAGTTAACAATAACCGAACACCTCACATTAGAAATGAAACGGATACAAAGATCAGCATCTACTGCCAACCACCAGGGCAGTCTGAAGAGACTGATGGAGAGATGACGGACGAGATTAAACACGAATGCAAGGGAGGCAACACAGTTATCATGGGCGACTTCAATTATCTGGGGATAGATTGGAACCTAGGCAACTCCAGCTGCAGTAGGGAGACCAAGTTCCTGGATGCTGTAGGCGATTGCTTCATGGAACAACTTGTCATTGAAAATACGAGAGGGAATGCAATTCTCTACTTAATTCTAAATGGACTATGAGGACTGGCACAAGGTATAGAAGTAGAAGAGATACTAGGAAACAGTGATCACAACATGATCCACTTCAACCTAGATACAGGAACACAAAATCAATCCAGAAAGACTGCCACGGCACTGAACTTCCGAAAAGGGAACTTCGAAGGGATGAGAGTCATGGTGAGGAAGAAGATTGGGAAGAGGATAAGCACTGTAAATACGCTAGAGCAAACATTGTTCCTTTTTAAGGACACAGTTATCAAGGTGCAAAATCTATATATACCACGTATCAACAAGGGCTCCAAGAGGAAAAAGAACAAGGAACCGGCGTGGATCACTGTAGCAGTGAAGGAAGCGATCAGAGACAAGAAGTCTTCGTTTAAGGAATGGAAAAGGACAAAAATGGACGAAAACTGGAAAAAGCACAAACAACATCAAAGCAAGTGCCATAAGGCGGTAAGAGATGCCAAAAGAGACTATGAGGAAAAAATAGCCAAGGAGGCAAAAAACTTCAAGCCGTTCTTTCAATATATTAAGGGGAAACGACCCGCGAAGGAAGCAGTGGGGCTGTTAGATGACCATGAAATAAAGGGAGTACTAAAGGAGGACAAAGCCATCGCCAACAAACTGAACACATTTTTTGTGTCTGTATTTACTGAAGAGGATATATCCAATATACTGGAAGCCAACAGGCTATACGCAGGAAATGAAGAAGTGAAACTGACAGGGTCGACGGTCAGTCTAGAAGAGGTATGCAGACAGATTGATAGGCTTAAAAACGATAAATACCCGGGACCAGACGGCATCCACCCGAAGATAATCAAGGAACTGAAAGGGGTTATAGCTGAACTGCTTCAACTAATAGCCAATCTGTCGATCAAATCAGGAAAGATTCCAGAAGACTGGAAAGTGGCGACTGTTATGCCGATCTTCAAGAAAAGTTTGAGGGGAGATCCTGGAAACTACAGATCAGTGAGTCTGACTTTGTACTAGGAATAGTCTGATGGTACCAGGAAAGATGGTAGAAGCGCTGTTAAAGGACCACCTCATCGATCACCTTGACGGACACAATCTGATGAGGACCAGCCAGCACGGCTTCAGCAATGGAAGATCTTGCTTGACGAACTTGCTGCACTTCTTCGAGGGAGTAAATAGGCAGATAGACAAAGGCGAGCCGGTTGACACTGTATATCTGGATTTTCAGAAGGCATTCATCAAGGTCCCGCATGAACGACTATTTTGAAAAATTGCAAGCCATGGAATCGAGGGTGATATACTCACGTAGATTATAAACTGATTGTCGGATAGGAAACAGAGAGTGTGGGTAAATGGACAATACTCGGACTGGAAAAGCGTCACGAGTGGAGTGCCGCAGGGTTTGGTTCTTGGGCCTGTGCTTTTCAACATATTTATAAACGACCTAGAAATTGGCACGACGAGTGAGGTGATTAAATTTGCAGACGATACAAAGTTATTCAGAGTAGTGAGGACACAGAAGGATCGCAAAGACCTACAACGAGGCAAAAACACGCTCAAGGAATCGGCCGCAAAATGGCAAATGAGGTTCAGCGTGGATAAATGCAAGGTGATGCATGTCGGTAACAAAAATCATATGCACGCATACAGGATGTCCGGTGCTATACTCTGAGAGACCTCCCAGGAAAGAGACTTGGGAGTACTTGTAGACAAGTCAATGAAACTGTTTGAGTAATGTGTGGCGGCGGCAAAAATGGCGAACAGAATGCTAGGAATGATTAAGAAGGGGCCATGAACAGATCAGGGTGTATCATGACCCGGGCCATAGTACATCCTCACCTGGAATACTGCGACCAGCACTGGTCGCCGTACATGAAGAAAGACACGGTATTGCTTGAAAGGGTCCAGAGAAGAGTGACTAAAATGGTAAAGGGGCTGGAAGAGTTGCCGTACAATGAGAGATTAGAGAAACTGGGCCTCTTCTCCCTTGAAAAGAGGAGACTGAGAGGGGACATGATAGAAACATTCCAGATACTGAAGGGAATAGACTTAGTAGATAAAGACAGGTTGTTCACCCTCTCCAAAGTAGGGAGAACGAGAGGACACTCTCTAAAGTTAAAAGGGGATAGATTCCGTACAAACGTAAGGAAATGTTTATTCACCCAGAGAGTGGTGGAAAACTGAAATGCTCTTCTGGAGGGTGTTATAGGGGAAAACACCCTCCAGGGATTCAAGGCAAAGTTAGACAAGTTCCTGATGAACCAGAACGTATGCAGGTAGGGCTGGTCTCAGGGCACTAGTCTTTGACCTGGGGGCCACCGCAGGAGCGGACTGCTGGGGACAGTGGACCACTGGTCTGATCCAGCAGCGGCAACTTCTTATGTACTTGCATGCTCCTACCTTCTGATATATATAATTATGTTACACACCTGTTTGTTTACTCCTACTTCATGCTCTTGTTGTAACTTCGCTGCATTCCTGCAGCCTCTCTTGTAAACCGTCTTGAACTGAAAGGTATGACAGGATATAAATAAAGCTATTATTATTATTACTAGTCTTATAGCCCGTTACATTAACGGGTGCTAGAATATGTGTGTGTGTGTCTGTATTTCTTTCTTTCTCTCTCTCTCCTTAGCCTGTTTCTGTATTTCTGTATTTATTTCTTTCTGTCTTTCTTTTTCCTCCCAAACCTGAAACATCTGTATCCTGCTACCTGTCACCTTTGTTTTTTTCTCTCTCTCTCTATGCATGCAGTTCTTGCCCATTTTTCATTTGCGGGCTTGGCTTTTCCCTGTCCATTTTGCAGAGCCAATAGGCAGTCCTACCTTCCAGGGTCACTTCTTTTAACAATGTTCTGCCGGTTAACATTGATTGAAAGATGTTACAAATTGAATGGATTTAACAAAGTTGAAAGCTAGTCTGATGGGGGTGGGGTGGGAGCAAAGTTGAGAAACCTAAGAAGAGCTGGAGCACAAACCACTTCAAAGGGAAGTCAGAGACCTGGAAGAAAAATCCACCTCTTCACTTATTTTCCTTTCCTGCTCGGGGGGATAAGACATTCTCTCACTGGCTCTGTAGGAGCTTGCGCACCCCCCCTTTCTCCGCGTGGCAAGGTGTTAGGTTCCTGTGGGGACAGATTTGGCAGAGGAGCTCCGCCACTTTCGCCCAGACCGGCTGCGAGCCTCAGCCGCCTGCGAGCGCTGGGGCGATTTCTTTCAATCTGTGAGTGTGGGGCCGAAGTTAAATTTTCCAAGTCGCGAGTGTGGGGCCGAAGTTTAATTTTGAATGTGCCATGGCGGCTCCCCTCACCGGCCAACCCTAGCAGAAACAGGAAGTCGTGAGAGAGGGCGGGCCGCAGTGGACAGAAAACGGCAAGCCAGCGTTAGCGAGGTGCAGCGCTTTTCTCAATTTAAACGCGGGTGAGCCGGCGAGAAGGAGGAGGCTTTGGCGGTGGTGGTTTTGGCGGTGAGTGAGGGTGGGAGGGAGGGGGGAGTCGCCGGCTGTGCTGTGCTTTCGCGATTTGTCTGGCCGCTGCATACGCACTCTGACCACGGACCTACGGATCACAGAACACGCAGGTCTGGGTGCGCATGCGCGGCTAGCTTTTTATTATATAGGATTATATGCACCATATTCAAATTTTATAGCCTCTTTTTGGCAAATGTCATGATATCTAAGCAGGTCTTTCCATTTTTTCAAAGCATCTGCTCATAAGTTTAGAAAACTCCAAATCTTGTGCTGTTGAAAATCACATGGCCCACTTTACATGAGTTCTTCATACCTCAAGAGCTTCATTATGATGGCTCTGGGTGTGTTGTTACTGTTGAGTGTAACTCTCTATAGGTCCTTTCACTCACTTTCATATTTCAGAGTTTTTGGTGAATTGGGAATGTAGGTAAGCAAAAATCTACTGATGAAATCTCTCATACAATGGCTTTCCTCTTTGAGGGTTTCTAATATTCTTATGTTAGAGTGCCTGCTCCCATTTTTCTAGGCTTCCCATCTTTCATCACTTGGAGCTGTTTCTGAAGCTTTTATATTTGACTATTGACTATGGCTTTGGCCCTGCTATCCTCTAGTTTGCTAATCCTGCTTTCTACTGTTGCTTGCATCACTTCATACTTTTCTTTAATCGTCCTGACCTCTGTATTTATAATTTCTAATTTTGACTCTTTGATCTGAAGCAAGAGCAGCCTCAACCCTATCTCAGGTAATAATTACCACCAAATTGAGGCAACAATCTGGGAGGAAGGAGAGAGGAACTAGAGCACCAGTGAGATGTAGCTGTTGTGTTTGCTGTTCAGACCAGAAGTCCTTCCAATTTTTTATTGAGCTTTCCTGAACATTGGTGGGTTCATGGGGCTCACCTGATTCAAAACTCTGGATGCCAGAAATCTGGACCACCTGAGAATCTGGACCCTTTAAAATTGCAATCTAGACAGTACTTTTGGGGAAAGAGAGAGAGATGTTGATGCTGGAGCTTTTTTTTTTTTTTTTTTAAAGTTTTCATTTATTTATTGAAAAGTTTCAAATAACAGGAAACCATGGAGACGCTATACATGAGAAGTGAATCACATATTAAAAAAATAACAAAAACAGATACTTAAGAGTAAGAAGATAAATATTCTTTCAAGGCAAACTATTTTAAACAGCATTACTCTTCTTTGCAAGATAACATTCATATCTTTAAGAAAGGTAGGTCAAATTCCACCATTTATTATAGTGCACTTGTGAAAGGTTTTTCCAAGAAGCACAAATTATTTTAAATCAATTGCTAATAATGTATCCATTAGTAAACATTATGTATGGATAATAAAGTTTTAAAACATTTAAGAACATAAGGAGTGCCTCTGCTGGGTGAGACCAGAGGTCCATCATGCCCAGCAGTCCGCTCACGCGGCGGCCCATCAGGTTCAGGACCTGTATAGTGATCCTCTATCCATACCCTTCTATCCCCTTTTACTTCAAGAAATTGTCCAATCTCTTCTTGAACCCCAATACCGTACTCTGTCCTATCACGCCTTCTGTAAGCGCATTCCAGGTGTCCACCACCCTTTGGGTGAAGAAGAACTTCCTAGTGGAGAATGACACGGTGACAAAATTCATCACCGTCCTCGTCCCCGCGGATAACCACGGGAAACCATCTTCATGTCATTCTTTAAGGAGAGAGGGAAGAATCAGAGTATGAATGGCCACAACCACTGACCCGCAAGCTTTGCTTTGAAGAATGCTGGTGTAGAAGATTGAGGTTGAAATAGACACTAGAAAATGACATGGGATTATTTCCCGTGGTTATCCGCGGGGACGGGAACGGTGATGAATTTTGTCACCGTGTCATTCTCTACTTCCTAGCACTGGTTCTGAATCTGTCCCCTCTTAATTTTTCCGAATGGCCTCTCGTTCTTGTAGTTTTTGAAAGTTTGAAGACTCTGTCCCTCTCCACTTTCTCTATGCCCTTCATGATCTTGTAAGTCTCTATCATGTCCCCTCTAAGTCTCCGCTTCTCCAGGGAAAAGAGCCCCAGTTTCTCCAATCTTTCAGCATATGAAAGGTTTTCCATACCTTTTATCAATCGTGTCGCTCTTTTCTGAACCCTCTCGAGTATCGCCATATCCTTCTTAAGGTACGGCGACCAATATTGGACACAGTACTCCAGATGCGGGCGCACCATCGCCCGATACAACGGCAAGATAACTTCTTTCATTCTAGTTGTAATACCTTTCTTAATAGTACCTAGCATTTTATTTGCCTTCTTAGCGGCCGCTGCACACTGTGCCAACGGCTTCATTGTCTTGTCCACCATTACCCCCAGGTCCCTTTCTTGGGTACTCTCACCCATTAACAGCCCTCCCATCGTATAGCTGTACTTTGGGTTTCTGTTTCCTATATGCAAGACTTTACATTTCTCTACATTGAACTTCATCTGCCATCTCATCGCCCACTCTCCTAGTTTGTTTAGGTCCCTTTGTAAATCTTCGCAATCCTCTTTAGTCCCAACTCCACTAAATAGTTTGGTGTTGTCTGCAAATTTTATTACTTTGCACTTCGTCCCTGTTTCTAGATCATTTATAAATACATTGAACAGCACCGACCCCTGCGGAACACCACTCGTGACCCTCCTCCAGTCCGAGTAGTGGCCCTTCACTCCCACCCTTTGCTTTCTACCCGCCAACCAATTTCTGATCCATCTATGTACGTCACCTTCCACCCCATGGTTCTTCAGTTTCCGTAGTAGGCGTTCATGGGGTACTTTGTCAAAGGCTTTTTGGAAATCTAAGTATACGATGTCTATGGGGTCCCCTTTGTCCATCCGTTTGTTAATTCCTTCGAAGAAGTACAATAAGTTCGTTAGGCACGATCTTTCCTTGCAGAAACCATGTTGGCTTGTTTTCATGTTTATTCTTTTCTAGATGCTCATCGATGCTGTCTTTTATCAGCGCTTCCGCCATTTTCTCCGGAACTGAAGTCAAACTTACTGGTCTGTAGTTACCCGGGTCACCTCTCGATCCTTTTTTAAAGATGGGCGTAACATTAGCTATCTTCCAATCCTCCGGGATCACGTCTGTTTTCAGGGATAGATTACAAACCTGCTGTAGCAGTTCCGCTATTTCCTCCTTTAGTTCTTTCAATACCCTTTAAGTTAAATTATTTTGTAAGCAAAAGGATTAGTGATATTAAATATATTGCTTATGGTGGACCATAGTTCAACCCAGAAATTTTTAACATAAGAACATTCATGTAGAACGTGTCTAATATTACCAGTTGCTTGGCCACAGGACCAACAGTGTTTTGATAAAGAAGGATTGATCATATGTGATCTTAAAGGGTTTCATAGTGACCTGTGTAGATGCAGATTTGGATGATTTGTGTGTAAAATACCATAATTTTCCCAACCTGAATCGGAAATAGATTGTTGTATGTCTTTTACAGTAATTGTAACAAACAGGAAAAATGAATATTCAGAAACCCATTTTACAGCAAAATACCTATGGGCTTCTTTTACAAAGCCATGCAGCAAACACTCCGACGTCCATTAATTCCCAATGGATGTCGGAGTGATTACCGCAGCAGCAGCCGCTAGAGTGGCTTTATAAAAGGGGGTTATTTGCTATGACTCTGCTAATATGCTAATTCAGTGAGACATAATTTTCTTTGTGTTTTCCTGTAAATATATCCATTTTGATAAATGAAGCATTCTATATTTGTTAGTAAATAAATCAACAAAACTGGCTTCTTTCATCTTCTCTTTATTCCTTAAATTTGAATTTTAAAAGTACTGCCTGAGAATCTGAAAATCTGGACTGACCCAATCCCCGAGCAGTCCAGATTTTTGGACTTGTACTGTACATTGATGATTTGTGCATTTGCATTCACCTTTTGAGCACTGCATGTTCTGAACTTCTAGAAGCCAGCAAAAAGTAACCTAAATGCTGCAAAGGCCTGTGCTGCTGATATAGAATAAGTCTAGAGCTGACTGTAATATATGATGGGGTCATTTCATTTAGAAACAGCCTACAGAAATTAGGCTTCTTATGCTTTTTAAGGCCATGATGTAGAACATAAGAATAGCCATATTGGGTCCATCTAGCCCAGAATCCTTTTTCCACAGTGGCTAATCCATTTCACCAGTACCTGGCAGAAACCCAAATAGTAGCTACTAATGCTAGTAATGCTACTGATCCAGGGCAAGCAGTGGCTTCCCCCATGTCTGTCTCAATAGCAGACTATGGACTTTTCCTTCAGGAACTTGTCCAAACCTTTTTTTTTTTTTTTTTAAACCAGCTACATTAACTGCTTTTACCACATCCTCAACTATTCTCTGAATTAAAAAATATTTTCTCCTCTTGGTTTTAAAGACACTTCCATGTAACTTCATTTCAAACAAACATAAGATGCACAATAATTAGAAACCTTGGTCACTTTAGTTTTCCTCAACCAACCAGTGAACACAACTTTCACACAAAAATATGTGTGGCGCAGTGGTTATAGCTACAGCCTCAGCACCCTGAGGTTGTGGGTTCAAACCCACGCTGCTCCTTGTGACCCTGGGCAAGTCACTTAATCCCCCATTGCCCTAGGTACATTAGATAGATTATGAGCCCACCAAGACAGACAGAGAAACATGCTTGAGTACCTGAATAAATTCATGTAAACCGTTCTGAGCTCACCTGGGAGAACGATATAGAAAATTGAATGAATGAATAAATAAATCAAAATGTGTTTCCTAGCAGTGGGTGGCACTATTTCCTGTTGGCTCAGGTATTTTGCTGAAACGTCATATAAGTAAAAGGGTTTTCTCATGCTCTAAATATCTGAAATTATATTTTTGGGAAATATTTTTTAATTTAATTACAATATCTTTTTTGTAGCAAAGCGGCCTGCTCCAGGACAAATCGGAGCTGCAGCCCGTTCTCAGAAAATTACTAAACCTGCTGCTAAATACGGAGTGCCTTTATCCATGAGGAAACCTGGGGATATAACCAAGAGGTTTCATGAGAAGAAGCTGCTAGCCAAACATAGACAGGTGAGGGCAACTATGCAGTTCACAGAGTGGCTCTGTGCTGTTGGTAGTTTTAGTTGGTTTTAAAGCATGGTTTGCTACATTTTTCAGAAACTTGAAGTGGCAAGGAACAGCTAAGATCTTTCCAGTTCCGTTGCGCACTATGATTACCACTGTCTTTTCATACTCTATTTGAACTTTTGGTAAGTTTGAGCATTTGTGCTGCTATGTCAGTAGGAATTGATAATACCTACTTTGCATATTAGTCTCTAAATCAATGTACATATAATGCCCTTTGCTGCAAGTGTATGAATAACTTACATGTATTGTGACATGGTTCTCTCTGCTAGTTTCCTCTTGTTCTTGGGCTCTGAGCTCATTTAAATCCAGTTTCTTTTTTTAATTTTATTTATAGAATTATTCATTTATTACAACAAATAAAAACTGTAAGCAATAACTCAAAGTTCCAAAAAAGAAAAAAATCATACAAGAATTTAAATGATCTAGCCCACATCATTGGGGCTGTTGTTAAGTGGAGCACACATAAGTAAAAATATAATACACTTATTAACAGGCAGGTAATTATTCTTTCTTTCTTATAGTATCACCTCTGTTCATACCTCTGCATTAGTCTGAGGTAAATTATCCAATTTAGGCTTATCTTGTAAAAATATCTTCAACTGAGGTGGATCAACTAAAATGTATTTATTGTTCTCATATGTCACCAAACATTTGCGGGGAAATTTAAGGAAGAATAAAGCTCCCACAGCCAGGACACGAGTCTTCTTCTATATTGTTTTTGTTTGGAGACATCTGGGAACACATTTATATTTTGCCCATAGAACAAGGCCTGTTTATTTAGAAAATAAAGTTTAAGAACAGCTTGCTTCTCCAATTCAGTTTTGAAGGTGACCCAACAGAATTGCTAGTTTAGCAATATAATCTTTTGAAGACTCCAAGAATTGTGATATATTCAGACTATCTGGGGATACAAGCTGATCCATTCCTCCCTCCTCTGACAGAACCTTGGCGCTTCTGGGGATGTAATACAAATTATCTGGGAGAAAACCTTCTGCCAGAGTATAGTGAAGAATATCTTTTAAGTACATCCTCAGAAGCTCCACTGGAGACAAATCATGAGATAAAGGGAAATTCAAAAAGCGATTCCTTGATTTCATAGCATTTTCCATTTTTTCCAGCTGTGAGTGTATTAAAGAATTATGTTTCACATTAGATGTAACACAAGATTGAATCACAGATACAGATATTTCTACTTTATCAATTCTTTTCTCCATTTATTCTAACTGAGTTCCCTGGTCAGTCAGCTTCTTTGTAATTTCAGTAGAAAACTGGCAAAGCTGAACAACTGTGTTCTGTAATGAGCTTTCTATTCTGTTAACCACTGCCCAAACGTCTTGTAGTATGATACAGAACACTGAGGCATTTGTACAGGAGTTAACACCGAAATAGATTTCCCCGCTGACATTGAGGTTGAATCTAAGTCAGTTAAATTAGGAGAAATTAGTTTCACTCCAACTTCGGGTGTAGAGCCAATTTTCTCCAGTAAACTTAAGGCAGGTTGAGGTGGAGGCAAAGGTTCGCCAAAGGAGAGCGAGGCAGAATGGGTCTGGAAATCGATCTTACCTTCCAGAGATGTCACCGAAGTGGGATTTAGATGGCAGTCTATCTGTCCCGTAGCCGGGGCCATTGGGATGACCCTTGACTTCCTTTTTACCATCTATTCCCCCTTGTTCCATCTCGTTACTCCTAGTGGCTCCGAAGGGACTCAAAAGGGATGTGTCCTGACCCATTGGCCACGCCCCCTTGGGCATGCGTCCATGGGCTGCGTTCCACAGCTCCTTGGTCTTTTAAAGACGGGAGAGGACCTCACGTCCAACAGCGTCGGATGGTGGCCACAGGGATGCCTGCCTGCAGGTTTTGCCTCCTTCCAAGTAATGCAGCAGCCCTCTTAAATCCAGTTTCTGTTAGGCTATAACACCACTAACCTTTATCTAATCTAATACACTACTTTATAATCACACTATACCAAAAATGTTCAAGGCAATTTACATCCAAAGAAGCCATAAAATCTACAGGAGAATACACATCTGTCGTTCAGGAGGAGAGGTCCTCTCTCCCAGGATTAAAACCAGAGTGAGCCACGGACATGCCCCTTTTCAGCCCCTTTGGAGCCAGGAGGAGCAGTTGGGAGAATATGGACAAATGGAAAGCTAAGATTATTCCCTCTTCTAACATAATAGGACCAATGGATCACAACCTATGCCCAGTTTCTAGAACATCCTTTGAAGGTAAGATTGATGAAATCCCAATCTGTCTCTCTCTCATCTGGCGAACCCACGCCTCCACCTCAACCCATCTTACCTTTATTAGAGAAGGATGATTCCGTTTCCACATCCGGTTCAGACTCAACTTCTGCACAATCTTTTGAGATGGACCCAAAAAACTCCTTAATGGGAAAAAAAATTGTTTCTGTGTCTCCTGTTTCAATGCCTACAGGACCTATTATTAGGCCCGAGTTGGGCGATAAACTGTTACACTTCAAGACATCTGGACTGTAGTGAATAGAATTGAGAACTCATTATAGGGCACAGTAATAAAGCTTTGTCAATTTTCATCTGAAATAACAAATAAAGTGGCTGAGCATGATTCTCAACTGGCTGTAATGGAAAAGAAATTGGACAAAGTAGAAGCATCTGTCTCTGTAATGCAATCTTGTGCTGCATCTAATGTGAAGAAAAATACTTTATTATATTTACAGATGGAAAATATGGAAAATGCTATGAGATCTAGGAACCTCAGATTTCTGAATTTTCCTATATCTCATTATCGGTCTCCTTTGGAATTACTAAAAATGTATTTGAAGGATATATTTTCTTACACTCAGAAACTTTTTCTCCGGATAATCTTTACTATATACCTAGTGGTTCCAAAATGGTTTCAGAAAAGGGGGGAAAGATCAATTAGTGTCACCCGATAGTTTAAATATTTCTCAATTCCTATAGTCATTGAAAGATTTTATAGCCAAAAGAGCAACATTGTTGGTCACCTTTAGGACTGAAATAGAAAAACAACCTATTCTTAAATTATATTTTATAAATAAAAATGGCTTGTTTTGTGGACGTGAAGCTAGGAGTGGAAATGTCCCAAAAGAGGTGGGCAGAATTTGATTTTAAAAATAACCTTTTATGTATCCAAAAATGGCTCAAAAACTCAATGACTCGACAAGTACATGTTTCGGCCAAACTGGCCTGCCACAGGAGTCTAAAAACATAAACATACATAAAATATTAAATCTTTAATAATACACAAACATGAAACAATATTAAAACCATGACATACTATTCATGAAATCATCATCTGGAAACTTCAAGAGAAGGCAAATAAATGACACATAAAATGGTAACATCCTATATACAATATTCCTGCCATAAAACATAATAAATGAAAGATGGAAAGATAATACAACATAGAGATCCTTGAAACAAGTATAAATTAAAAATGACATCAAAAGAACTATATTATAAGATATGAAATGTATAAAAGGGGCATTAAAAAAGAATTACATTACACATGCTCAATTAAGATATAAATATGATCAACAATGAATTACAAAGTCCAAAAGTACATAATCTAAAACCTCTCATTAAAATATGCAAATTAGTGGCTAGGGCCAATCATAAATATAAGATGAAATGCATGGACTGTCTTTAAAAAATACAAATCTATATATATAAAATCGGAGGTATGTATGTGTGTATGTGTGTGTGTATGTGCCGCGATCACGCAAAAACGGCTTGACCGATTTGAACAAAACTTGGTATGCAGATCCCTCACTACCTGGGATGATATGTTCTGTGGGTCTCGCGGCCCACCTGCGCACGTGGGCGGAGCTACAAACAAAATCAGATTTCACCCATTCATGTCAATGGAAAAAATGTAAAAAGCTGCCAACGCAAAAACGGCTTGCCCGATTTGAACGAAACATGGTATGCTGATCCCTCACTACCTGGGGTGATATATTCTGGGGGTCTCGCGGCCCACCTGCACACATGGGCGGAGCTACAAACAGAAAATCAGATTTCACCCATTCATGTCAATGGAAAAAATGTAAAATGCTGCCAACGCAAAAACGGCTTGCCCGATTTGAACGAAACTTGGTATGCTGATCCCTCACTACCTGGGGTGATATGTTCTGGGGGTCTCGTGGCCCACCTGCACATGTGGGCGGAGCTACAAACAGAAAATCAGATTTCACCCATTCATGTCAATGGAATAAATGTAAAAAGCTGCCATTCTCACAGTAATTCCAACTACCTGGGGTGATATGTTCTGGGGGTCTCGCGGCCCACCTGTACACGTGGGCGGAACTACAAACAGAACATCAGATTTCACCCATTCATGTCAATGGAAAAAAATAAAACACTGCCATTCTCACACTAATTCAAAAACGGCTTGACCGCTTTGAACGAAACTTGGTATGCTGATCCCTCACTACCTGGGGTGATATGTTCTGGGGGTCTCGCGGCCCACCTGCACACGTGGGCGGAGCTACAAACAGAAAATCTTATTTCACCCATTCATGTCAATGGAAAGGATGTAAAAAGCTGCCATTCTCATAGTAATTCCAACTATAAAACACTTTCTATGATACTATAACCACTAGGGACATCGTTTCTATTCTACCACGGACACCATACATATAGAGTTTGTATGTTCTAACTGTGTTTGTAACTGTTTCCTTCATTCACCCCAGTTCATAATGTTATTACATTACATGAGTACCGTATTTTCACGTAGATAACGCGCACCCGTGTAAAACGCGCACACGGGTATAGCGCGCGAAAAATACAAATTTATGTACTGAAATTTTTATATACCGCGCACACCCGTATACCGCGCATGTTGCCCGACTCTCCTTTCGCCCGCCCCTACTCTCCTCTGGCCACCCCGACTCTCCTTTCGCCCGCCCCGACTCTCCTCTCCCCCTTGAAGTCCTGTCCCCACCCTGAAAGCCTGATGCCCCCCCCCCCGACGTCCGATTCACCCCCCCCCCGCAGGACACGATCGGGGCAAGAGGGAGCTCAAGCCCTCTTGCCCCAGCCAACCGCGGCACCCCCAACACGATCGGGGCAAGAGGGAGCTCAAGCCCTCTTGCACCCCCAACTCCCCAACAATATCGGGCCAGGAGGGATCCCAAGTCCTCCTGGCCCTGGTGACCCCCCCCCCCCGCTAGTTGTTCAGGCCAGGAGGGAGCCCAAGTCCTCCTGGCCCTGGCGACCCCCCCCCCCGCTAGTTGTTCGGGCCAGGAGGGAGCCCAAACCCTCCTGACCACGGCAACCCCCTACCTCCACCCCGCACTACATTACGGGCAGGAGGGATCCCAGGCCCTCCTGCCCTCGATGCAAACCCCCCTCCCCCCAACGACCGCCCCCCCCAAGAACCTCCGACCACCCCCCCAGCCGACCCGCGACCCCCCTGGCCGACCCCCACGACACCCCCATCCCCCCTTCCCCATACCTTAGTTTAGTTGGCTGGACAGACGGGTGCCAAACTCGCCTGTCCGGCAGGCAGCCAACGACGGAATGAGGCCGGATTGGCCCATCCGTCCCAAAGCTCCGCCTAATGGTGGGGCCTAAGGCGCCTGGGCCAATCAGAATAGGCCCGGGAGCCTTAGGTCCCTCCTGGGGGCGGGGCCTTGGGAACATGGTCGGGTTGGGTCCATTGCTGAAGGGTTAGAAGGAAAAGTGTGCCTTTTTGCAGATGATACCAAGATTTGTAACAGAGTAGACACCGAAGAGGGAGTGGAGAATATGAAAAAGGATCTGCAAAAGTTAGAGGAATGGTCTAATGCCTGGCAACTAAAATTCAATGCAAAGAAATGCAGAGTAATGCATTTGGGGATTAATAATAGGAAGGAACCGTATATGCTGGGAGGAGAGAAGCTGATATGCACGGACGGGGAGAGGGACCTTGGGGTGATAGTGTCCGAAGATCTAAAGGCGAAAAAACAGTGTGACAAGGCAGTGGCTGCTGCCAGAAGGATTCTGGGCTGTATAAAGAGAGGCGTAGTCAGTAGAAGGAAGAAGGTGTTGATGCCCCTGTACAGGTCATTGGTGAGGCCCTACTTGGAGTATTGTGTTCAGTTTTGGAGACCGTATCTGGCGAAAGACGTAAGAAGACTTGAGGCGGTCCAGAGGAGGGCGACGAAAATGATAGGAGGCTTGCGCCAGAAGACGTATGAGGAGAGACTGGAAGCCCTGAATATGTATACCCTAGAGGAAAGGAGAGACAGGGGAGATATGATTCAGACGTTCAAATACTTGAAGGGTATTAACGTAGAACAAAATCTTTTCCAGAGAAAGGAAAATGGTAAAACCAGAGGACATAATTTGAGGTTGAGGGGTGGTAGATTCAGGGGCAATGTTAGGAAATTCTATTTTACGGAGAGGGTGGTGGATGCCTGGAATGCGCTCCCGAGAGAGGTGGTGGAGAGTAAAACTGTGACTGAGTTCAAAGAATCGTGGGATGAACACAGAAGATTTAGAATCAGAAAATAATATTAAAGATTGAACTAGGCCAGTTACTGGGCAGACTTGTACGGTCTGCGTCTATGTATGGCCGTTTGGAGGAGGATGGGCAGGGGAGGGCTTCAATGGCTGGGAGGGTGTAGATGGGCTGGAGTAAGTCTTAACAGAGATTTCGGCAGTTGGAACCCAAGCACAGTACCGGGTAAAGCTTTAGATTCTCGTCCAGAAATAGCTAAGAAGAAGAAAAAAAAAAAAAAATTTAAATTGAATCAGGTTGGGCAGACTGGATGGACTATTCGGGTCTTTATCTGCCGTCATCTACTATGTTACTATGTAACTTTTGGATGCCACTTATTCCAACAGATCTTCCTTTTCAGTTTAAGAGATTGCTAATTTCAGTGAGACTTGCATTCATTCACCACTATAAAGTATCTTTATTTGAATCCATTTACAGTGTTATTGCTATAATTAAATACCTGTGCAACGCTGGGGCATCAGCTATATATATATAAAATCGGATGTATGTATGTATGTTCCAGCATAACTCCGAAACGCATGGACAGATTTCAACCAAACTTGGTATACATATCAATTGCTATCTGGGAAAAAAATACTGTGGGGGTGGGAAGGGGATGACATGTAAAGACTCATCGAAAAAGACAGATATTGCTTTGACCAATGGTGTGAAGCTTGGGGAATGATGTCACACAGTCAGAATGATGTCACAGTCAACAGTATATAAGGAAGTGCCGCTGTGGTGTGGTGTGGTGAAGCCGAAACTGAAAATTTGTGTGATGTTATTCTTCAAGTGAATGTTCCTGAAGGGAATTTATATCCGGGCAACGCCGGGTGATCAGCTAGTAAATAAATAAAAATATAGCGTCCACTGTCATACAAATGTGCAAATGCTTGAAGATCATATAAAATAAATATATAAAGAAGAAAATATATAAACAGCATACCTGGTAAGTCTTCAAACACAAAGATATATTGATCCAAGTGCTTAATGTACAGATGCTGTAATACAGCTACTAGTGACCAAATACAAACTTGCAACTAAAATCCAAACAATAATTAATATGTTAAAAAGATAAATGAAAAGGTATGCTGAACATTTTAGACTCCTGAGGCAGGCCAATTTGGCTGAAACATGTATATGTCGAGTCATTGAGTTTTTGAGCCATTTTTGGATAAATAAAATGTTATTTTTAAAATCAAATTGTGGCCACCTTTTTTGGGGACATTTCCACTCCTAGTTTCATGTCTTTGAGTTTGTGGATTTGGTTCTCCTGTTGTATACTTTTTTTCCGGACATCTCTAAACAGACGCAATACAAGAGAAAGCAGTTCCTGCAACTCAAGACTTGTGTCTTGGCTGTGGGAACTTTATTTTTTCTTAAGTTGCCATGTAAGTGTTTAGTGACATATCAGAATACTAGTTATATTTTTGTTGATCCAGCTCATTTAGAAATTTTTGTTAAAGATAAACCTAAATTAGACATATTGCCTGTAACTAGCACAGAGGCTGAGATCAAGTGAAAATAAGAATGAACATAAGAAATGCCTCTGCTGGGTCAGACCCGAGGTCCATCGTGCCCAGCAGTCCGCTCACGCGGCGGCCCAACAGGTCCAGGACCTGTGCAGTAATCTTCTATCTATACCCCTCTATCCCCATTTCCAATGTTTATTTGCCTGATTTAGGAGATTATGGCATATTGTTTGCCTTTTCTTTTTTCTTTGCTTTCTTGGTGACTCCTACAGGACAGTCAGACCCTATAATAATGTGGACTTGATAAGATTATTTTTTAGCTTGATGTACTTTCTTTGAATTTGTTTATTGCCTAAGTTCTTATTTGTTGTAACAAACCAATAAATTTATAAATAAGAAAAACTAATTAATATCAGTCTTAATGTGAACAGGTAGTTCCAAATTGTAATAGCAGCGTAAGCAAAAGAGGAGGAGTTGAGCTGTCACTTATACCATACTGTGGCAGATGTAGTAATAAAGTACCACATAATCTGGTGGAACAATAATGCAAATGAGAAAAAAGAGAAATCAGATTATCTGAAGAGTCAGTCTGTAATATATGATGAGCTGATTTAAACTTAATTTGCCTCTCAACTGATAACCAATGAAGATTCTTATAAGCTAATGCAACACTTTCATATCTTTTTAGACCAAAAATTAATCTAACCACAGTATTCTGGAGCAACTGCAATTTATTGATCAATTTTGATGTTAAGTTCACATGTAAAGAATTACAGTAATCGAGATGAGGTAACACTAAGATCTATCTGCAATTACTTGTGGGAGAGAGCGCAGCTCCTAATATTTTTTTTAATATCTGTTCCTGATTCAGTCAGTAATTTGGGCAGTGACTGTCCTTGGCCATGAGCTCCCCCCAGAATGGGGTTATGACCCAGAGTCTGACCAATAGGTATCACTGTTTTTGTGACACCAGCGCTGACCCTTCATGTCATCTCTTCTTTGTCAGTGCTACCATTATCAGGGGACGGTCGTAAGTGAGCTAAGGAGCATAAACATGTCTCCCCCTCGAAGCATGCATCGACATTGTTTACAAATTTATTTAAAATTTGTTAAATCACCTATACATAGTTTCTAGGTGGTTTACAATTAAAATTAGCGGGTAGCTTTACAATGACCAATACATTTAAGAAAAGTAAATGTGACATACTGACTTACTTGTACAATAGGATAAGAGGAGAGAACTACAATATTGGATAGAAAAGGAACAATTCGAGTGAAAACAGAAGGTAGGGTAAAAAATAAATTCTCTGATCTGTAAAAAAAAAAAAAAAAAAAAAAGAGAACGTAATAAATTAGAATATCGTCCTGATAAGGACATTTAAATGTTATAAGCATCTTTAAATAAAATTGCCTTTAATTTTGATTTGAAACGAGTCATTGACTTTTATTTTCTTAAGGTAATAGGAGTGGAGTTCCACAGTGACGGGGTGGTTACCGAAAAGATGGATGTACGCATTGTATTAATATAATTTAAAGATGGTTTGGATAATAGATGTTGTGAGGTAGATCTCAGCGATCTTAATGGAGTATAGGGAATGAGATGCTTGTTTATAAATTCTGGACTGTTAGCACGAGTTTTGAAAGTCAGCAGAAGAATTTTTTTAGTGATCCTATGTCCAATTGGTAACCAGTGTGCTTTTATTAACAGTGAGGTCACACGATCGTATTTTTTTGGAGTTAGTTATATCTTAATAGCAATGTTCTGAATGATTTGTAATCTTCTCAGTTTTTTTTGGATAATGCCCTTATAAAGCGCATTACAATAATTGAGGCATGAAATTACCAGTGCATGTATTAGAATGTTAATGGAAGAAGAGTCCAAAATTTTTGATAGGGAGCAAATCAGCCGTAACCTGTAAAAACATTTACTTACCACTGTACACCGGAACAGTAAGTAACAATCCTGAGGTGGCGAACAAAAACTCCGCTTCTAAGTCCGAGGTAAATACCCTTACTGCAAAAGATTCGCTAGGAGACACCTTAACTCATAAGGAGCTTAGTAAACACCAAGAGTGGAGAGCTATGTATGTTAACGCACACAGCCTGGGGAATAAACTTCTAGAACTGGAAACAGAAATGGTTAATGCATACTTAGACGTGGTGGCTGTGTCCGAAACATGGTTCACGGACTCTCATGGGTGGGATATGACTATACCAGGATACAACTTGCTTCGCCAAGACAGAGAGGGTAAGTTAGGAGGAGGGGTAGCACTTTACATCAAAGAGAACATTAAGACAACCAGGATCACGGATGTCAAGTATACTGGGGAATCTATCTGGGTAAACCTGGCCAGAGGTGGAGAAAAATGCCTATACCTTGGTGTGGTATACAGACCTCCTAGACAATCGGAGGACAAAGACGCAGAATTAATCGAAGACATTGAGAATATCACCTTGCGGGGGGATGTTGTTCTATTAGGAGACTTCAATATGCCTGATGTAGACTGGAACACACTCTCAGCGACAACTTGTGATAGCAGGAGGATATTAGCGTCCATGAAGGGAGTACAGCTCAAACAAATGGTGCTAGAGCCTACTAGGGCCCAGGCCATCCTGGACCTGGTACTTACGAACGGGGAAAGCGTCTCGGAGGTCTCGGTGGGAGAAACGCTAGCCACCAGTGACCATAACATGGTATGGTTTAACCTTAGGAAAGGCTTCCCTAGATCTCAAACAAGAACAAAGGTACTCAATTTCCGGGGCACTGACTTCGCACGCATGGGAGATTTCGTTCATCAGACACTACAGGTTCAAGAAGTAACTGATAATGTGGAAGCTATGTGGTCAACCTTGAAGTCGACCCTTCATGAGGCAACTACCCGCTACATTAAATCGGTAAATAAACAACAAAGAAACAAGAGACCCAAATGGTTCACTGATGAGGTCTCGTACCGCGTCAAGGAGAAGAAAAGAGCATTTCTCTTATACAACCGCACCGGGGAGAAGGAAGCAAACATTGAATACAAGACAAAGTCTGCAGTGGTCAAAACAGCAGTCAGGGAGGCCAAATTTCGAATGGAAGAAACTCTAGCGAAGAACATTAAGAAAGGGGACAAATCCTTCTTCAGGTACATTAGTGACAGGAAGAAGAACACAAATGGGATAGTACGCCTTAGAACGCCAGACGGGAATTATGTGGAAACAGATTCCGATAAAGCCAAACTGCTGAATGATTACTTCTGCTCGGTCTTTACCTGTGAGGCACCAGGGCACGGGCCAAGGCTGGAAATGAAGCAAAGCATGGAAGATCCATTTCAGAATTTTGAGTTCACACCTGCTGATGTTTACAGTGAACTGTCAAGACTTAAGGTGAACAAAGCCATGGGACCGGACAATTTGCACCCAAGAGTGCTCAGAGAGCTAAGCGATGTTCTGGCGAAACCGTTAGCAGTACTCTTCAATCTCTCCCTAAGTACGGGGAGAGTCCCCCTGGACTGGAAAACAGCCAACGTCATTCCTCTGCACAAAAAAGGTTGCAGAGCAGAGGCTGCAAATTACAGACCAGTAAGTCTCACATCAGTAGTATGTAAACTCATGGAAACTTTACTTAAAGGTAAACTAGACACGATTTTGGATGAGGGGAACCTAAGGGATCCCTGTCAACATGGATTCACTAGGGGTAGGGATGCCAATCCAATCTAATCAGCTTCTTTGATTGGGTGACGGGAAAGTTAGACTCGGGAGAGTCTCTGGACATAGTGTACTTGGATTTCAGTAAAGCTTTTGACAGTGTCCCACACCGCAGACTATTGCACAAGATGAAGTCGATGGGGTTAGGTGAGAAACTAACTGCATGGGTCAACGATTGGCTGAGTGGAAGACTTCAGAGGGTGGTGGTCAACGGCACCCTCTCTGAGACATCGGAAGTGACTAGCGGAGTGCCGCAGGGCTCGGTCCTGGGACCATCCCTGTTCAACATATTCATAAGGGACTTGACCCGAGGGCTTCAGGGTAAAATAACACTGTTCGCCGACGACGCCAAACTGTGTAATATAGTAAGTGAAAGCAATCTCAAGGATAATATGACGCAGGATCTGATCACGTTGGAAAACTGGTCCTCGACATGGCAGCTGGGCTTCAACGCTAAGAAATGTAAGGTCATGCATCTCGGCTGCGGAAATCCATGCAAAACTTACACCTTAAATGGGGAAACACTAGCTAGGACTTCAGAAGAACGGGACTTGGGAGTAATCGTCAGTGCAGATATGAAGGCTGCCAAACAAGTGGAGCAGGCCTCATCCAAGGCAAGGCAAATGTTGGGATGTATCAATAGAGGCTTCATCAGCCGCAAACCTGAAGTCATAATGCCGCTTTACAGAACCATGGTGAGACCTCACCTGGAATACTGTGTGCAATTTTGGAGACCACACTACCAAAAAGATGTGCTTCGAGCTGAATCTGTCCAGCGAATGGCCACTAGAATGGTCTCCGGACTCAAGAGTCTCTCATACGAAGAAAGACTGGACAAACTACAGCTATACACTCTTGAGGAGCGTAGAGAAAGGGGAGACATGATTGAGACATTTAAGTACATCACAGGTCGTGTCGAGGCGGAAAGCGATATATTCTTCCCCAGGGGACCCTCGGTCACAAGGGGGCACCCGCTCAAACTCAGAGGAGGGAAATTTAATGGTGACACCAGGAAGTATTTCTTCACGGAAAGGGTTGTAGATCACTGGAACAAACTTCCAGTGCAGGTGGTCAAGGCCACCAGCGTGCTAGACTTTAAGAATAAATGGGACATCCACGTGGGATCCCTATGGGGGTCGAGCTAAGGATCTGGGTCATTAGCACTCAGACTTGATGGGGTGGGTCAGAAGAGTGGGCAGACTTGATGGGCTGTAGCCCTTTTCTGCCGTCATCTTTCTATGTTTCTATGTTTCTACTGATTTGTTCATGGTATGACAGGTTAGAATCAAGTGTAACACCTAGTAGTTTTATTGAAGAAACTATCTGAACCAGAATTGATTTAATCTGGATAGGACATGAGAGAGAGATACCTTTTATAGGCACGAAAAGCATGGTCTTAGATTTCTTTATATTCAGAGACAGCATATTTTCATTTAACCAGTTACTGATTTGTTCCATATTCATGTTAATTTCCTATATATATTTGGGGTTCTCTGGATCTAATGTATGCTGTAATTCAGGGGTGTCAAATGTTGGTCCTTGATGGCCGCAATCTAGTTGGGTTTTCAGGATTTCCCCAATGAATATGCATGAGATCTATTAGCATACAATGAAAGCACTGCATGCAAATAGATCTCATGCATATTCATTGGGGAAATCTTGAAAACCCGACTGGATTGTGGCCCTCGAAGACCGACATTTGACACCCCTGCTCTAATTGAATGTCGTTGGCATAAGCAAAAATGGAAAAGCCAAGGATTGTGCTAAAGTGAGCAGAGGTGCTAAGAAGATATTGAATAGCAGTGGAGAAAGAATAGTCCCTTATGGCAGTGGTCCCCAACCTTGTCCTGTAGGACCACCAGGCCAAACAGGTTTTCACGGTAGCCTTAATGAATATGCATGAAGCAGATTTGCATGCCTGTCACTTCCATTATATGCAAATCTCTCTCGTGCATATTCATTAGGGCTAGCCTGAAAATCCGATTGGCCTGGTGGTCCTCCAGGACAGGGTTGGGGACCACTGCCTTATGGTATACCAAACTTGTTTGGGAACTGTTTAGATGATGATTGATTAAAGACTACTGTGGAAGATTGATCTTCAAAGTACAAGGTATACCAGTCCAGAATTTGACCAGTTATGCCTATAGATTGAAGTCGTTGTAACAGAAGGTTATGATCAATAGTGTCAAATGCAGCAGATAGGTCTAATGATAACAGAATTACTGACTTGTGATGATTCAAGTGATATAAAATGATAAGATGTCAGACCTATAAGTGAGTATTCAGTTGAATGATTTTGCCTGAAACCTGTTTGATAGGGATGTAGTATGTTTGTTTGTTCAATAAACTCCGAAACTTGGTTAAAGGCTATTTTTTATGTGAGTTTTGCCAAGAATTTATTTAACAATTTATATACTGCATTCCAAACCTCCAGTCCCTAGCTCCATATATTCCTACTAGAAATTTGAGATCTGAGGACAAAAACCTTCTAGTAATTCCATCACTTAGTATCTAATATAATAAAATGATAGGCCGCGCATGCGCAATAAAAAAAATCGTGTTCCCTGATCCGTCGCGAAAACACGATTGCGCATGCGCGGGTTTTACATCACCACTTGCTCGCGGCGACTTTCAAATAATAAAAAAAAATTACACAGCTGCGGCGGCCTTCCTCACCGTGAATGGTACCGGCTCCTCTCTCGAACTGCACCAGGATCGAGAGAGGAGCTGCAGCGCCGGCGTTCAACTTTTTAAAAAAAAAACCCCAACTGGAGATCTCCGCTCTCACCCGGCTCCCACTATGCAACCCCCCCCCTATGGGAGGATGCGCCGCAGCAAAGTGCTGCACAGGTACTGGAGGGGGAGAGACATATCGCTTCTGCACCGGTACAAACATCCCTCCAGCGTTGGCACTCGCTGCACGTTAAACAGGCTGCTTCGGGCTTTCTCCTGCAGTTGAGTCCCTTTGCCGCGTCACTGATTACGTCATCAATGACGCGACAAAGAGACTCAACGGCAGAATAAAGCAGAAGCAGCCTGTTTAGCGTGCTGCGACTGCCAACGCTGGAGGGAGGTTTGATATTAAAGTCATTTTGCTGGGAGGGTCGCAGAGTCAGCGGGAGTTGGGCTGGGAGGGGAGAGAAGCGTCTGCCTCGGGTGCTTCAGGCAGCAGCAGCGTTTACAATTTGCTGCTGTTGCTGGCTTCAGGCCTTCCTCTCTGGCCGGTCCTGCCTACTTCCTGTTTTCATGAAGACAGGACCGGCCAGAGAGAAAGACCTGAAGCCAGCAACAGCAATGAATTGTGAATGCTGCTGCTAACCAATGAAGTAGTTAAATGAGGAAAGGGAGCAGAGGGGGAGAGAATGGCTTGGAGGGAAGGAGGAAGGTATGCCAGACCAAGGCAAAAGGAAGGAGGAGATGGAGAGAGGCCATATGGGACAGAGAGAGAGGGGGCAGACACTGGATGGAAAGAGAAGAGAGGGCAGTGAATGGAAGGGGCAACATAGAGGGTGAACAGTATTCTAGCACCCGTTAATGTAACGGGCTTAAAGACTAGTAATAAATACAAGACAAGATACGATCTTTGCAGTTATAGCACCCAGAATATGGAATTCCCTACCATCATTTATTAAAGAAGAAAAATCATTGAGTAAATTTAAAGGACTTCTAAAGTGCTGGTTGTACAAGGATGCTTTTGAGACCTAATTATCAGAGTCCCTATTGATCCCATTTGATGCTTAAACTCTTTAATCCTCTGTCTTAGGCTCTGAGAATTTGAAAAAAACCAAACAAAAAAAAGTTCTTAATTTTCTACTATACTTTTATAAATACTTTTAAAATTTCTTACCCTCCATTTGTATTTTCCTTGTATGTATCCTTTACTATACTTATTGTAGTTCTCCCTATTTCCCTTATGTATTAGTACATCAGGTCCGTTTGTGTTGGTTATAGTTAATAATTAAGACCCAGTTTTCAATTGTAAATCGCATTGAATTAATGATATTGCGATACATCAAAATTTTTATGAAACTTGAAACTCTCATAGCCTGGATGTTGACAGCATAGAATTTGCATCTCTGCAGTTATCTGAGGTCATCTCCAAAATCCTGTTGGCATCCAGGAAAATTTCTGCCAACAGTTGATATGCTTTTAAATGGAGGAAATTTGTCATCTAGTGTGAGGACAGGGTCCTAGATCCTCTGAGTATGGTCTGAAAATCATTTCTGTAAGAGCTCACCTCGGTGCCATCTGAGCATTTCACTGTGTAGGAAGTAAGCCCATATCTGTACAGTCTCTAATTCACTTTGAGAGGTTTGCTGTTGACAAAGTCCTCTATCAAACTTCCCAGTCTGTCATGGGACATCAATTTCATCTTCACCCATCCTTTTGAGCCACTTGACTCCTGTCATCAGAAGTACCTGATCTGGAATTAGAAAAGGTACAGAGAAGGGTGATGAAAATGATCAAAGGAATGGGACGACTTCCCTATGAAGAAAGGCTAAAGTGGCTAGGGCTATTCAGACTGGAGAAGAGATGGCTCAGGGGAGATATGATATAGGTCTATAAAATGCAGATGTGAGTCGCTTGTTTACTCTTTCCAAAAATACTAGGACTAGGGGGCATGTAATGAAGCTACTAAGTAGTATGCTTAAAACAAACTGGAGAAAATATTTCTTCACTCAACATGTAATTAAATTCAGAATTTGTTGCTGGAGAATGTGGTGAAAGCAATTAACTTAGGGTTTAAAAAAGGTTTGGATAACTTCCTAAAAGAGAAGTTCATAAGCCATTAGTAAGATTGATGTGGGGAAATCCACTGCTTATTTCTAGGTAAGTAACATAAGATATGTGTACTCTGGGATCTTGCCAGGTACTTGTGACCTGGGTTGGCCACTGTTGGAAATAGGAAACTGGGCTTGATGAACCTGCGGTCTGTCTCAGTATGGTAGCTCTTATGTTCTTGTCTTGTTTTTGATGGTGATCACTTTGACTCACAGTCAGTGAGCTTCAAGTCCTAGTAGTGGATCTACCATACATGAAGTTTCATCCTAACAGAGTAGTTTCTTCTTAAGGTGGCATCAAACTTCTATCTTAATCATTCCATTGTCCTTCCAACATTTTCCCCAAACCTCATACCCATCCTGGTGAAGGCACATTGCACACCTTGAACTACAAGTGAACCTTGGCCTTCTATTTGGAATGGACTAAAGCCTATTGACCTTTTACCCAGCTTTTTTGTTTCTTTTGACCCAAACAAGATGGGGATAGTCATCAGTAAACACACTTTATTCAGTTCACTAGCAGACGCATCTCTTTTGCTTATACCCGGGCTGGGCCGACTCTTGAGAGTTACATCATGGCTCAAAGTATGAGAGCCATAGCTGTGTTGGTTAGTGTTGCCCGATCCAGAGAAAAAAATTTAGATTCAATTCGATTCACCCTGTTAAATCGATTTTTCGATTCGATTCACTGTTAATGACACAGCTTTTTAAGTTTAAACAAAGTACAACAATAAATTTCACAACAATAATAAATTTCACAAAGTACTTAAAAAAAAATCACATTTTTCCATTAAAGCAGTTTTGGAGACATTTGCTTGAACAGTCTTTTTTCCCAGTCCATAAGCAAGCAATATGAAAAAGATTTCCTTAATTATCTACGCAAACATTTTTGCTATTTACTTTCATTGTACCTAGACTATTATTCAGTAGAAAAAATTTAGTGTGTTCAATCAAATCCTGTCTGGACATTGGACTTCTATGAGTGAATGTTCTGCTTGATTGAACACACTAAATTTTTTCTACTGAATAATAATTTAGGTATAATGAATAGCAAAAATGTTAAAGCCACACAGAAAAGCAGTAAAAGTCAATAGGTTCTCCGAGTGGGAACAACCTGATGTCTCAGCACTTGAGGAAAAGACCACGTAATAATGTTTATAAGATAAATCATATAAATGATTATACTGAAGCAGGGTGTCCTCAGCGTGAGAGGTAAGCGAGGGGAGAAAATTCTCCAGTGCTTTACACAATAAGGCACAGGTTAGTCACCCTCTGCCTGCAGTGCACACCATCATAGGACACCTCACGTGTGCTCAAATTAATCAATGTGATAAATTAAACAGTGATATACAATTGGTCAATCACACGAGTGCAAGATCAAACAGGTTGTTCCCACTCAGAGAACCTATTGACTTTTACTGCTTTTCGGTGTGAGTAGATAATTAAGCAAATTTCTGATAGCCTACAGAAATGATTCTCAGCTTCCATCCCCAGCCCCCAAGTCTCACCAGCCCCCCTGCCGATTCTCAGCTTCCAGCCCCCGACTCACCAGCCCCCCTGCCGATTCTCAGCTTCCATCCCCAGCCCCCAAGACTCACCAGCCCCCCTGCTGATTCTCAGCTTCCATCCCCAGCCCCCCTGCCGATTCCCAGCTTCCATCCCCAGCCCCCAAGACTCACCAGCCCCCCTGCCAATTCCCAGCTTCCATCCCCAGCCCCCCCAGACTCACCAACCCCCCTGCCGATTCCCAGCTTCCATCCCAGGCCCCCAGGATCACCAGCCCCCCTGCTGATTCCCAGCTTCCATCCCTAGCCCCCCAGACTTACCAGCCCCCCTGCTGATTCCTAGCTTCCAGCCCCCCAGACTCACCAGCCCCCTGCCGATTCACAGCTTCCATCCCCAGCCCCCCCTGCCGATTCTCAGCCCCCATGCCGATTCCCAGCCCCCCTCTGCCGATTCTCAGCCCCCTCTGCCGATTCTCAGCCCTCCCGCCGATTCTCAGCCCCACTGCCAGTTCAGTTACTTACTCAACTGGATGTGGAATCGCAGGGAAGAAAGGAGAAATGTGGAGACAGAGCCAGCAAAAAATACACTTTGCTTCCGAGGTTCGCTGCACAAGGTCTGCTCTCTCTCCCCCCTCGACGCTCCCACATCCTTTGTTTCTTCTCATGTAACTTCCGGTTTCGCAAAACCGGAAGTTGCATTAGATGGGAATTAGTACGGCGACCGGCAGTGAAAAAAGAATGAACTTGAATCGGGACTGAATCGGTGAGTCCCGGTTTTTTACAAAAATGAACCGATTCGAATCGATTCACCTGATTTGAATCGGTGAACCGATTTGAATCGTGAATCGGGCAGCACTAGTGTTGGTAGCTCACTTGAAATTAGCCTTCATTGAGAAGAATTGCAGAACTGCAACATGGTCTTCAGTCTACACATTCATCTCTCATTACTATTAGCAGCATATTCCGCAGTCTTACAGAGTTTGTTTGGGTCTAGAATCTAACTCTAATCTCCTAGGCTCTATTTTTCTTCTGATCTAGGCTGAACTTTCCCAACAAGTCTTGTATATATACTGTATATGTTCATGTTGATTAATTTTCTGGTTGTCCTTTGGTGGTGGTGCTTTTCGGTGTGCCCAGTAGCTAGGGATTCCCACAAGTGTGAAACAGTCTTGCTTGTCCCCAGGTAAGGAATAGCTGCTCATCTGTATCAAGTATTCTTTGAGGACAGCAGGACTAGTATTCTAACATACCTTCCCACCGTCTCTAAGAGTTGTATTCTTTTTGATTTGATATTGTATTGTGAGTCCTGTGAATTCTCGCTGAGCAGGAAGGCACTTGTGCATGTGCAGTGTGACACTGCCAGAAGCTTCTGAAAGTAATAGAAAGTTGGATAGCTTCCACATCCTATCCCATGTGTGAATACTAGTCTTGCTCTCCTTGGAGAACATCTGCTATAGATGAGTAGCTATGCGTGATTCTTCTGTCATTTCTTTACAAAATAACAATAATAATAATAATAAAATCAGAGCTATTCCTCAGATTTGGAAAAAGAAACCTGCTGTATAATCACATCTAATCTGCAGTTTCACTTTTGTCCAGGCCCAACTGCTGCCAGTGAAGAAAGTGAATCCTGTAGAAGAAAAGAGGAAAATGGTTGAGGTATAATACCCATGGTCTGATTTTGTTCAGCCAGAAATGTGAAGAAAAAATGTCATTACAAAAATAAACCTACAATCCTTTCCTCATTTCTTTCCACTGAAACCCTTTAACATTTTTTTTTCCTTTTCCTGGGCACATCTGCCATTGGAGTACTAATCTTCCTTGTGGGAACAGATAGAAACATGAGAGCACAAGGATTTGAACCATTTCTTTATTTTTCAGGATGGCAGTAAAAAGAAGAAACTAGAAATATCTGAGAAGGAAAAACGGCAAGAACAGGTAGACAAAATTCCATTCCACTTTCTTGATCTCTTCTGTGTGGCATATTGTGATTCATGATAAATTTTTTAGAATAGGTGTTTTGGGCTAAACCAGTGTCATGCTCCCAACCAATGCAGGGAGTGTTTTATGATGAGACTGATGTTTTATTGAGTTGACATTCAGAGGGCTGTATAATATTGGGCGGAGATTTTAATATAACCTTGGAGCCTCGTTTGGATAATATGTAGTACCTCCTCTTTAACATAAGCTGGATCTGCCAGACATAGGTTAAAGGCCTTTATGGCAAAATGGGATCTAGATACCAGAGATTTTATGTTTTATTCTAGGGTACTCTTGCATATATCACTGGTTGATGAGTAAGCAAGACTATCATAAAGTACAAGATGTTCTGATAGAACTGCAGGTGTGGCATGAGCTTGCATCTATGGTTCTCTCCTTGTAAGCTTTTACTCCTCCTTGACAGCCCCACAGATGGCAATTTGATGATACTCTCCTCTTAGATTCAAAGATGTAGCACAGGTAGAAAAAATTTAGAAAATTTCATTACAGAAAATAATTTCCCAGAGGGAGATCTTTAATATATTGGGAAATTTTAAAAGCAGAAATGAGAGGTCACATAATCTCCTTGGGGACACTGATTATGTAAAGATAAGCTGGCTGTCCTGAGGTGGTGCCTTAAAGAACCTAGAATGGAAGAAATACTTTAAATGCTATGGTACAAAAACTGCAGCAAGAGTGGTTTGAGCTGGTGGGTAAGCTGCTTGTCCAAAACTCATAAAATGGGCATATGGGATACTACAGGGCAACCTTTAGACGATCGGAACACTATAGCTAATGTGTTTTTACAGTTTTATCAAGTTCTATATGAGCCTGAAAAGAAGAAATAGTTAACTATATTTCAAGCGCAGTAGGTGTGTCATTCTGGACAGTAGGGTATTCTCTCCATGCTCATGAGCTGTGCAGAAGGAATCCACTCCAGGTTTTCAATTCTTCCTCCTTCTCCAGAAGACTCAGCTGCCCACTTCAGTTTTTCCTTTTGCACGTGAGCCAAAGGATGTCTTTTTAATCTGCTCTGTATGTTTCTTTATTATTTTCGGTGGGGTTTTTTTTGCAAGTTTTGCTGATTTCAGTGAAACAGAACTCCACAGTGCTGGGGTAAACTCTTCCTGCATGGAGAAGAAGCAGACTTGGGTCTGCATCCAGAAGATTAATCTCTTGGGGACCTGTTTGGCCAGCCTGCAGACAACTTTGTGGAGCTCGGAGTCCATATCCCTATTCCAGTTCAGTAGGGATGGTATGCTGAACTATAGGGTTATCCATCTGTGCTCGCAAGCATACTGCAGAAGATGTCAAATCACAGCTTTTCAACTCCTCTACCTTTTCTATGTCCTTTGCTGCCTCCTTCAGTTTGTCATTCTGCAGGTGAGCATGAAGGTGTCTCTGTGATTTGATCTGTTCATTTCTTTGTTTTATGGGGATCACGAACAGATCGGAGAAGGTTATCATGCCGCTGTACCAGGCCATGGTGCACCCTCACTTGGATTACTGCGTCCAGCACTGGTCGCTGTACATGAAGAAGGACACGGTACTACTCGAAAGGGTCCAGAGAAGAGCGACTAAGATGGTTAAGGGGCTGGAGGAGCTGCCGTACAGTGAAAGATTAGAGAAACTGGGCCTCTTCTCCCTCAAACAGAGGAGATTGAGAGGGGACATGATTGAAACATTCAAGGTACTGAAGGGGATAGACTTAGTAGATAAGGACAGGTTGTTCGCCCTCTCCAAGGTAGGGAGAACGAGAGGGCACTCTCTAAATGTTGAAAGGGGATAGATTCCGTACAAATGTAAGGAAGTTCTTCTTCACCCAGAGAGTGGTAGAAAGCTGGAACGTTCTTCCAGAGGCTGTTATAGGGAAAACACCCTCTAAGGATTCAAGACAAAGTTAGACAAGTTCCTGCTGAACAAGAATGTGCGCTGGTAGGGCTAGTCTCAGTTAGGGTGCTGCTCTTTGAACAGAGGACCGCTGCGTGAGCAGACTGTTGGGCATGATGGACCACTGGTCTGACCCAGCAGCGGCAATTCTTATGTTCTTATGGTGGTTTTTTTTCATTTTTTTGGCTTTGCAGATTTTTTTTTTGCATGGCTTCAAGGGACTGCTTTGCCTGCTTGGAGAGGAGCAGACATTTAAGTCTGCCTGGCAGGTGTATCCTTCAGGGACCTGTACAGCCAGCCTGCTGAAGATTTGTGGAGCTCAGGGTTCTGGGCCTCAGCACTTGCTCACTTCCTTAACTTAGGAGCTTGAATGCAGGCTGTTAGGCACCAATAGTAGCCCTTCAGGGTGCTCAGACTGCAGCTTTGCCTCCTCCTTTTTTTCTGTAGGGCATGGGGGGAGGGCTGGTAGAGGTTCTGACTACGGTCTGACTGGCAGCTGGAAGATCTCAGTGTGGAAGCTGACCAGTGGCTTGAGGCAGAGAACCCCTCCAGATCCAGCTACACTTTAAAGGAACTGAAGCAGGATGCAGCACCATTTTGCCAGCATGTGGTCTGTGAGTACAAACTGTGACAGCCTATGGGGAAAATCAGGGGATGGTGGGTTCTTGAAAACTGTGTTTTGACTGTTTCTGCAGTTAGGTCTTTGGTCTTCCTCTTCTAAAATCCTATTTTTGAAACCGTTTTTTTGGTGCCAAAATGCTGCTGTGGCATCCATCTTGGATTTCCCAATTTTATTTTATTTATTTTTTCTTCTGAATTCTCCAGCTTCTTCAAAACACCTTGTTTTACCTCAAAACTGATAAGGATGGAGTCCTCAAACCCTAATATCCCTATACCATGCCTATTTTGTGCTGGGTGGGTGGCTAAAGAGTGCCCTTGCACCAGCTGCGGCTTGGCACAGGATAGAGGGGAAGGAGCTTTCGGCTTAACCCCTTCACAGTCCTAGGGCTGGAGAAAGGCAGATGGACCCATTGGACAGTGGCCCTGCGTACTATAAGGCATAGATGCTTTGCAGTCCAAGAAAAGACATTTGCTCCACCCTAAGCGGCAAGGAGAGTTGCCCACTCAGGTGTTTATCCTGGAGTTCATTAATTTCCTTTGGCAGGCTTATGCTCAAGGTAGAACTTCGCCTGTTAGGTCCACTGGCAAGCAGACCAGTACACAGGCCTCTCTGAATGCTACTACTTTCCTGAGAGCAGAGGCTATTCTTATCTCTGATGGTCCCTCAGACAAGTACTCGGAGGACGAGAAATCAGAATCAATCCCTTTATTGTCCCAAAGTGAGGTTTCCTTGGTGGGAGAAGCAGCCTCTCATATGGAGCCCTCTGGTGAAGGAGGAGGAATCAAAATCTTGGAGTGGATTCCTTCTGCACAGCTCGTGAGCATAGAGAGATTACCTGTCTATCCAGAATGACACACTTATCTACTAGAAAATATATTAGCAAAATAAGAACCTAATCTCTTTTTGGTAATGTTTGTTACAGAGCAGAACAGAACAGTAATGCTGGTGATTTTTCCCCATTCCCTCCTTCTGGTTATGTGTTTCATTAAAGTCCTACTTGATTGCTTTTGTACAAACTGAGGGGGCAGGAGCAGCTGCTTAGGGAGGAGGCAGAGTTCAAAAGATGTTAACAGTAGTGCTGCCCGATTCAGGAAAAAAAATTTTGATTCGATTCAGTCTATTTGAATCGATTTTTCAATTCGATTTGATTTTCCTGCCCATTTGGGTGTTTTTATAAAACATCCTGGTAGGTTTATTTTATAGCCTCTTCACCCCCTTTGCCTTCTTTTAACCACACTGGCACAGTGGTGTAAACAAAATAAACAAACAAAAAAGACTTTTCCTCTCTCTGTTAAATCCTAGCTCACATTTGCGGTCTAACACCAGCTCTGGCAGGATACACATTTCAAATCTGACATATTGTAATCACAAAACAGAAAATAAAATTATTTTTTCTATCTTTTGTTGTCTGGTCAATATTCAAATCTTGTTGGTCCCAGGCTTTGGTTGTCTTCTGATAACTTGCTTGCCAGGGTCTCCTTCTTTTCTTCTTTCTCCGTGCTAACCATCAATCTTCTATCTCTGTCCTCCCCTTCCATTTCCTTTCCCTCCCCTGGAGGTCTGGCATCTTTCCTTTTTTTCGTCTCCATCCACAGATCCACCTTTTCTCAACTACCCTTTCATCCAGCATCTCTCCCTCCTTCCCTACCACCCAAGGGTCCACCATATCTCCCTTTCAGTTCCCAACTACCCTCCTATCCAGTATCTATACCCCCTCCCTAAATCCCATTATCCACATCTCTCTCCCACTCCTCTGTTTTTAGACACATTATTTCTTCCCCCTAAAGTCCAGCATATGCACATCTCTTTGAACCCCCCTCTTCCCTCCCTCCCTCCCTTCGTGTACTTCTACAACAGGGCCCCCCCTCCTGAAGGTCTGTCTCCCCCTGAAGGGCACCCCACCCCTGAAGGCTTGTCCCCCCTGAAGACCTGCACCCTACCCCTGAAGGCCTACACCCCACCCCTGAAGGCCTGCACCCCCCCTGAAGGCCTGTCCCCCCCTTGAAGGCCTGCACCCTCATGAAGGCCTGTCCCTCCCCCGAAGGACTGCACCTCTCCCGGAAGGCCTGTCCTCCCCCGAAGAACTGTACCTCACCCCCGAAGGCCTGCTCCCCCCTTGAAGGCCTGCTCCCCCCTTGAAGGCCTGCTCCCCCCCCCCCCCGGAAGGCCTGTCCCCCCTGAAGGTCTCTCTCCCCCTGAAGGCCTGCACCCCCCCTTGAAGGCCTACACCCTCCCTAAAAGCCTGTCCCTCCGTTGAAGGCCAGCACCCCCCCCCCCCCCCCCCCGAAGAACTGCCCCCTCCCCGGAAGGCCTGTCTGTTCCCCTCTGGCCTCCCGCGCCTTCCTTTACCTGATTGCAGCAGAGAGCAGCCTGCAGAAAGGATCACGGGTACTTTAGCAATCCTTGCAGGTTGCCATAGGCCTCCGGAGCTGTCGTCTCTCTGCCATGATCCTGCCTCTGATGTCAGAGGAGGGGCGGGACTGCAGCAGAAGGATGACAGCTCCTGAGGCCTGTGGCAGCCTGCAAGGATCGCTAAAGTACCTGCGATCCTTTCTGCAGGCTGCTCTCTGCTGCAATCAGGTAAAGGGAGCCGCGGGAGGCCAGGGGGGAAACCGGACACTGCAGCACTTCCCGACTGTCCCTCCCCCTCGCTCTCTAAAGCAGGAACGGCAGCGCCAGCCAGCAAGAGGCAGCACTGCCGATCCTGCTTTAGGGGGCGAGGGGGGAAGGTCAGAGTGAATCGGGAAACCTTTTTTTTTTTTTTTTTGCGGGGGGGGGGGGGGGTTTGAATCGATTCAAATTGATTGATTCGAAATGAATCATTGAATTGAATTGTGAATCGGGCAGCACTAGTTGACACCATTCTGCAAGCAATTTGCAGGTTCAGATGCATAACCCTAGTGTTCAGGACCAGTAGATACATCTACAAGAAAGAAGGTTATCGAGATAAGAACCTAATCTTTCTTTGTTGTAGTGCCATAGAAATGATAGTAGTAGTAAAACCAGTAATATAAGGCACATAGGGTGGTTAAGGGGGTGTAATATCAAACTCTACAACTGAATTTTAAAAAGAAAAAAACCTCTGTGCTCATTCTTATATTTTTAGTTTTCTTTAGGAGTAGTATAGGGAATATATTTTTCCTGTGACTATATTTGAGGTTTGCTACTTGTTTGTTCATTAGTGGAGAGCAGCCTAAAAATGTACATTTGTTTTTGTCTACAGGAATTTGTGGGGAAGGGCAGGATGTCATTTTTCATTACAGAAGCAATGTTGATAGAATGCGTACTCTTTCCCGATGGTTCTAAATTTGCACACTGTTTGCACATATGTGATGGTTCACTCATGCATGAGCTATTGGGAAAGAATGTATACACTTCCCAAATAGTGTGCCCTTTGTCGGAAGAGGGCACACTATGAACAATTCAGAACAAAAACCATGGCTTTTCAAAAGTAATTCTGCCACCTTTTACCCTTACATCCCTCCAAAATAACAACACTTGGCCATGTAGCAGCATATCGGAGGCTTTTGAATTTGAGAGCAGTTGCAGTTATCAGTTTTTCAGTACGTCGGAACCAAAGAACCATGTTATAGCTAAGTGCTATTTTCAATTATTAAGTCTTATTAAATTTATTTGAAGTTTGCTATTTTTTGACAAATTAAAATTGAGTAAGTTAAAAAGTGTGGAGGATATCAGCGATGATTGGATGGTGAGGTGGTTAGGTTTTTTTTACCCCGCTTATTATCCCTCTGTGTCTCTGAGCTTATCCTACCATATGTAAAGCTTCTTCATAAAACAAGTGTTGTTATTTTAGAGGGATATGTTACTTTTGAAAGCGTCATTCACACTTACACTCCTTACTGTTTATACATTTTGTTATGTTCTATGTTCCCCTTGATTTTTTTTACCTTTTACCCATAGGCAGAATCTGTAACAACTAGTCTGGTATGAAAGCTCTACATAAAAAATATATATCTAATTTTAAAAAATTTGTTTCAGATGAATTTGATAAAAGCTGAACAGATGAAGAGGCTGGAGAAAGAGAAGGTAAAAGGCGCTGTGAGTTATTTCTGTTATCAGCTAAACTTTCTTGGAGCAGGCTGTTCTTTTGTTCAGGGACTTTTGCTGAGTTATACCAATATGTCCTACCACAATTAACCTTTTTCTTTTGGCCTGTATGAAAGACTTAGGCGCAAAGTTCTCTCTAAGGACTGAGTTCATGTGAGCAAAAATGTTTTTTTTTTGTGAGGAAATGGCTGAGTTAATGTGAGCAAAGGTTTTTTGTTACATTACACCAGAGAAAGAGAAAGCAATGTGTGTCCACTTATGATATGCAAAATAAAAGGTGGCAGATGTAAATTGCTAAAAACTGACATTCCAACCACGACATATCAATAAATGCAAATTAAATGAAAAATGGAAAATGATACCATTTTATAGGATTAAATATATATTTCAATTAGCTTTCAGAAGCCAAAACCTCCTTATTCAGGTTAGGGCAGTATACCTCTATTGTGGTATGGTATCCAGTCCTGACCTGACCTGAGGAAGGAGGTTTTGGTCTCTAAAGTTAGTCAAAAAGGTATTAAAATTAATCCAATAAGATAGCACCTTATTTCCATTTTCTCTTATTAACATGGCTACCATACTACTTTATCTTAAAGTAAAAATAAAATTCTTTTTTCTACATTTCTTGTCTGGCTGTTTACTTTTTTCAGATGTGTTGGTGGTTTTTACTTTCCTCATCTAGCCAGGATTTTCTTCTCATTTGTCAGGTTTTTTTCTTCCTTTTCCTTTCAGCTTTCTTCAATTTTCTGCCTCTGTCCAGATTTAATTTTTTCTTACTATCCAGTCCTAAGAGCATAAGCCGTGCCTCTGCTGGGTCAGACCTGAGGTCCATCATGCCCAGCAGTCCGCTCACGCGGCGGCCCATCAGGTCCAGGACCTGTATACTAGCCCTCTATCTATACCCTTCTATCCCCTTTTCCTTCAGAAAATTGTCCAATCCCTTCTTGAACTCCAATACCTTACCCTGTCCTATCACTCCCTCTGGAAGCGCGTTCCAGGTGTCCACCACCCGTTGGGTGAAGAAAAACTTCCTAGCATTGGTTCTGAATCTGTCCCCTTTTAATTTTTTGGAATGCCCTCTTGTTCTTGTAGTTGTCAAAAGTTTGAAGAATCTGTCCCTCTCCACTTTCTCTATGCCCTTCGTGATCTTATAAGTCTCTGTCATATCCCCTCTAAGTCTTCGCTTCTCCAGCGAAAAAAGCCCAGTCTCTCTAATCTTTCAGCGTATGAAAGGTTTTCCATACCTTTTATCAAACGCGTTGCTCTCTTCTGAACCCTCTCGAGTATCGCCATATCCTTCTTTAGGTAAGGCAACCAATATTGGACGCAGTACTCCAGATGCGGACGCACCATCGCCTGAAACAATGGCAGGATAACTTCTTTCGTTCTGCTTGTAATACCCTTCTTGATTATTCCTAGCATTCTATTTGCTTTCTTAGCAGCCACTGCGCATTGTGCCGATGGCTTCATTGTCATGTCCACTATTACCCCCAAGTCCCTTTCTTGGGAACTCTCACTCAATAACAGCCCTCCCATTGTGTAGCTGTATCTCGGGTTTCTGTATCCTACGTGTAAGACTTTGCATTTCTCTACATTGAACTTCATCTGCCATCTTGTCACCCACTCCCCTAGTTTGTTTAGGTCCCTTTGTAAATCTTCGCAGTCCTCTTTAGTCCTAGCCCCATTGAATAGCTTGGTGTCATCTGCAAATTTTATTACTTCGCTCTTTGTCCCCGTTTCTAGATCATTTATAAATACATTGAATAGCAGCGGTCCAAGCACCGACCCCTGCGGTACACCACTCGTGACCTTCCTCCAGTCCGAGTAGTGGCCGTTCACTCCTACCCTCTGCTTTCTGCCCGCCAACCAATTCCTGATCCATTTGTGTACGTCTCCTTCCACCCCATGGTTCTTTAGTTTCCGAAGTAGGCGTCCTCAATTTCTCTTTTATATTGTGTGTACCTACATCTTGACACCTCTTTTACGCACCCTGTCTCTCCTATTTCACATCCTCTTATTCTCTAACAACAGCACTTACATACTTGCAAATTACTATTTCCCATCCCTCACTCCCACCCTCCCTGGATGTGTGTGCAAAGAAAACTTAATCTAATGAATTACTAATCATTAATTTGTTTAACAAAGGACTCTAATGGACTCCAAATTTCTTTAAAGTTTTTACTTTTCCCAGATTGTTCTGCTAACATTCTTTCATAATGATAGTATAAATAAAGAGGGGCATAATCGAAAGGAACGTCTAAGTCCATTTTTGTCTACGTCGCAAGTCGTCCAAAGTAAAAAAACAGCTTAGGACATATTTTCAAAAAATACGTCCAAATTTTTTTCGTTTCGAAAATCGTTTAAGTATACTTCCTGTCAATCTGATCATCCAAGTCGCTAAATCATCCATCTTTACACCACATTTTCGTCCAACTTTTCGTCCAAGTCAAAAACGCCTAGAACAAGCCCTGTTGGACGTGGGAGGGGTCTGCAAAGTGATGGACTGAACACCCAGACATGGCACCTAAATAGTGGTGTACCTTACAGGGCACTGATATGAACTTCACAAAAAGGGTGCCATGTCTTCATCTCATGCTCCCTTATATGTCTTGGTGAGCCCCCCAAACCACCTCCAGAATCCCCTAGACCCACTTATCTACCACCCCAATAGCCCTAATGGCTGCAGGAGCCACTTATATGCTAGTACAAAAGGGTTTTGGGGGTGTATAGGGCAGTGCACATGTTTCAGTATCAATGCAGTGATTACAGGGGCTTATGGGCATGGGTCCTCCTCTCCATGGGTCCCTAACCCACCCCCAAGATGGCTTAAGATGCCTCTGTGCAGCACAACTAGGCTTTCCTATGCCAGGCTGCCAGGTGATGATGTTCTGGAGGCACAATTTTCAAGTTGTGATTAATATTTTTATGGGGTGAGGGAGGGTCAATGATCACTGGGGTAGTGTGTGGGGGTCTGTATTATGTGTTTGCAGTGCTTATCTGGTGACTTTAGGTGGGTTTTTGTGACTTAGATCATTTTTTAAATGGTCTAAGTCACAACATTCAAGTTCCTTCGATCCTGTGCTGTATAACTTTCGGTTATACATGCAGTATGGCTAAGTCTAAGCCCATAGTACAATATTATTCCTCATTAACGGAAAGACCTAAATTTGCCTTTACAAGAGCTCGGAACTTGGGTGAAAAACTCAGATACAGGAGAGGAGTTAAATCCAGTCAGAGATTGCCCGCTCATCAACCATGCGGGCATTGCAGTACTTGCTGTCATGTGTGGCGTCAACCTTTTATTACCACTCCAGTGCCGCAGTGGAAGAGATTTGAACTTATCACGGGTACCAATTGTGACTCTCAGAGGGTGGTGTACTGTGTGAACTGCCCCTGCAGATTATTGTATATTGGTCAAACCCAGTAGAAAAATTAAAACACATATTATAGAACATCTTAGCAATATCCGCAGGGGCAGAGTATCCGCCCCCCTGGTAGATCATTGGGTGGAGGAGGATCACTCATTGCAAGATCTTAAGTACACAGTGTTAGTTCACATCACCCAATATGAAGGTGATATTTGTAAACTCTATTACAAAAAGAACAACGGTTTATTTATAATTGGAACACGCTATCCCCTAATGGTTTAAATTCTGAGATCGAGTGGTTGAATATATAAGTAAATGGTGGATATCCTCGGGTCTTTCGTCATTTCCATTCCTATCTTTAGAGAGGTTCAGTTTGGTGGGTGTGTGAGTGTGTATATATATTTCCGGGAGCTTAGGTTTATTCAGTCAGTTCCTGTTCCGGTGCCGTTCCCGGTTCAGTTTGCCTGTGCAGGTATGTTTAGCAGAACTGTAATGATATATGAATAGTAAGATTAAAAGTATGAACCAGATTGATTCAGATATGTAGTTAAGTATATATAGGTTTTAAACAAAAAATTTTTTTAATTGTAGTTTGTGTTTTCAACCTAGACCCCTCCTGACGAAGAATACGAAACCCGGGTCGGGGGGCCAGGCATTGAATCAATATGTACAAGGCACTTTAATTGCACTTTTTGCACATCAAAAATTGTTTACACAAATTGCACTAGTTGCACAATATTCCAATTAACGCTGATTTTTGACTTTATATCACCTCTGCCTCTTATCATTTAATGGCAGGAGTATTAAGAAGATTTGGCTTAACATCTAGCCTTAAGAATTTTTCCAGCGTTATTGGATACTGAATCAGTGTATTTTTGGAGTTATTAAGTTATTTGTTTTTAACATATAATTTTGTAAGTTGAGATAGAACTGTGATATAATAAAGATTATTAAGTCTAAGCTGGCCCACGTCCCGCCCAACTCCCGCCCTCAACACTCCTCTTGAAATGCCACGTTTAGCTATGGTCGTTCGGCGGCACTATGAAGGCCTAGGTCATTTAGAAATACATCCAAAACCCATTTTTATTATCGGCACTTGGACATATTTTGACAATGTTTGTCCAAGTGCTGACTTAGGCCAGCTTTTGGACATTTGTCTCTTTCGATTATGAGCCCCATAGTGTTTCCAACCAAAAGGTAAAATTTAAATGGTCCCAATTTTTCCAATTTCTAATGATCAATTGAATGGCCACCCTAGTCATTATATGAAGTCTACTTTTATGTTTATCAATTGGACTATTAGATGTTAACAATGTCCCAAATAGAATTACATCATATGACAACGAAATATTCACTCCTAGAACAAAATTAATTTTTCCCCAAATTGACTTCCAGAAGTTAAGTATCAACGGACAATAAAATACAAGGTGGGCCAATGTCCCAGTTTCAAGATGACATCTATTAGATTTTGTACTATTCAATTTATGCAATCGAACTGGAGTCCAAAATCTTCTATATAACAGAAAAACCAAAGTTTGCCTCATAGATGCTGAAGCTGTACAACTCATCCATCGGGTCCAAATCCGTGACTACTGAATAGCAGAAATATTCTGCTGTGTTTCTATGCTCCAAATATCTCTTAAGCTTGTTTTTGGTGTTTTCGAAAGATATTCACATATTAATTTATACCATTTGGCAGCCTGATGACCCTGAAAATCCACCTGGAAACATATGCCTGGCAGACTGTGTTGACTTACCAAAGTATGCCATTCAGGGAACCCTTTCAGAATGGCTTGTTTTAATTGCATCCACTTAAAACCTTGAGTTTTTGAAATATTAAACGATTGTTGTAATTGAATTAAAGAGGCCAAATTTTCTTCTGTAATAACATCATTTAAGGTTCGAATGCCTGCTTTTAGCCAATGTTTTCAAAGAATCTTTGAATTGTCTATCATGATCTTGGAGCTTAACCATAGGGACTCACACTTTGGTTTCTGTATCGGGATTGGAGTTAAATGATCAATAAATTTTAACGTAGTCCAGGTTGAATGAAAAATAATATTGTCCTTATAAATTCTAGGAAGCCTGATACTCAAGATATGTTTTAAATGAAGTGGAAAAATCACTTTTTGTTCTACCTGTTGCTCTCATTCAAACAATTTAATGCGCTGATTTTATTGATCCTCAGAAACACCACATTGGACTCCTATAATTCATTGTCCTAGGCTTTAAGTGCTATTTCCTCACTGGATCATTTTTAGTTCATGATAATATTTTAGTGTTTAAATAAATAGTTTAGCATTAAATATTAAGGTATCAAGGTATAACTTATCTCAAATGTGGTCTTCCTTAATCGGATAACTTTGCCAACATGTTTCACTACCAAATTTCTCCAAAGCCATTCATCCCTTAAGTAAGCTCTGCGCTATTCCACTTGACCACAGGTGGTGTTTCTGAGGATCAATAAAATCAGCGCATTAAATTATTTGAATGAGAGCAACAGCTGGAACATAAAAGTGATTGTTCTACTAATAGAGCATACTGATTGGGCTCACATTTAAATCGAATCGTTAAGAAATAGTGCTTTATCTGAATTTAAATGAAGTGGAGCCATAAGATGACTTTCAAGAACCAGCCAATCCAGTAGATTCTCCATGAGTTCAGGAAGGATCCAATACATACCCTGCCGCAAGATAAAAAGCTTGATGATACCTATAAAAATTTGGAAAATTTACCCCTCCCATCAATTTTTTTGTAACGATACTAAGGCTATTCTAGGATTTTTACCAAGCCAAAGAAATTTTGAAAGAATCCCATTTAGATTTTTGTAAAAAGAAGAATTGAAAATAAATTGGTAAAATACTCATTTGATAACAAACTACAGGCAAAAAAATCATCATTTTGATAGTTTGGACTCTCCCCCACCAGGAAAGATGTAGTGGATTCCATTACTCACACATTTCTTTGACCTTTGACAGTAAGGATCTTTCATTTACCAACATGGTATCTTCCAGAGTTTTTGTATCATTACACCTAAATATTTTATACCCTCTTCCTTCCAAAGAAATGGAAATGGATCAAATATTTGGGAGTATAACTCTTAGAATTATAAACCTTTTATATATTGAGGGCTCAATATTCAAACTCTGGAAGATAAGAGGAAGGGTATGGTAGAGCTGAGTATTTCCACAAGTTATTTTAGAACTGAGGGGTCATTATTGGAATGGTAATGCAAGAGAGCTTTTCTTCAAGTTTATTTAAAATTTGATTTGATCGCTTATCAGACTTCTAAGCGATATACAAAGAATTCAAAGAAAAGTGTTGTGAAATCATGGAATAGCCTCCTAAAGGATGATAGAGGCAAAATGTATTGAAATCAGACCTTTTAGAGCCTGTTTTTGGAAGGGACAATGGCAGACTGACAATGATTGGCCTCATAATTATTTATTGTTAAATAGCCCTTGTTTTTTCTATTTTGTTCTTGTATATGATCAAACTGTGGTGCTGCTTTTGCTACTCTCAGCTACTGTTGAATTGTATGGCCCTTCATGACAATTAGTTTTCTGTACTGCCTTTTTTAGTTTTAATTTTGAAAAGCCATACAGAAGTAATACACCTGTTTCATTACTGTATTTTATTAACATTTATCAGTGTATCTCATGCTGAAAGGAAATTGCTGAATTCTGTGTTTTATAAAACCGCACAAGAGGTTTTTAGCATTGGCCAGCACACTAAATGCTCTGCTCTGCTCTGACACTTATAGGAACTCTATTACAGTTGGAACAGTGCAAAGCATTCAGTGCGCTGGGGCTAAAAATGGATACTTTACACAATCTATTGGACAAATAACACTCCTTTCCCTTCTGAAAAAATCAGATCGAAATCCTACTATCCCCTTATTATCGACCAATTGCCAATATACCATTGTTGATAAAGTTGCTAGAATCAAATGTAGCTGGTCAACTTACCAATTATCTGGAGAAATTCTCACTACTTCAACCTTTTCAATATGGATTTTGTTCTAATTTTAGTACTGAAACTTTATTGATTTCTCTTCTTTCTAAAATTCAACAATTACGACTACAAAATAAATGTTCAATTTTGCTTCAGTTTGATTTGTCCATGACGATTGATGTAGTGCATCATGATATTCTGCTCCAATTACTTTCAGATATCTGACTTAATCAGGTTGGTCTTGTCTGGTTTTCTAAATTCTTACTGTCTCGATCTTACTCAGTTAATATTGATGGTAATATTTCTAATTCCTGGCAGTCTCCTTGCGTGGTTCCCCAGGGTTCTCTGCTTTCCCCAATCTTGTTTAATCTCTACATGACAACTTTGAACACTTATAAATTGTCAGCTTGGGAAACGCTTTTTATCTATGCAAATGACATTTTTATATTGATCGAGATTGACTCAAATATTACTAATTTAACTTTTAAAATAAACCACAGTATTTCCAAACATCAAACCTGGGCTATGTCTGTGCAGATGAAGTTAAATGCAGCCAAAACTAAACTTTTGTGGTTAGGCCCAAAACTGGATTATCTTCCTTCCACTGTACTTCTGGATTCAGGAGCCTCCCTACAAATTGAATTCTCCTCCAAGATTTTGGGAATACTTTTTGATTCTTCCTTTACCTTTAAGGATCAAATAAACTCTCTGGCTAAGAAATGTTTTTTCAGTTTACGAATGCTGAGAAAGGATAGATCTCTTTTCCATCAACATAATTTTTCTGTCTTGGTCCAATCAATTATCAATTATATTATATCGGCTAGATTATTGTAATGCTATTTATCTTGGTATCACAAAGATCTGCCTTCAAAGATTACAATTGATTCAAAATACCGCTGCAAATCTGATTTATGGAAAAAGCAAATTCGACCATGTGACTCCTTTGCTTTTGAGTCTCCATTGGCTCCCGGTTTATCTCATAATCCAGTTTAAATGTATATGTATTATTTTTAAATTTTTATATGGTATTTTCATTCCTCTTGTTCCTCTTCTATGGAATGTCTATAGATTTTCATATGCGAGAGGCACTCAACGATTTAAACTTTCCCTCCCTTCTAGGAATGAAATTAAAGGAGTCAAGAATTTCAGCCTTTCTCTGGCTTTTAAATTTCCCCAATTATGGAATGAACTTCCTTTAATTTTGAGGTGTCCTAGCTCTTTCCAAACTTTTTGTAAATCTTTAAAAACTTTTCTATTTGCTAAACACTTTGAAAATTAATCCACCTTGTATTTTAGCATATTTTTTTAACTTATTGTTAACTGCGTTGAGCTTCTTCTGGTTAAAGACCCAGTATATAAAGTTAAGTTTTAGTTTAGTTTAGTTTTAAAAAAACCCTTGCGCGGGTTTGTAAAAGAGGGGGGGTAGTTATTTTTTAGTAACGGTTACCACCATCTTGCAACTTCATATCTGTTCATTTATTTCTCAGATGGATCGCATTAATAAAGCTAGAGAACAAGGATGGAGAAATGTGATTGGTTCAGGTGGAAGTGGTGATCTTAAGGTAGGCCATGAGTACTAATTTTCGGAGCTGTTAACTCTCTGTTCCTTCATTCTCCTGACCTTAGTTTTGCTTTGGGCAGACCTGACAAAGATAGAGAAATCAGGGCAAAATATTCATTTTAATAGTGGATATCCTACCAAACCAAGAAAGTGATGTTTTTCCAGCACTCTAGGTCAGCCTTTAGTGTCTTAAGTAATTTTACATAGTTAGCTTCAAAAATATGATGGTATACTGTTTAAGATATTATTATCCAGTGTGAAATGATAAGCTTTAGTCTTTTCCATGTTTACTTTGAACTCAGTGACTTGAGAGTAAGCTTCAAGTTTAGCTGTCAAATTTGGAAGGGTGATAATAGAAGAGGTCAACAGAAGCAGATCATCTGCAAAAAGAGTGATTTTAAATTCCTGATTGCCTTCCTTAAATGCCTTTAATGTTAGGATTAGCCCAAATAACTGATGCTGGAGACTCCAGGCAAGAGCAAGAAGAATGGAAGGGGGACAAAGGGCATACTTGCCTAGGGCCCCTAGTGAGTCCTTGGGTTAAGAACGTCCGACTTATGTCAGACTCATACTTACGAACTGAGGTTTTGCCACTCCCTGTGCCAACGCGTGCCTCCTCCCTCCCTTCCTATCCAAACGTGAGTCTTCTCCTCACTTCATGTCCCAATTCACCCCTTGTTGTCCTTCCCTCTGTTCTGCGTCCCAAATTCATGCCTCCCTCCCTCCCGTTGGTGTTTATCTTCTCTGACCGGCTCCTTCCTCCTAGCCGCATGTCTTAGAGAATGACACGGGGACAGGCTCTCAGCATTCCTGCAGGCCTGGGTTCAGATTTCGTCCAACTAGTGGGTTCTGGACAACATTCAGTACGGTTATAAGCTAGAATTTGCCCGGCATCTGACAGTTTGGTTTGTGGACTCTTCTGTAGGGCACCTAGAAAACTTTGAAGAGGTTAGTGTCATCTGCACATTTTGTCACCTCACTTGTCATTCCAAATTCCAGATTATTTATAAATACATTAAATAGCACTGGTCCTAGAACAGATCCCAGTGGCACTCCACTATTCACCCTTCTCCATTGAGAAATATGGCCATTTAGCTCTACTCTCTATTTTGTGTCCGGTAACCAATTCCTAATCCACAACAGAACATTGCCTCCTATCCCATGACTCTTTAATTTTTTTTAGGAGTCTCTAATGAAGCACTTTGTCGAAAGCTTTCTGAAAATCTAGATACACTATTTCAACTGGCTCAACTTTATCAACTTTTAGTGTATGCTCTGGTGGATCCTCCTCAGATGCCATCCCACTATCAGTCTGTGTACTTCAGGTCTATTTCCTGGGACTGCTTTTTTTTCCATCTACACTTCTTCCTTTGGTGCTCTAATCTCTTACCATAGCATTTAGTATCACTTCTATGCTGATGACTCACAGATATACCTCTATACCTGAAATCTCTACAGACATTCAGGCCCAGGTATCAGCCTGCCTATCTGACATCACTATCTGAATGTCTCACCGCCATCTAAAATTAAACATGACCAAGTCTGAGCTCCTCCTAAACCCACTTCTCCTCTACCCCCATCCTCTATTTCTGTAGACATCATCCTCATCCTCCCTGTCCCATCAGCTCGCAACCTCGCAATCTGTGACTCATCCTTCTCCTTTCCTTCACAAATCCAACAGACTGCCAAAACCTGTCACTATTTTCTCTACTCCAAAAACCAGACCTGCTCTCTATTCTCCAGACACCTGAAGGGTTTCGGGCTAACCGAACCCCTTGTACCAAATGTTTGGTTGGAAATTATAAACAGAGTGTTACATCAGTAAGTGGGAACTCATGTGGAAGGTTTTATCCGAGTTCACCAGGGTTCAATACCACCAAATGCACCAACGTGCTTGGCAGATATTACCCACTCACATAATTTTAAAACACTCTGTGGGCTAATCTAAAAATCTATAATTCATAGTGCAAAAGTTTTTTTTTAACTGCTTTTTTTCTTTTTCTCCTTAGACTATAAATAAATGCAAAAATTGTTAACAATCGCCCAAAAACCCTGGTGACTATATAGTGTGGAGAATTAAATTTAAATAGGATTGAAATAAATAAATCAACAATTCAACAGTGCTTTTAAATGACATTGGTGAAAAAGCTCCTGAGAAATATAAAGCATGGTGAATTTTAAACCCTTAATAAAATGGCTGAAAAACAGGAACTTATCTGCAAACCACTGTTTATTATATCATGTGGGGTGCCAGCTGATTGCCCTAAAGAGCCCTGTTTCGAATCCTTCATCAGGGGCATCTCTCAAAGCAGTACGGATCAAAAGATGGTTCTTCGCGGTGCAGTTACACTGCAAATAAAAGCAAGAGAATTTAAACCTTATGGAATACTCTCCAGCCCCCTCACTCCAGCTGAAATTAATCCTCCTATTCCTAGTAAGTCTGCCCTTCTAGCATCATAGATTGCTGTAGGATTGAGCCAGCATTGGAGAGACAAAGGGAGACACGCTCCACCCCCTAGTGGACCGGCTCAACTCAAAGCTCCATAGGGGGAAAACATTCTGATTTCCTATATGAAAAAACAGAAATTACTGGAGCGCCCTTATACGGGTTTTGAGATGTGTATATGTATCTCTATATCTATCTATAAATCTCAGCTACAGGGGACTAGAAGATTAATCATGGAAAGTTTTTCATGATTGAGGAGATGTTGTTAGTATATTGCTATGCTGAAAGAAAACCCCTGTAAATGTGATACATGTTGTAGTCCAAAATCCAAAAGCCTAAAAGAGTTCAGTGTTACTGTATCGCTTATAAGTTGGCAATCCATAATTCTGGACTTATCTTATGAAAAATGATCAACTGTTCATATTGCTTGCCACATGCCAATCTATAGCTTCATTCATACCAAATGGAAAATACGATTTTAAACTATAAATCCAGTATTGTTCTCTGGCAAGCAAAAAGTTCCTTTTATTTCCTTGAAATCCATTTTGACCCCTCTCATTAGAGTAAGGCTCTTATTTCTACTATTTTCTCTACAACATTGCCAAAATTTGACTCTTTCTTTCTGAGCATACTGCTAAGACCCTCATCTGTATCCTTGTCGCCTCTTGCCTAGACTGCTTCTAATTCACCTCTGCTAAACCATCTCTCTCCCTTTCAATCCATCCAGAATTCTGCTTTATGCCTCATATTCTGCCAATGCCGCTATACCCATACAACCCCTCTCAACCCCTCATTGCTTCCCTGTCCATTTCCACATACAATTCAAACTTTTACTGACCTACAAATGTATTTACTTCACAGTTCCTTAGTATCTCTCTTCTCTGGTTGTGATTTTGGTCCAGATATTAGCTCAAATTTGATCATGTTATGATCATTGTTTCCCAATGGACCCAAAACTGCTTATGCTATGCCCTACGCTCCACTAAGGACTAGATCTAAAATAGCTCTCCCTCTTGTTGGTTCCTGGAACAGTTGCTCCAAGAAGCAGTCATTTATTGCATCTAAGAATTTTACTTCCCTAGCACTTCCTAATGTAACATTTATCCAGTCAAAATTGGGATAGTTGAAATCACCATTCAACCTATTCATTATCCAATCTACGGAGTCACTCTTAATTACACATTCATTTCAAATAGTGGAGAAAAAGTCTCGGTCCCAAGGAGAACAGTCCCTACTAGAATGGAGGACTGACACAAATTCAGTCACTGGCATAAAAAAACTCCACTATTCATACACACATCCACCAAATAGTCATTTTTACCCACCATGTGAGCTAAATCATCTTATTCTATTAGGGCTCTTTTCATCAATACAAAAAACTATTGAGATCCAATCCCATGTACAGTGTCTCTAATACTGTATTATGAATTCACAGTTACAGTTCCTTTTTGAAAATCCCAATCTCATTCTACATTCTTCATCCAAATATCAAAACTTTACTTATTTTTCAGCTGACACTAACATCTTCATCCTGCCAGGAATCCTGTTTCATGATATACAAATTGTTGTCTTGGGGGAAGATTGGAAACCCACAATTCATTTTATTGGCTCAATACACATTACTGTTTCCACTTCAAAAATGGCAACTTTTAAAGCTAAGAAAAATACGCTGAAAAGCATCTACATACCCTTTTTGAAACTGCCAGGGTACTTACCTTGAAAATGATTTAGAGAGATCTAGGGTGAGCCACATGTTCTGCTTCCTGTCTATAAACCCGCTTTCCTCTGTGCTGCTTAACCTCTTTGAAGTTGAGAAACTTATCTTCTCCTCTGCCTGACATTCTAATCTAACTTTGTGTTCCCCTGCTTTTCCTAGCCTCTGGGCATTGCTAGTTTGAGTAGAGCTTGGCTCCTTCATCTCTCTAAACTCAGCCCAAGGTCACCTATTTCCTTCTCGGGCTTTTTATTTTCTTTATTTAGCTTCATTTGTATTGCTTTATCTATGGGCTGCTGAAATATCTGTTTCATGGTTCTAGGCTTGTATAAATTGTTAACAAGAAAATGTATATAATGTGACAAAATGCAAGTGTATAAAGTCAAGCACTTATCAATAATTCTTGTGCCACTCATAGTTAATGTCTCTCTGTAAAGTTCTAACAAAGATGATTATGAAGCTCCTTTTTCTTACATTAGATTCCTTTTTATGGAGGAGTTGGAGGTGGAGGAGGTGCACTTCCCCGGGGAATGTATGAACATTACCATGCCATATTTGACCAGATGCAACAGCAGAAAGAAAACATCAAAGCTGCTGAAGAGAGAGAAGCCAAATTAAAAATGGAAGTGCAGATGGTGAAACTCATTCACAGGTACAGTCAAGTCCAGGCTGTGGTGTATTTTCCCTTAGCATGGAGGAACATAATGAATGATGCTCTACATATTTATTTACAGAGAAGCTGCACCTGCATCAGCACATAATGTACGTCCTGAAATTCCCAACGAGCCAGCCGATTTCCACCATTTACCAGATGCTGATGCCATGGGAAAAGAATTGAAAAGGTTGAAGGAGGTGTCTAAACAAGCTAATGCAAACAGGTTGGACTGTGGTGAACCCCACATCCATTTACATCCCAGTCTCATCTCTGTATTTTAGACTGGGCGATTGTTGTGTATAATAGTAAATGTGACACTGGATGCTGTGATTGAAATGATGGGCTGACAAACTGATTTAGTTGTCAGTGGAGCAACTGCAATTGTGACAGCTTTTAAAAGATGTTCTGGTCAATAATCAGCCAATGGCAGTTGGGATTTAGTTATGTGCTGGTGGTCACCAACTAAATTAGACCTGGATATTACATGCCGGGCCATATCCAAGCACTAGTGTTGAATGTGCCTAAACTGCTCTGGAGGCCACACCTTCAAAAAGATATAAAAAGGATGGGGTTGGTCCAGAGGAAGGCTACTAAAATGGTATGTGGTCTTCATCATAAGGCATATGGGGACAGATTTAAAGATCTCAATCTGTATACTTTGGAGGAAAGGTGGGAGAGGGGAGATATGATAGAGACGTTTAAATACCTACATAATGTAAATGCGCATGAGTCGAGTCTCTCATTTGAAAGGAAATTCTGCAATGAGAGGGCATAGGATGAAGTTAAAAAAAAAATTATATATTGCAATTTATCATAATTCACAAGAATACTCTTGCTCAAGAAATACAGAAAGAGAATCCAGAGAAAAAAAAAGGGCAAATTATCAGTTAAATACAAATATGTATTATCTTCCTTAGACCACAATAATGAGAAAGGGGCTCTAGTAAAGGGAGGAGAACCTAATTTTATATCAAATAATAGTAAAGAATAGGCTTAACAGTTTTGGTCCCACTTTATCTTTAACAGCTGTTCAAAAAAAAAAGAAAAAAATAATTAATTTAAGTCACCAATTTCTTCAAATCCAAAAAGGTTCTCAGTTGCTCAGGTAAGAAAAAACATATTTCATCCCTAAGTATTTGATTAAACATTTGCATGGATAAGAAAGGAGAAATGAAGTTAATGCTTCAGTTGGCATAAGATGAAGTTAAGAGGTGATAGGCTCCGGATTAATCTAAGGAAATATTTTTTTAACAGAAAGAGTGGTAGATGCATGGAACAGTGTCCCAGAAGAGGTGGTAGAGACAGAGACTGTGTCTGAATTCAAAAGAGCCTGGGATAGGCATGTGGGATCTCTCTGAGAGGGAAAGAAATAATGTTTACTGCGGATAGTCAGACTAGATGGGCCATTTGGCCTTTATCTGCAATCATGTTTCTATGTTTCTTACTGCTGGAACTTATGCAGGTCCTGGCTGAGATTCAGCTGGTTGTGTATCTCTCCTCTTCTCTCTCCCCTCCCCCAAACAGCAACAGCTCCCTCTTTCTAAGAACAATAGGGCTTCCCTTCCTGGGCCTCCCCCCTTTTCACCTTAACCTTCCTTGGTTCAGAGAGATCTCTGGGCAGGAATAGTCTTCAGTTACTCCCTCCTGCTGGCCAACTTCGCAGGGGGACGGGTTCCTGGCCACGGCCGCTAAACTGATCGCCGCAGCAACGCAATTCTCTAACCAGTGTGACATGGACGCTGGTTAGAGAATTGGGATGGTTATAAGGGGTTAGACGTCAATATAGGACACCCATGTGCAATTCTCAAAAGCCGCTTAGGTGGCTACTGAGACTGGGCGTCCTATAGAGAATCTGGCCCACAGGGTCTGGGATAATATACTGTATTTGTTCATTTCATGCCCACTAGTCTTTGTATATTTGGAAAGAATAAATAAGTGATCCACTTCCACCATTTCCACTCCATTCAGTATTTTATGGACATCCATCATAGCTCAGCCTTCTATTCTCCGAACTGAAGATCCTTAGCCTTGTCATCCCACCCTCTTTATCATTTTTGGTGCCCTTGTTCCTTTTTGAGATACGGTGACCAAAATTGTACACAATATTCAAGGTGTAGTCGCACCGTGGAGCCATGCAGGCATTATAATAATCTCAGGTATGTTTTCCATTACTTTCCTAATAATACCTAACATTGTACAGCAGTGTGTCTCAATTTTCTTTTAGCTCCAGCACACTAAACAGAGAGAATGTTTTTTGCAGCACACTAAATGGAGCAAATGTTTTTCACGGAACATTATAATTGAAATTATAAAATTGCAAAACCAACAAAAAATTAAATTTGAGAGTTATTTATTTAAAGTTCTTTAAGCTATGTATGGGTAATTGTAGCAACAGCGAAACTAAATGGATAGAATAGAATTTCTATTCAATGCGATGGATGTGCTTGTTTTTGAGTACAAATTAACTCAAAACATGGCTCGATAGTCGACAAGCAAACACACATTTCATCATCCACCATCTGCAGTCATTCTCTTTTTTTTTTTTTTCAATTTAATTTCTGTCAAAGCTGAAAATCCAAGTTCGCCATGATAAAAAGATCCAAATGGTAACAAAGCCTTGATTGCTTTGTTGCTCAAGTTAGGATAACTACTGCATAAAAAATAAAACTAAAATTAACTTGCCGTTAGTTTTCAAGGACCAATCATGTCAAAGAATGATGCTTGTCTGGGTGGTCGTATCCTTACATACACAGACGTTCATAGCATTGACAGACTCTTGTGTATGTGATGTAAATGTCATCTATTCTTGTGTATACTTATGAAGGGAATATTTTAAAACAAAGTGAAATTCTGGAATTTCTCTTGGCACTCAGAATCTCTTCGGGGCACACCACTGTGCCATGGCACACAGTTTGAGAGACACTATTCTACAGTATTTCCTTTCTTAGCCACCACTGCACACTGAGCAGAGGGTTTCAACGTATCATCAATGATGACACCAAATTCTTTTCCTGAGCAGTGACTCCTAATGTGGAATCTTGCATCACATAGTTATACATTTTGGTTCCTCTTTCCACATAAGAACATAAGAGTTGCCATACTGAGAAAGACTGATGGTCTACCAAGTCCAGTATCCAGTTTCCAGCAGTGGCCAACCCAGGTCACAAGTACTTGGCAAGATCTTGAGGAAAAACAGATTTTATGCTGCTTATCCTAGAAATAAGTAGTGAATTTACCCAGACTATCTTAATAATGGCTTACAGACTTCTCTTTTAGGAAATTATCCAAACTTTTTCTAAACCCTGCTAAGCTAACCATTTTAACTACAATTTCTGGCAACAAATTCCAGAGTTTAATTACCTGTTGAATGAAGAAATATTTTCTTTGGTTAGTTTTAAATCTACTACTTAGTAATTTTATCGCATGCCCGCTAGTTCTAGTAGTAGTTTTGGAAAGAGTAAACAAACAATTCATATCTACTCCACTGAGTATTTTATAGGTCTCTGTCTTATCTCACATGAGCTGTCTCTTCTCCAGGCTGAATAGCCCTAGCTGCTTTAGCCTTTCCACATAGGGAAGTTGTCCCATCCCTTTTATTATTTTCGCCACCCTTCTCTGTATCTTTTCTAATTCTGCTATATGTTTTTTTGAGATACAGCGACCAGAACTGCACATATTGAAGTACAGGTGCACCATAAAGCAGTACAAAGGCATAATAACATTTTCATCTTTGTTTTCCATTCTTTCATTTTACACTTGCTCACATTAAATTTCATCTGCCATTTGGATGCCTAATCCCTCAGTCATGTAAGGTCCTCTTGTGGTTTTTCACAATCCTCTTGTACTTTTAACAACTTAGAGCTAGATACACTAAAGATAGTGACTCGATCACTATTGGCCGAGTCTCTTGCCGATTATCCAGCAGCGATCGATGCGCTATCAAGTTTGACAGAGGCATTTAATTTTTGAAAGGGCAACTATGATAAAATGAGGAAAGTGTTTAAAAAGAAGTTAAAATGATTAGTTGCAAAGGTTAGGACTGTAAACCAGGTGTAGATGTTATTTAAAAATACCATCGTGGAAGCACAGACCAGATGTATTCCATGTATCAGCAAAGGTGGAAAGAAGAGGAAACAAGAGCCAGCATGGCTAAAAGGTGAAGTGAAAGAGACTATTAGAGCCAAAACAACATCCTTTAAAGAATGGAAAAAGGATCCGAATGAAGAAAATAAGAAGAAACATAAGCCATGGCAAGCTAGATACAAAGCATTTATAAAGACAGCTAAGAAAGAATATGAAGAGAAACTTGCAAAAGAGGCAAAAACTCATAATTTTTTAGGTACATCAGAAGCAAAAAAAACCTGTGAGGGAATCTGTCGGACCATTGGATGATAAAGGAGCGCTCAGGGAGGATAAGATCACAGTGGAAAGACTGAATGAATTCTTTGCTTCGATCTTTATGGAAGAAGATGTAAGAGATCTACCTGAGCCGGAAATGGTTTTCAAGGGTGATGATGTGGAGGAGCTGAAAGAAATAGCTGGAAAATGTACTAAACCAAATCAACAAGCTAAAAAGTGATAAATCGCCTGGACCAGATGGTATACATCCTAGGGTACTAAAAGAACTCAAACATGAAATTGCTAAAATGCTGTTAGTGATCTGTAACCTGACACTAAAATCGTCTGTAGTACGTGAAGATTTGAGGGTGGCCAATGTTACGCTGATTTTTAAAGAGGGCTCCAGGGAAGATCTGGGAAATTACAGACCAGTAAGCCTTACTTCAGTGCCGGGCAAAATGGTGGAAACAATTATAAAAAATAAAATTCTGGAACACGTAGACAAACATGGTTTAATAAGACGGAGTCAGCATGGGTTCAGCTGAGGGAAATCTTGCTTCTCCAATTTGCTTGACTTCTTTGAAGGTGTGAATAAACATGTGGATAAAGGTTAGCCGGTTGATATAGTGTATCTAGATTTTCAGAAAGCTTTTGATAAAGTTCCTCACAAGAGACTCCTGAGAAAATTAAAGAGTCATGGGATTGGTGGCAAAGTTCAGTTGTGGATTAGGAATTGGTTATCGGATAGAAAACAGAGGGTAGGATTAAATGGTAATTTTTCTCAATGGAGGAGAGTAAACAGTGGAGTGCCGCAGGGGTCTGTACTGGGACCTGTACTATTTAACTTTTTTATAAATGATCTAGAAAATGTAACGGTGAGTGAGGTGATTTGCAGATGACACTAAACTTCAAAGTTATTAAAATGCATGCGGATTGTGAAAAATTGCAGACAGACCTTAGGAAATTGGAAGATTGGGCGTCCAAGTGGCAGATGAAATTTAATGTGGACAAATGCAAAGTGATGCACATTGGGAAGAATAACCCAAATCACAGTTACCAGATGCTAGTGCCCACCTTGGGGGTTAGTGCCAAAGGAAAGGATCTGGGTATCATCATAGACAATACGATAAAACCTTTCGCCCAATGCGCAGCGGTGGTCAAAAACAGCAAACAGGATGCTAAAAATTATATTTAAAGGGATGGTTAACAAGACTAAATGTTATAATGCCATTATATCGATCCATGGTGGAACCTCAATTTTGGTCTCCTTATCTCAAGAAAGATATAGAGGCGCTAGAAAAGGTTCAAAGAAGAGTGACTAAGATGATAAAGGGGATGGAACTCCTCTTGTATGAGGAAAGACTAAAATGGTTAGGGTTCTTCAGCTTGGAAAAGAGACGGCTGAGGGGAGATATGATCGAAGCCTAAAAAATCCTGAGTGGAGTAGAACGGGTACAAGTGGATCAATTTTTCACTCTGTCAAAAATTACAAAGACTAGGGGACACTCTATGAAGTTACAGGGAAATACTTTTAAAACCAATAGGAGGAAATTTTTTTTTCACTCTTCAGAATAGTTAAGCTCTGGAATGCATTGCCAGAGGTAGCTGGTTTTAAGAAAGGTTTGGACAATTTCCTGGAGGAGAAGTCCATAGTCTGTTATTGAGAAAGACATAGGGGAAGCCACAGCTTGCCCTTGATTAGTAGCATGGAATAATGCTACTCCTTGGGTTTTGGCCAGGTACTAGTAACCTGGATTGGCCATCATGAGAACGGGCTACTGGGCTTGATGGACCATTGGTATGACCCAGTAAGGCTATTCTTATGTACCTACCCCCTAACTCAACCATTTTGACCTAAAAATAAAAAACATACAAAAAACGTCTCGGGCATACTCCATCAACAGGCCCTCTTGACCCTCATTTTCCATTCAGCACCCTCTCAAAATTCAAACTCCCATCTCTTGGTGATCTTCTAAAAATCATCCAATCTATGAACACTTCTAACAGCCCTATTGAGAATATTTCATCATCCACTCTAAAAAAAAAATTTTCTGATATTTGGCCCCTTCTTTAAATGATCACCAAAAGTCTTTTCACCAATGCTGTCCCTAAATCCTGGAAATCTGCCTTAGTTTTTTCAAAATTAAAAATCCGACACTTAGATGAAACCAACTGCGATAACTTTAATCCCATTGCCTACCTGCCTTTCATTGCCAAACATACGGAAAAAATAGTGTTCAATCAACTCTCTGACTTAGAGAAAACCAATGTGCTCCACCCTAATCAAACAGGCTTCCATGGATCTATCTCTCATTGGTCTCACCACCACCATCTATTATTACCACAACCACCGCAAATCTGTTCTCCTCATATCTCTTGACCTACCAGCAGCGTTTGATACAATCAATCACGCCCTCCTTCTCCATTGCCTCAAAAACAGTGGAATTTCAGATCATGCCCTCCTTTGATTCTCTTCCTATTTTACAGATCGGAACTTCAAAGTCCACTCTAGAGGTTCCTCCTCTTCTCCAATCACTCAAACCTACAGTGTTCCACAGGGTTCTATTCTCTCTCCCCTACTTTTTAATATCTTTCTAACTCCGCTTCTGACCTTAGCTCAATCAATAGGATTTTCCACCTTTGCTTATGCTGATGACATCCAACTTTTGCACCACATCAACCCTTCAAACACAAGCGACATTCAAGAAATAAATATCAAACTTGACAAAATCAGTCACTGGCTCCGATCTAACCGTTTATCTCTCAATATAAAAAAATCCTATGGCATTCTCTTTCCGGCTAAAAATAACAAATCTTTAAAAGGATAAATCTGCATAGACACAAACAAATCCAAATTGAACCTAAAGTCAAATTACTAGGAATCATCCTAGATAAAGACCTCACCGTGGAAACAGGGAATAAACTTGAGTACTCCCTCACCATTAACAAGATTCAGCTGGATTTAGTAACATCTTTAAAAATACTTGGTGTCATTGTTGATGATAAATTCTCCTTTCACGAACACATAAGTAATACCATTAAATTTTTGCTTCTATAGACTATGTATGATTCGCTCAATTTCTAAGTTTCTTGAGCCTAAATCATTAAATATCTTAATACACTCCCTTATTATCGCTAAACTCGATTACTGCAATTCATTACTAATAAACATTACCCAAAAAGAAAAGAAACGCCTTCAAATAATTCAAAATACAGCCATTAAACTTATTCATAATGGTAAAAAATATGATCACGTTACTCCTCTTTTAATTAACTCACACTGGCTTCCAATCAATCACCGTATCACCTTTAAAATATTTCTCTTAGTATTTAAAACTCTGTCCATCAATGAACCGCAATTTATTAATAGAATGCTTATTCCCTATAATACAACCCCGTTCGCTCCGTTCTACAGCTCAAAAGCTCTTAATAGTCCCTTCTTTGAAAGTGATTGGAACCAGACGCCATGGTATGTTTTCAGTGATGGCCCCCCAACTCTGGAACACTTTACCTCAATATATAAGAGAGGAAAAAGACCCTAGTCATTTTAAAAATAACTTAAAAAGCTTTCTTTTTAAAGATGCTTTTAATCTTTAATTCATATTTAAGCAGTGAAACAGTGGCCCCCGAAAGATACACTTTGCCCTCCCTTGTGTTCTTTCTATTCATGGTTCTCTTTTTCTTCTTCAAAGCACTAATTTTGTAACTTTATCCCTTCACTCCTTGTGTATCAATTTTGTCTGTAAGTTTGTCGGTCTAGCCTATTATATGCAAATTTTAAATAGTATGTCTAAATTTTATTTTATTGTAATTTGCTTAGTAAATTTTGAATAAGCGATTCATCAAATTATAATAAAACTTGAAACTTGAAACCTATCATGACCAGATCAGTGTAGTTACCCAAAAATGCTTCTATAAACTCTGACTAATTCGTTCTATAACCTCCATTCTCAAACCGGCCTCCATCCAAACCTTTATTCATTCCTTGATTATTTCACTCATAGATTACTGCAATTCCTTATACCATGGAATCACCCAAAAAGAAACTCGCTGACTGCAATTAATTCAAAATACTGCCATTAAGCTTATTCACAACACAAAAAAATATGATCACGTTACTCCGCTATTATGTGAAGCACATTGGCTTCCTGTTCCACAGGGAATTACTTATAAAATTGTTCTATTAGTATTTAAGATTAAACTTGCATACTCCCCATCATTCCTTGATAAATATCTCATTCCTTATGCTTCTCTTTGGGCTCTGAGATCCGCTGATCAAAATCTGTTGACTGTTCCGTCACTCAAATAACTTTTCTACACTCGAAATACTATCTTCACCATCACAGCCCCCTCCCTCTAGAATGCAATGCCATCTCACCTTCGATCAGAAAACCAAACTAAAAACCTTTTTATTTCAATACACATACCAAAATTCAGGATAAGATCCTTCTCCTTCCATCTTTAACTGTTAAAGAGAACCACTTTTAAGAAGCGACCCCCCCTCCCCTTCCCTATTAGTTCTCTCCTTTCCCCTTCCTACCTCCCATTTATTTTCATTTTGACTTCAATGTAATTTTGAATCTTCCCCTCCCCCAGTGCTTATTGTATCAACTTTGTCCGTATCTTTGTATTTGTTTGGCCTTTATGTTGCCCTATTTTTAATTTTTTGTTTTAATTATTTCTCTTTTTTTAAATCCAATTTTAGCAATTGTAAACCATGATATTTGTTTGATGGTCAGTATATCAAACTGTAAATAAACTTGGAAACTTATGCACTAAAGATAGCTACTCGATTGCTATTGGCTGATTCTGTGACCGATTCTCCAGCAGCGATCGATGCACTATCAAGTTTGCATGCAAATGATTTGCATGGAGGTGCAAATCATTTGCATGTAAATGTGACCTATCAATTACTCAGTGAGTGATTGACACATGCACAGAGCCCTAACAGCAGTGATAGGAAGCAGCCTCTTGTCACTGCTTTTAGGCTTTCTGGGGGTTTTTTTAATGGCAAAGATGTGTGTGTGTGTTAAACACACACAATCTGTCCCATTAAAGAAAAATAGACTCCTTCCCCCGCGCCATACCCCCCCCCACCCTGTGCCGACACCCCCAAGCCACTGCCCCCCCCCTCCCAAGCCATCGTCATGAGCACTTCTAAAAAGCAGAAAAAAGTGTGTTTTTGTAGGTGCCAAGCAGTGAATGTGGTTGGCTTGTGCACAAAGTATTCTAGCTGCCTCAAGGGGGAACCGGTGTTGGCTTTGCTGATCGGCAGGGGGTATTGGAGATGCCCAGGCTTTCCCTGCCGCCCACGCTGGGGTTTCCTCACCTGCCAACGGTCAGGATGATTCGGCATTGCGGACCGCCAGAGGTGCTGGGGATTCCCTTGCCACTGCAGCAAGGCTCCAGGAGGTCCTGCCTTAGCGGTGAAGTCTAGTCAGGCCTCATTGCCACTGCTTCTTTCTGTAGACAGTTTGTCTGCAAGCCTTCCCTCAGTTTTTGGCAGGAAGTGTGGCCATTTTGCCCACGGCCTCAGACGATCTTCCTCCTGTCTTAGAATGACAGGAGCAGGTCTTGTATGTGTCTTCTGCTCCTGCTGTGAATTCTTTATTGCTGCCGTGAGGTTTTTGCCCTGATTTTGTGATGGCCATATACAAGGCTTATTTACAGGCGGCTGGGGGGTCCTGCTTCTGTCCCTGGAGTTTTGGAGTCTTCTGGGGGTGTTTATTTCCCATAGCTGCCCTCGTTCAGTCTCCTGCTCTAGCTGCTTCTGTCCAGCCCCCTCAGCCATTGTCCAAGCGACCACGGGTGACTTATGGCTGATCCGGTTTCACTGGATGAGGACTTGGATCTTGGGGTGGGCCTCCAGGATCTTCTAGGGGGCTCTGATGATTTGGATGGTAGATTTTTGGAGGCACCAGTTGGTGAGGATGCGTCAATTGTGCACATTTTTCACTGGGAAGAGCTGCAAGAGCTTATTCTTCAGGTGTCATTGGTTTTGCGCTTTGAGAAGGAAGTTAAGAACCCCCCTCGAGTTGTGGACCCTCTGTTTCAGAAGATCCAGTCAGCATCCCATTCATCAGGATCATCCAGTCAGCATCTCATGCATCAGGATATTCGGGATGTGGTTCACGCACAGTGGAAGATGCCGGATGCGCCTTTTCACTTGGTGTGGTCCATGACTAGACTTTATCCCATTCCTGATGGGAATAGGGATACTTTTAAGTCCCCTGTAGTTGATGCAGTGGTCTTGGCTATTGCACATCGACACACCGTGCCAGTTGAGGGCAGTTTGGCCCTGAGAGAGACTCGGGACAATAAGATGGAGGTTCTCCTTAAGCAGAGTTTTGATGTGGCTGCCTTGGCTGTCCAGGCAATGATATGTGATGGTCTTGTAGCCTGGGCTTGTTTCCAGTGGTCTGAGCGGGTCCTCGACCATGAGTCTGCTAACTGGTACTTAGTGGATCAGGAGGTGGCTAAGATTGAGCTTGGCATTTTTTTATTTCTCTGAATGTGGCCCTCAGCCCAATCCATGGCCCGTGGAGTGGCAACCCGCTGTACCCTATGGCTTCAGGATTGGTCAGGGATGTGGCATCTAAGCTCAGTAAATGTCCCTTTTGGGGCTCCTTTCTCTTTGTGGAGGAGTTGGATAAGCTGGTTCAGGCCTTGAGTGACTCTAAGGTGCCTTGGCTGCCAGAGGAACATCCTCACCAGGCTTCACGGGACGTTTGCATGATTTTCATAAGTACCAAGTTTCTTTATTTTTGATATACCATTTATCATACAAGTGTCTAAACGGTTAACAATAAAATATAGTTAAAAATTAAAATCATGTCTAAGCTAAAAAGGAGAGAAGCATTGATGTCGGGGGGGGGGGGGGGGGGGAGGGTCTGCCCCTTTTCCTTCCAGTAATCGCTTTTTTCAGCACATGCAATTCTTTTGTGGAGTCCGCTGAGGGGGGCGAGACTCTTCCAGGGACTCCTCTTCAGCCCACCTGGCCCAATGACTCGCTGTCAGTCCTTCCCCCAGTGCCAGTTGGAGCCCAGTTGCGGGAGTTTTATTGGGGATGGGCCAAGATCATAACGAATCAGTGGTCCTAGAGGTGATTTGGGACGGTTATGCTCTAAAATTTTCCTGTCCTTTGCCAGATCATTTTCTCTCCTCCTTGTCAGGCAACATGGGAGAGGAGGGCTTTTCAGCAGACATTGCTCAGGTTGCTGGACCTCAAAGTGGTGGTTCCAGTGCCTCCTCAGGAGATTCGCACTGGCAGGTACTCCATTTACTTTATGGTATCCAAGAAAGAGGTGTCCTTACGGCCCATTTTGGATCTGAAGGGTGTCAACAGAGCTCTCCAGGTTCCATCCTTTCGAATGGAAACACTGAAATCTGTAATTTTTGCTGTCCAGTCTGGAGAATTTCTGACTTCTCTCGATCTGATGGAGGCCTATCTGCATGTCCCAATTTGGGCCTCCCATCAGCGTTTCTTTCTCTTTGCGATTTTAGGAAAGCATTTTCAGTCTTGTGTGCTTCGGTTTGGTCTGGCCATGGCACCATGGACCGTCACCAAGATTATAGTGGTGGTGGCATCGGCCTTGCGCAAGGAGGGCATTCTGGTTCACCCTTATCTGGTTGATTCGAGCCAAGTCATTCCAGGAAAGCTCCTTGGCCGATGTATGACATGCTATATGACTTTCCGCCTTGGCCTCTGGTGGGTAGAGTTCTTCTTCAGAATGCCTAGCATGCAGGCCATGTGATTCTCATAACTCTGGACTGACCCAGGCGCTCGTGGTTTGCAGATCTGGTTCGTTTGCTCATGGCAGATCCTCTTCCGCTGCCCCTCTTGCTCAATCTTCTGACTTAGGGTCCCATTCCAATATTCGATCCGGGTCCTTTTTGTCTTAAGGCTTGGATTTGAAAGGGAGCACCTAAGTAAGAAAGGTTATTCGGAGAAGGTGATCTCCACTCTTTTGGGTTCTTGGAAACTTTCCATCTCTCGGGCTTATGTGTGTGTTTGGCGTCTTTTTGAGGAATGTTGTTCGTGCATGGCGTGGTTCCCCTTCCCGCAGTCTTGCCTGGTCCTCTCTTAGGGTGCAGATTGTGGCTTTGTCTTCTTTTTGCGGTCAGTTGCATGGTCGGCGTTTGGCCTCTTCTCTGGATGTGATTTGTTTCTTGTGGGTGGCGAAATTGCTCTGTCCATCTGTACCAGCTTGGGATCTCAATCTAGTTCTTTCTGTGCTTGTTGTCCGCCTTTTGAGCCTCTGTTCCTGCACGTTGAAGGACCTTACTCTTAAGGCGGTCTTCCTGGTGGCCATTGATTCCACGAGATACGTTTCCGTACTGCAGGCCTTCTCTTGTAGGCCGCCATTCCTGGAGTTTTCTAAGGAGTGGGTCGTGCCACGGCCGATTCCCTCTTTTCTTCTGAAGGTGGTTTCGCCTTTTCATGTCAACTAGTCTGTGGTCCTCCCAGTCTTGGGTAGTCAGGAGAGTTTCTTTGAAGAGAGACAATTGCACAAGTTGGATGTCCATAGGATCCTTCGCACTTATGTTTAGCAGACCCAGAAGTTCTGTTGCTTATGTTTAGCGGACTCAGGAGTTCTGTAAGTCAGATCGTCTTTCTTTTCTTATTGCGGGTCCTCATAAGGGTGACGGTGCTTCCAAGGCTACCGTTGCGCTTTGGATCAAAGAGACTATTGCTTCAGCATATCTTCACAAGAAACCTGTTCCAGATTTTCTCAAAGCACATTACACTCGAGTTCAGGCGGCCTCTTGGTCTGAATCTTCTCTTGTACCTCTGGGGAATATCTATAAAGCTTCGGTTTGGTCTTCTCTCCATTCCTTTGTTCACCACTTTCATGTAGACATTGGGCACTTAAGGACACAGTATTTGGTGAGCATGTTCTTGTGGCAGCCCTTCAGGGATCCCACCCATGATGAGTACTGCTTTGTTACCATCCGTCCTGTATCCTTCAGGTGTCCCAACTATGATGGGCACTGCTTTGGTATCATATGTTCTGTACCAGTCTGGAGGGACGATAAAGGAGAAATTAGGTTTTTACCTGCTAATTTTCTTTTAGTCCCTCCAGACAGGCACAGACCCCGCCCTGTCATTTTGTTCAGTGTTTTCTCTTAAAGAGTTACGTTTTTTTCTGTGAGTTTTTGTTGTTATTACTCCCCAATTCGTTCGGCTAGTTTAGCTGGCGAACTGTGGGACGTTGCTGGAAGGTTCTTGTTCTAATCAGTATCCAACAGTGTGCTCCAGGTAAATATAAGAGCGGGAGGCCAGGGGGAATATGCAGGCCTTCGTTGGGGGGGAGGGGTATGCACTTCCTGACTGACCCTCCCCCCTTGCCCCCTAAAGCAGGAGTGGCAGCAGCCGGCCAGCAAGAGGCAGTGCTGCTGCTTCTGCCTTAGGGGGCGAGGGGGGAGGGTTACTCGCCAAATCCGGGGGCCAATTTATTTATTTTTTTTAAATCGAATCGATTCACCTGAAGTGAATCGGTGAATTGATTTGAATCGGAAATCGGGCAGCACTAGTACATACTCTTTGTGTGGAGTAATAGTTTGATGCAAACATGATTTTGGGTTGGTTATCGTCTAGTGAGTCATCTTGTGTGTGTGCAAGTGGTTAAGCTCATAGTAAGTGCAGGTTTGTGAACCAGTATGATGCTATCAAGGCAAGATTTCTGTTATCGGGCAATATAAGAAAGTTCTGATCTCAAGTGACAGTAAAATATATCCAAGTAAGCTTTTTTTTTCTTATATGTTTCCTTAGGCAAAGAGGACAGGTTGCTGCTGAGAGAGCCAGACAAGTGGAGGAATTCTTGCAGCGAAAACAGGAAGCAATGTTGAATAAAGCCAGAGCTGAAGGCCACTTGGTATGGAGTTTGTACTAAATACTGCTAGTCCTTTATTGTGACCCAAAGGTGCTATCCACCAAATATTACTACTACTATTTATCATTTCCATAGTGCTGAAAGGCATACTCAGCAACATGAGCAACACAGCTTGTAAAAAATATCTATTTTTCTATTTCTGAAAAAATGTGGAAATAATAAGCCATTATTTGTGTGTCTGTATTTTGAAAGCACATACAATATTTACAACTGGCCAGCAGAATAGTTAGAAATGCTTTCTAGTTATATGTTCACAAAGCTGGTGTAGATTGTTAGGAAGGCTTAAACTTTACCAGAATGGGACGATTCATCAGGGGAGGTTTCAGCATGGCTATGATGAATCGCCCCATTATGGAGAGGCTGGACTTCATCAGTCCAACATCCCCATCAGTCCAACATCTCTCCCTGCTTGCTGAAATAAGTCGGCATTTGGGGAACAGCCCATCAAGTAAGAGACACAGACGCCCCAGCCCCCTCCTCGGTACCTGCAGAGGGCAGGCACAGTCCCCTCGGAGGTGACAACAGTTGAAGGACGCAACGCAGAAGCTCCAGTGTCAGTTTCTCCCCCCCCCCCCCCCCCAGGTCCCAGGTTCCCTACCAGACATCAATGCTCGCTTTCTGGCCTCGCCCCGCAGCCTGCTGCTCAGGGGCCAACTCTTGCACATTGGAATTATTCCATTTTGGCTGTGGAATTGGTGCCTTATGCAGCGGTTCTGTCCTTCCTGCTCTCATATGGTACATTCTGTGCTCTTCCCAATGGGGAAACACAGGTCCTAGTGTAATCATGGAGAGGGAGAGGGAAGAATTTTGGGAGTATGTGGAGGGGCATCACCCCCAAACACTGAATTGGAGGCATCAAACCTGGCTCACACTGTGATTTCTAGTGCTTGTCTGCATGGAATGGGACGATTTATCATAAACATTTCATTGCGGGATGTTTTCATGAGATTATTCAGCACTGAAACGGCCAACACTGAACTAGCTGCAATGAATCTTCCTAGACCCATTCTCTACTACTCCCTTTTCTCTTTTTCTTGCTATCTCTTGACACATAGAAACATGATGGCAGATAAAGGCTAAATGGCCCATCCATTCTGCCTATTCACAGTAACTATTAGCTCTTCCTCTCTCTCTAAGAGATCCCACGTACCTATCTCACACTTTCTTGAATTCAGACACAGTCTCTGACTCCACCACGTCTTCTGGGAGACTGTTCCATGCATCTACCACCCTTTCTGTAAAAACGTATTTCCTTAGATTACTCCTGAGCCTATCACCTCTTAACTTCATCCTATATCCTCTTATTCCAGAACTTCCTTTCAAATGAAATACTCGACTCATGTGCATTTATGTCACGTATATATTTAAACTTCTCTATCATATCACTCCTCTCCCGCCTTTCCTCCAAAGTATACATATTTAGATCTTTAAGTCTGTCCCCATACGTCTTATGACAAAGACCACACACCATTTTAGTAGCCTTTCTCTCTGGACCAACTCCATCCTTTTTGAAGAGGGTAAAGGCTGAGGGCAAAGCAGAAGCGCAGAGAGCGGGAAAACTGCCAGAAATCCAAGGGCAAGTGGCCCAGATAAATGCAGAGGTGGAAGAAAAACGACGGGACCTGCGGTGCTTATACGCAAATGCAAGAAGCCTCACGGCCAAGATGGGTGAACTAGAAGTCGTGGCCAGGGAGGAGGACCTGGATATAATTGGAATTGTAGAAACCTGGTGGACAGAGGAAAACCAATGGGATGTAGCGCTGACGGGGTACAAGCTCTATAGGAGGGACAGGACCCACAAGAAGGGGGGAGGCATAGCACTATATATAAAGGACTCTATCCACTCGATCGGGATGGATATGGCAACGAAGACAGAAGGGCTGGAATCACTATGGGTCAAATTACCGAGAAACAAGGGTGCGGCCATAAAACTGGGGCTGTACTATCGACCACCTGACATGCCAGAGGGAGTCGGACATGACTTGGAAGCGGAATTGAGACAGGAGTGCAGGACTGGAAGTGTAACAGTGATGGGGGACTTCAACTACCCGGGGATAGATTGGAGTATGGGTCACTCCAACTGCACTAGGGAGACAGGATTTGTAGAAGCGGTGAAAGACTGCTTCATGGAGCAACTAGTCAAAGAACCGACGCGAGGGGGTGCTACTCTTGACCTCATCCTAAACGGATTAGGGGGGCCAGCGAGAGGGGTAGAAGTGGGAGGACCACTAGGCAACAGTGATCACAACATGATTAGATTCACACTAGAAAGAGGGACACCCGTGGTTAGGAGGACTGCAACAACTGCGCTGAACTTCAAGAAAGGGAACTATGCTGCTATGAGGGAAATGGTGGGGAGGAAGCTCAGAAACATCTTTAGGATGGAGACTGTGGGAAGCGCCTGGACCCTATTCAGGGACACCCTGCAGAAAGCGCAGAGAATGTACGTCCCCAATTTCAGGAAAGGCTGCAAGAACAAACGATCAAAGGACCCGGTTTGGATGTCAACAGAAGTAAAAAGGGCGATAAAGGACAAAAAAGTATCTTTCCGGAGGTGGAAAAAGGACCCAACAGAGGAAAATCACCAGACGCATAGGAAATGCCAAAAGGAATGCCACCGAGAGGTAAAAAAAGCAAAGGGGAAATACGAAGAGGGGCTGGCCAGGGAGACGAAAAACTTCAAGGCATTCTTCAGTTACGTTAAGGGAAAGCGACCAGCGAGAGAGGAGGTGGGGCCGTTGGACGATGGGGACAGGAAGGGAGTGATTAAGGATGATAAAGAGGTAGCTGAGAGGTTGAACACGTTCTTCTCGTCGGTTTTCACGAGCGAAGACACAACTAATATACCGGACTCAGAGGAGCTCATGAGTGGGGAACAGGCTGAAAAATTAGAGCACATAGAGGTAAGTAAGGAGGATGTCCTCAAACAGATAGACAGATTAAAATGTGGCAAATCACCGGGCCCGGACGGGATCCACCCAAGGGTTCTGAAGGAACTAAGACAGGAAATAGCGGGCACAATCCAACATGTTTGCAACCTATCCTTGAAAACTGGTGAGGTACCAGAGGACTGGAAAGTGGCAAATGTCACACCTATCTTCAAGAAGGGATCGAGGGGTGACCCCGGGAACTACAGGCCGGTGAGCCTGACTTCAATTATAGGGAAGATGGTGGAAGCTATGATCAAGGACGGCATTTGCGAGCACATCGAGAGGAATGGCCTACTGAGAACAAGCCAGCACGGATTCTGCAAGGGAAGATCATGCCTAACGAACCTTCTGTACTTCTTTGAGGGAATAAGCAGTCGGGTGGACAATGGGGAGCCCATAGACATCATTTACCTCGATTTTCAAAAGGCTTTCGACAAGGTGCCACATGAAAGGCTACTTAAGAAGCTGTGGAGCCACGGGGTGGGAGGGGATGTGCACAGATGGATCAAGCACTGGTTGTCAGGTAGACTGCAGAGGGTCGGAGTAAAGGGTCAATATTCTGACTGGCGGGGAGTCACAAGCGGTGTGCCACAGGGATCGGTGCTGGGGCCGATACTCTTTAATATATTCATCAATGACCTGGAAAGGGAGGTAAAGTGTGAGGTTATAAAATTCGCAGACGATACCAAACTGTGCGGCAGAGTTAGGACCAGGGAGGAGTGTGAGGACCTGCAAAGGGACCTGGACAAGCTGGAAGACTGGGCAAACAAATGGCAAATGCGCTTCAACGTGGACAAATGCAAGGTCATGCATATAGGGAAAAAGAACCCGCTGTTCAGCTATAAATTGGGGGGGGTATTGTTGGGAGACAGCAGACTCGAGAGAGACTTGGGTGTGCTGGTGGATGCATCACTGAAGCCATCTGCACAGTGCGCGGCAGCCTCGAAAAAAGCCAACAGGATGCTGGGCATCATAAAGAAGGGCATAACAACCAGAACACAGGAAGTCATCATGCCACTGTATCGAGCGATGGTGCGCCCACATCTGGAATACTGCGTACAGTATTGGTCGCCGCACCTCAAGAAGGACATGGCGGTACTTGAAAGAGTCCAAAGGAGAGCAACGAGAATGGTAAGAGGGCTGGAACACTGCCCATACGCCGAGAGGCTGGATAGGCTGGGGCTCTTCTCTCTGGAGAAAAGGAGGCTCAGGGGAGATATGATAGAAACCTTCAAGATCATGAGGGGCATAGAGAGGGTGGATAGGGACAGATTCTTCAGACTGAAGGGGACAGCTAATACGAGGGGGCATTCTGAGAAACTGAAGGGAGATAGGTTCAAAACAAACGCAAGGAAGTTTTTTTTCACCCAGAGGGTCGTGGACACTTGGAATGCATTACCGGAGGAAGTGATCAGGCAGAGTACGGTCCAGGGATTCAAACAGGGATTGGACGGATTCCTGAGGGATAAAGGGATCATGGGATACTGAAGGAGGAGCTGGGATGTAACACAAGTATAGAAAGTTAACCAGGTAATGAGTAAAAACCAACCAGGTCGTGCATGTGAAAGACCGGAGGGCTAGGGCTTCGATAGGAAGGCAGGACTTAAATGGGAAGCCAAGGTGGCAATGGAGCCCCTTCTGATGATTCTGACAGGTCGTGACCTGTTTGGGCCGCCGCGGGAGCGGACTGCTGGGCAGGATGGACCTGTGGTCTGACCCGGCGGAGGCACTGCTTATGTTCTTATGTTCTTATGTTCAAGTTTATTAGCTTTTTAATATACCGACCATCAACAAATATCTGGCCGGTTAACAATAAAATTTTATAAAGGTAAGAAAGAAGAAAAATAAAATAATAAATATTTAGAAATAAATAGAGTGAACATTAATGACATTAACTAGACATACTTGAAAGGGAAAGGAGGGGAAAAGTTACATATTTAAGAAGAAAAAGGAGAAAGTGGGAATGGGATAAGACGTATTGGGTAGGGTCGCTTTGTCAAAGCGGTTGGTTGCTTAAAAGAGAAAAAGAAATAATAAAAAAAAAAAAAAAAAGGAAAACAGAGGGTAAGTCTAAACACGAGCGAATGCGTCACGAAATAAAAAAGTCTTTAGGCTTATCTTGAATTTGTCTATATGTTGTTCATCACGGAGTTGTTGTGGCAGAGAATTCCACAACGTTGGAGCGGCTACTGCAAAATTTATTTTCTGGGTGTAATAGAAGTCTTTTATGGATGGAATAAACAGAAGCTTTGATCTGTTGACCTTAGAGTACGTGAAGAACATTGAGGAATGAGAAGCTTATCAAGAAATGAAGGCTGGTGAGAGAGTTTTATTTTGAAGGTCAGTAAGATGATTTTATAGGTGATGCGATGAGTGATGGGGAGCCAATGTGCCTCTTTCAGAAGTGGAGTAACATGATCAAATTTGCCTGTTTTATGAATGTTTTATTGCTGTATTTTGTATTAATTGTAGGCGTCGGATTTCTTTTGGGAGGAGACCGTTGAGAAGAGAGTTGCAGTAATCTAAGTGGGAGATGACTAAAGAATGAACCAGGGTATTGATTGTATCAGTCTCTAGGATTGAAGTTAGTGAACGAATGAGGCGAAGTTTGAAGAAACAGATTTTTACAACAGAACTAATATGATCGTGGAAAGTAAGATCCCTATCAATGATGACTCCTAATAGTTTTATTTTTGTTTCCATTTGTATTGGAGTGGATTTGATAGAAATTTTTCCTGATAAAGATTCGCAGGTTTTGATTGGAAGTAGGAGGCCACGGGATTTATCAATATTGAGGGAGAGTTTATTTGAGTAGAGCCAGTCATTTATGATGTCCAATTTATTGTTTATGTCATTTATATCTGAAATGTTTGAAGTGTTGATTGGGTGAAGAAGTTGTATTTCATCTGCATAGGCAAAGATCGTGAATCCAATAGATTGTGCTAATGTAAGAAGAGGAGACAGAAAGATATTGAATAACAATGGGGATAGAATCAAACATTGCGGGACACCATAAGTTTGTGATATAGATGGAGAAGTTTCATTCTTTACATGGACTTTAAAGCTGCGTTCGTTAAAGTAAGATTTGAACCATGAAAGAGCTGGACCTGTAATCCCGCAGTCTTTGAGTCTGTTAATAAGGAGAGAGTGGTCGATAGTATCAAAGGCTGCAGACAAGTCAAGGGAAATAAGAATAACTGATTTTTGGTGATCATGGTAGTAAAGTATAGTTGAGATGAGGCCTAGCAGTGACAGTTCTGTTGAATGTGAAGAACGAAAGCCAGTTTGGCAAGGATGTAAAGCATGAGGTCTCACCAGAGTCTTATACAGAGACATCAATATCTCCTTTTCCCTACTGGCCATACCTTTTTCTATAGACCCTAGCATCCTTCTAGCTTTCGCTGTCACCTTTTCAACCTGTTTGGCCACTTTAAGATCATCATGTTACAATCACACCCAAGTCCTGCTCTTGTGTCAAAGGATAGGTGATATTCTTTCAGTCTTTAACTTTTTGCTTCAAGGATAGAGATGGAATCTTATTGGTTTGTTCCTTGGTATAGATTAGAATAAAATTATGCTACTTTTTAATAAACTGTGCAAGCTTTTCATTTGAAGACAGAGCAATGGGTTAACTTTTATTTATTTTCCTAAAAATTCCTGCTCTTAAATACATAGGCAACTTCTGGTATATTCTGTACTTCAGGAGGTTTAATATAGAAGGCTTGTGCATTCTGTCTTCCTTTTCAAAAAATTGTTTTTGAATGTAAAAAAAAAAAATCCCTTACAGTTTATCAGTGTTTCTCAACCTTTATTTGTGGCACTTTTTTTTTTCATTTGTTCAACCACTGGGCACACCAAATTTTGCACATTTATTATCACTCTTTCCTACTGAGAGGAGAGCAGCACTTTTTATCTGTGTGGCCTCAGTCTGCTGGTTTCAGTCTGACACATGAACATGAGGGGCACTCAAGATTATAGGGTTCTATAAATTCACAACTGATCTAGGAGGCATACAAGTAAGAAATGTTATAGTCCTTCAATCAACTGGAGGGAAGAAGGAGGACTAAAGCTACATGATTTCTGGAGATGAAACTTGCTTTGTGTTCCTTTTAGAGTCAATACCAAACAAGCTGGTTGTTCTTGGTAGGGATGGGAGGAACCAGTGGACTACCTAAAACATCAATAATCTAGTCTCAGACTATACCTGAAAACACATTAAATTTTGACACCATAAAATATTTATGGACCTCATGCAAAGGCCTCAGAGCTAGGAAGTATGTCTTGCGCACAAGAGAGTTAATGATATTAACATAGTTAACATAGTAAATGATGGTAGATAAAGAAGACCTGTGTGGTCCGTCCAACAAGCCCCCCTCCCCCAAAATCAAAATTAGCCAGTGCAGTCCAGCTGTTTCTAACATATAAAGTCATGCGGGAGATGTGTTGAAAGCAGAGATTTTGATCTGGGTTTCATAGCATCCAGCTTATTCCAGGAAGAATACAGCGACTAGATTTCAGGTTAGTGATTTAAAATATATAAATAAAATGCCTTTCCTTATCCTAAGTGGATTTAAGCTCTCCAACTAGCAGATGGAAGCAGAGAACACTGACTTCCAGCCACGATATAAGGAATGATGCGGTCCTGAAACTTGCTGGTATTTGCTGCCTCCAGCAGATGGTTGCAATCTGGATTTGTACTGCAGGAGATTTTCAGATCTGGCTGCTAGAAGTCTGGGCACAGACTTCTTAGGTTGAGTCTGCCACCTAGTGACAGCTCACAGGAATTGGACCATGCTCTTCTGCCAGTTAAGCTTGGGGGAGCACACTGGTGTAGGGTTCAGATCAATGTTCCCTCTAAGGATTGATGAGGTGTGTGCAAAAAAAAATATGCATGAGCGACAAGTTACATGACCGACATGACCTGGAGCTCATTCGAAAGCCCAGACTGGAACCTTTTCCTCAAACTCTTCTCAAAATACGCCAACTCCAACTGCCTATTAGACAACTGCCCACCCACCATTATTAAATCCGCCCCCCCCCCCCAATTCAAAACCGAACTCTTCAATTGGGTCTCACTATGCCTGTCCACTGGTCTCTTCCCGACTGAACTTGGCCACATTCTCGTATCCCCCCGCCTCAAAAACAACAAAGAACCCATCTCCTCCGCCACCAACTATAGACCCATCGCCAACATACCACTCTTCCAAAAACTCATGGAAGGCCTCATTAACCATGACTTCATGAACTACCTAGAAAAGTTCAACATCCTCACAATTCCCAATCCAGCTTCTGCTCAAACCACAGCACGGAAACGGTCTTAGCCGCCCTAACCAATTACCTCCTCCAATTATTCTCACTGGGCAAAAGCGCCCTAGTACTCCAATTCAACCTAAGCAGCGCTTTCGATCTGGTCGACCACGATATCATGCTCCGCTGCCTGGACTCCATCGGCATTTCCGGCCAAGTGCTACACTGGTTCTCATGCTTCCTAACTAGCCGTACCTATCAGGTACACAGCAATGGAACCTTCTCCCATCAATGGTGTAATTCCTGTGGAGTCCCACAAGGCTCCCCACTATCCCCCTCCCTCTTTAACATCTACTTGGCACCTCTTGCACGGACACTAGCCGACTTAAACCTTAAATCATTCATTTACGCCGATGACATCACCATCATCATCCCCCTAACTTCACTCACCCAACAAACGGAACAACTCACATCCTCCATCCTCACCAAGTTAGAACTATGGACCTCAACTCTGAAAAAAACAAAATCTTCCTGGCTAGCCCTAACCATAAAATAACAAACACCTCCATGAAACTGAACGGCCTTGATTATCCTATCAACCCCTCCATAAAAATACTCGGAGTCATCCTAGATAGATGCTTAACCTTCGAAGACCATACCAGTGCCCAGGTCAAAAAATGCTTCTGCACCCTCTGGAAACTTTGCACCATCAAACACCACTTTGACCACCTCTCCTTCCGTTTACTGGTCCAATCATTAATCTTAAGCATACTGGACTACTGTAATATCATATACCTAGGAGCCTATAAAAACACCATCAAACATCTAAGAATAGTACAAAATGCCGCCGTCCACCTCATCTTCGGCCTCAAAAAATACGACCACGTTAGCCCCTATTACGCCAAACTCCACTGGCTGCCGGTGGAGGCAAGAATCACCTTTAAATTCGCTTGCCTCTGCTTCAAAACCTTAGCAGGCTCTTCACCAATCTACCTATCTGAGCACCTTGAAATTACTGGCCCCTCTCGTACTCGAAATACCTATCTGTTCTCCTTCCCCTCCCTGAAGGGCTGCCTCTACAAAAAATTCCTTGACCGATCACTAGCATTCCAAGCGGGCAAATGGAACAAATGCCTCTCTACTCTCATCTCCAATTCCCCCCAATATCAAACATTCAGGAAGTTAACTTAAACCTACCTTTTTGACAAATTCCTCTGATTTATCCTCCCTCCTCCTCTGACCCCTCTCCCCTAGACCCTTACCGCCTCATGTAACACCGACATCTATAACGCCGCTGTATCGAGCTTATAGCAAATGTAACCACTCCGAACATATAACCTAGCTGCCAAAATAATCTCACCGTATATATATTGTCTAGAATGTAAAGGTAACCTGACCGAATATGTATCGTCTAAAATTGTAAATGTAACATTAAGGAAATTGTAACTTCGCTGTAAATGTACAGTCTCTTCATCTGTTAACCGCATAGAACTTCCATGGTAATGCGGTATACAAGAATAAAGTAATTATTATTATTATTATTATTATTATACTCCACAAATTTATGAGCAGGCGCGGAGGACGAGTGCCTGTGAGATTGTGGGAGGGTTAAATACTCAAAACTTAGAAGAATAACAATTTACTTAAAGTTTTTGCTTCACCAGCTTTCTGGTATCTTTACATATAGTGGTGTACCTAGCATAAGTAACACCCGGGGCCCATCATTTTTTGGCACCCCCCCCCCCATCTGTACGAAAAACATGATTTTTAGTAACAAGCCACACGTCACACATGAGTACCTAGGAAAAGGCAGTATCTTACATATTGCAGTGAGCAGTACATCAATACACCCATTCATTGTAAAACTAAACAAGCCAGACCAGCACAGATCAATCCTACACCGTCAATCCTAACAGAAAACCATGTCTTTTGAACGCACAGAACACAGAAAACACCTTCGCCTAGTATGCAATATGTCATCACAAACTAACCCCTCCCCCTTTTACAAAACTGTAGTGTGGATTTTAGCCACAGTGGTAACAGCTCTGACGCTCACAGAATTCTGAGCATCAGAGCTGCTACCACCATGGCTGGCGCTAAAAAAATGCTCTACAGTTTTGTAAAAGGGGGGATAAAATAGAAATACACAGCTTCAACGCTCTAGCTCAGGGGTGCCCAAACTTTTTGGGCTTGCGAGCTACTTTAAAATGACCAAGTCAAAATGATCTACCAACAATAAAATTAAAAAACACAAAGCACACTATACGCTGAGAAAATGTTAATTATCATTCCTATTCTGGGTTTTTTTCAAAGAGGTCAAGGCAGATGACTCTGTGCATTGTCACCTCAGTAACAACCATACAAAAATAGACAAATATACCCCCCTTCCTTTTTATTAAACCACAGTAGCAGTTTTTAGCGTAGGGAACTGCGCTAAATGCCCAGCACAGCTCTCGACGCTCCTAGGCTCCCTGCGCTAAAAAATACTTGCGGTTTAGTAAAAGGGGGCCATAGTGCAAAATATAGACAACATATATAAATTCAGACACATTTTGATCACTAAATTTAAAATAAAATAATTTTTCCTATCTTGTCTGGTGATTTCATGAGTCTCTGGTTGCACTTTCATCTTCTGACTGTGCATCCAATCTTTCTTCCCTTCTTTCAGCCTGTATGCTTCCTCTCCTCCAGACCTCATTCCCTCCCCTAACTTTTTCTTCCTCTCTCCCTGCCCTTTCTTTCTTCTCTCTTGATGCCCCCTTTCTTTTTTCTTTTTCCCCTTCTGTCTCCCTGCCTGCCCCCTTTCTTTCTTTCTTTCTCCCTACCCTCCACAAAGCCACTGCTGCCACCATCAGGGGAAACAGGCCCCAAAGCCACCTCTGCGGCTGCCCCAAGCTCTTTCTGCTTCCCACCGTCGGGCCGACCAGCATTCCCCCGACGTCAATTCTGCCGTCGGAGAGGAAGTTCCGCCCAGCCAGGCAGCAATTGGCGGGCCCGAACTTCCTCTCCGACGGCAGCCTTAGCAGGGGTGCACAGCCGGCCAGATCCAGACCTGGCCAGCTGTGCACCCCCCCCTAAGGCTGCACCTAGGGCAGGCTGCACCCGGGGCGGACCGCCCCCCCCCTTTGGTACGCCACTGAAGACGTGGCAGCGGCTCCTCTCACAATCCCCACCTGCGTCAGAAGTGCGTCGGGGATCTTACTGTGCAGTCCTCAGTTTCCCACTGCAGTATTTTAGTGAGCGACACAAGAAAAATTATGAGCGACGCCAATGAAAATAGTGAGTGATCGCTCATGCGCTCAGCTTAGAGGGAACATTGGTTCAGATCTATGGGTCTCATCTGCTGGGCTGACAGTTGTGGTGGTGTACTCTTGTGGAGCCCCTGCTTAACAGATTGTAAAGTAGTTGAGGCTTCGATGGTACGTTTCCTTTACCTCCCCCTCTCCCTCCCCTTCACTTGGTCTCTAGGCCTTAAGCTTAAAAAAACAAAAAAGAGAAAAATAAGGCAAGACTGAGGCAGAGAGGTTTGGAGGGTTCTGAGCAGGCCTTGTAAGGGAAGCCGGGACATTCCCCTGTTGATAGGCAGTTGTTAATTGCTGAGGGAGATTATTGCAGCCTGTTGGGATTAGGATGGGCATGCCTAAGTGAAGCAGAAGATGCAGAGTTTGCAACATGCACCAGTTCACTAGCACTGCAGGTTTCGTTTGCTCTGCCTAAGTTCTCAAACTCCCTTAAAACTTCTCGTTTTGCCTCATAATTGGTAGGGTTGGAGTCCTCAGAACCAAATACCCTTATATAAAAAAGGTATTACTTTATTGTCTTTGTTTTTGTTTTATTTCTATGTTTTACCTTGAAAAGTGGACTAAGATGGCCACTACACCATTTCAATCATGTTCCTTCAATTGCGCTCTCTCTCTTTCCCTAAAGTGTTAAAATACCACTACCTCTCCTGGGAGGCTATCCAAAATCTTACTTTTCTCCTTGGTTCTTATAAGACTACACTAAATCAGACACCAGGCCTTTTCCCATATCATACAGCCACCAAAACTAGTGAAGCTATGTTTAAAACATACTGCCATTGCCACCCCATACAGGCTGATATGAAAGGCTCTGACCATGGTGTTCTGTGCAAGTTGCTCCAATCTATGTGGTAACCTAATTCATCAGTACAGCCATTACCTTGTACATTCCCCTCTTCATATTGAATATTAGAGGGCATCTTCCCTAATTTATCCTATTATTTCCTTCCTACCATCACATGGTCATGGGTTGGGGGGTTTTTTCTTCCTGCTTCAGGCATGTACTACATTTTTCAGTAAAAATGTTTCTTCTGAATCTTCTTCCCTGCAGCTTCCAGCCATGATTCATTGCTCTGAACTTCCTTTAACAGTCTTTGATAACATGGAAAAAAGATTTGAACATTTTTGTTGTGTGCCCCCTATCCTTTCTTCCAGCAAGTACAATTTGAGTGTCTTAAGCCTCTCTATTTCTATTGCAGACCTTAGGCCTTCTATCTTAGTTATAGCTCTTTCTGAACCATTTCCATTTTCTTAATGTCCTTATGAAGGATTTGTGCTTGTTGGCAGACTTGGATCTAATTAATGCACTTAATGTAAAGGGTAGTCAGCTCAGTAATCTAGTATAATATAAAAGATGTACATTTGTTCTTGCTACATCTAGTTTAAAAAAAAATCTCGCTTTATGCAAAATAGACTAAAAGTTGAATTGATCTAATCTAATCTTTGGTTTATATACCGGGTCATCTCCCAGTGAAGCTCGACTCGGTTCACATATAATTAAGACTATAGTACATAGCAGAAAACATAAGAGAAGGAAGAACTAATTAAAAACTAAAGTACATAAGAAAAGCATAAGAAAAATAACTATAATATTATCATTTCATTGAGGCTGTAGTTAAACCATTTAAAAATTGCAAGAACAACAAAGTTTTCAGGAATTTACGAAATAATTGCAGCTGGCCTAAAAGCCTAATGGAGTCAGGAAGTTCATTCCAGATCTCTACAAACTTGAAAACAAAAGATCGACTGAGCTTCCCAGTAGATTTAATTCCCTTAAAGGAAGGGAAGGCTAACTTATATCTTTGTGTGTTTCTCAAATGGCAAAGTCTAAGCGTATTCCAACATAAGGGGACAAAAGGATCAAATATTCCATAGAGAAGCTTGAAGATTATGCATGCGCATTTAAACTGGATCCTAAAGCGAACTGGGAGCCAGTGAAGCTTTATCAACAAAGGGGAAACATGATCATACTTTTGTTTCCCCAAAATGAGCTTAGCTGCAGTATTCTGTATTAACTGAAGTCGTTTTAGACTGCTCTGCTTAATGCCCAGATAAACTGAGTTACAATAATCTAACTGAGATAGCAGAGTGGATTGTACAAATACTGAGAAATGTTCTTGATGGAATAGTGATCTGACCTTCCTCAACATGCGCAGACTAAAAAAACACTTTTTTGTCAAGGAATTTATCTGTTCATGAAATGTAAGTGATGAGTCCAAGATGAAACCCAGGACTCTAGATGAAAAATCTATATGTAATGTTATACCTGTTTTTAATGTAACAGAGGAAGGGAGATTTTCTCATTCTGGCCCAATCCAAACCAATTTGGTTTTGGCGCATTCAGTTTCATTTGAATAGACAAAGCCCACAGTTGAAGTTTAGAAATGCAGCAGTCTATACTAGGGACCAGGGATATTTAATGTACTACTCTGTTCCTCTGTTATTCCTTCTGGGAGAAAAAAATCCTTCTTTTGCTGTTTTTCCTTTTTGTATTATCACATAACTAAACCTCAGATGTGGTAGGTAGTTGTTAGACTTTAAAAACAGAGGTTTTCCTCCTTGTGAAACTGAGGATTCACATAGCTGTTATGTGTGATAACAGGTAAGCTGTTCTTCACAATATGAATGTCTTACTGCTTAGCAGAAGCCAAAGAACAATATTACAACAAATAAAAGATTATGGAGAACAATGATATAGTAAATCTCGGTGTCAAACATTAGGTTATTTCAGTTACAGAATAAAACGGCAGTGTTAGTCTGTCCTCATAATGCCTATCCTGTCACACAGCATTACAGCATAAGTCAAGCTAACTGCTATTTTATTCTGAAATTGAAATAACCTTGTGTTTTGATACTGGGATTTGCTGTTTCATTATACTCCTGACACAGCCCAAGGTAATAGTGTTCTTTATCTTCTGGATTTCCATATTACCAACCCTCTGTGGTTTTCATCTTACTGCTCAGATGAACATGAGATAAGAAAAGTGTGAGATAAATGGTTGTCTGGCAAGGCATGTACAACCTCCATAGGGAATGAAGCACTGGAGGGGCCATTCTAGAAGTGGGTGTATTTATTTAGATGCCTCAGGATTGTATGCTAGGAGCCTATTCTAAAATGGAACGTGGGCCCTAGGTTCTGTAATTGAATACTTGTGTAACCTGCTATTATTCTTTAGCATCCCTCCAGACCGGCACAGAAACGGATGGGTTTACGCTCCTCTGCCAGCAGGTGGAGACCGAGACATTGACTTTTGGCTAAATTACAAGTAGGCTGTGCAGTCCCTCTTACACTCGGTCTTTTCTCAGTGTCCAGCAGGTAGAGTGGTCTGTTTGCAGTCTGTGCTGAGGTTTGTTAAGGCCTGTTGGATCTGGTTAGTGAATCTTTCTTGTCCCTTTTGCTGTCTGGACTGGGCTTGGGGGACTCTCTCAGGGGTCCTACTGACCCTGGGGGGTGTCACACTTGGAAGGGTCGAGTCCCTTCCCCCATTTCTCCCACCTCCACAGGTTGTTTTCTTGCTTTAGAGGAGCCTCAACTGTACACCTTGCCACCTGTTAGGCACTGCCTACAGTTTAGAGAGCCATGTGGGGGTCTGTTCTAACTTGAGACAGTTGGTGAGCTCTGACAAGTAAAAAAAAAAAATAAAAGACACAAGCAATAAAAGGAGTTTAACAAAAGCCTGAGGCTGCCATTATTATACGGCGTTGTTGTGCATGGGGTTTTTGGCGTTTTCATTATAAGAGCTTCTGAAAAGACTAAAAAGTGCATTGGTTGTGGGCACGATCGGCTGGCGTGTGCGAAATGCCCTAGCCATTTCAAGGGGGACCTGGCCTCAGGTGTCGGTATCAACAGGAGTTGCTGGAGAAGCCCGGGCTTCCCCCACCATTCAGAAAGGGGATTCTCTTGTCGCTGCAGCTGGGGCTGCTAGCAGTGTTTCTGTAGCGGTGGGGTCGTGTTTGGCTTTGGGTCCGCTTTTAATTTCAGGTGCTTCCTTCAGTTTTGGCGGGAAACGCATCCATTTTGCTCACTGCCTCAGGCAACCTTGCTCCTGTCTTGGAGAGTCAGAAACAGGTCTTAAGTGTGTCTTCTGCTTATGCTATGATTTCAAGATTGCCACCAGGGTTGTTGAGACCTGATTTTATATTAGCCATGTGCATGGCTTATTTACAGGCGGCTGGGGGGTCCTGCTTTGGTTCCGGGGGTCATCTGGGAGGTATTTCCCTTCCACAGCCACCCCATTCAGTCTCCTGTTCAGGTTGCCTCTATCTGACCCCCACAGCCATCGTCCCAACGTTCGTGGGTGTCTTGGAACAAGGTTTCTTTTATGGATGAGGACTTGGATGGGGACTTGGATCTTGGGGAAGATTTTCCAGATCCATTGGGGGGTCTGCTGCTTTGGATAGAGATTTTTTATTGAGGTGCTGGTTGGTGTATGTTGTGTGCGTTTTTCCTCGTGAAGAGTTGCAGGAGCTCATTCTTCAGGTGTCTCAGTTTTACCCTTTGAAGAGGCTGTTAAGGACCCAATTGTGTGGTGGATCCTCTTCTTAGAGGGATCCAGTCAGCATCCCGCACTTTCCCTATGCATCAGGATTTTCAGGATGTAGTACATGCTCCGTGGAACGTTCCGGACGTGCCTTTTTGATTAACGTGGTCCGTGGCCAGATTCTACCCCATTCCAGATGGGGATAGAGATACTTTAAGTATTCCTGCGGCTATTGCTCGCAGACATTCCATGCCGGTGAACAGTGGCTCATCCCTAAGAGATCCTCAGGTCCGTAAGATGGACGCGCTACTTACACACAGTTTTGATGTGGCTATCCTGGCTGTTCAGGCAGCGAATTATGGCGGTCTAGAGTCCCAGGCTTGTTTCTGGTGGTCAGCGAGTATTCATGACTGTGTAGCAGCTGACTGGTCCTTCTTGGATCAGGAAGTCCTAAGACTGAGCTGGGAGCTTCTTTTCTCTCTGATGCCATATATAATCTATTGGATGCCTTAGTCCAGTCCATGGGTCTAGGTGTGATGGCCTGCCGTAGCCTTTGGAGTTGGATGAGCTGGTTCAGACCTTGAGTGTCTCTACTGTGCCTCAGTAAAGTAAAAAAATAAAAATAAACAAAACACCAGGGGACCAATCTCACCCGGTTCCACGTGGTGGTTCTGCTTGGGAACGGTTGAGTGGATTTCATAGGTACCGCCCAGGCTGGGGTGCAACCTCTTTTCCTTCCAGAGGAATAATCTTATTAATACATAATGGTAACCACAAAATTAAAAAAAACACAGAGCACACTATACGCAGAGAAAATCTTAATTATCATTTATATTCCTTTTTTTCCCAAAGATGTCAAGACAGATAACTTTAAAATATGCAATGTCACCTCAGTAACAACTATAGAAAAATAGACAAATATAGTGCAAAATATAGACTGCAGATCTAAATTCTCAACTGACACATTTCGATCACTAAATTGAAAGTAAAATAATTTTTCCTACCTTTGTTGTCTGGAGATTTCATGAGTCTCTATTTGCACTTCCTTCTGACTGTGCAAACAATATTTCTTTCTTTATGCCTCCTGCATGCTTCATCTCCTCTGGACTTCATTCCCTTCCCCAGCCAACATATCTGTCTCTCCATGAATCAACTTTTCTTCCTCTCTCCTCCACCCTTATTGGCAACATTTCTCCCCCTCTCATCCTCCGGATTATGTGCAGCATTTTTCACCACTGCCCACTAGCCCCATGCCCATTTCTCCTTCTGTCACCCCTCTCCAGCCTCATGCCACATCTCTCCCTCCATCACTTTGTCCAATATTCCTCCACCTTGCATCCCCTTCAATCTGTCACTCTGTTCCCTCTCCACGAGCATATCCAACATTTCTTATTCTCGTCCTTCTCTCTCCCTTGCATCTCTGCCTCTCTTTTCTCTCTCTGCCCAATTTTCCTTTATTATGTAGCAGAAACACTTATCTTAGTTTTTATGGTGTTCGGGACTCCGACATGAATTCATGTTTCGCAACTAGCTGTCTCAAGGAGCAACCCCTAGAAAAATCCATTATAAAAGCATTCTTTTATATTCTAACATAACGACGTTACTTACATTTCAATATTTTAAACCACCCACCTTTCAGAAAGATCTACCGCCAGCCCAGTTTCATTCTAAAATGGCGGTGGTGTCTCTTCATCCGTTTTTATACTAGCTCATCACCTGACCATTTCAACCAATCACAGAGAGTACGATGCAAATGCCTCTAAAATACAAATCAATGTCATCCATTCTAACTCAGCATTTAAGCCGGTAGGACTAACCCCATTTAAATTATAAGAATGTAAGAATAGCCTTACTGGGTCAGACCAATGGTCCATCAAGCCCAGTAGCCCGTTCTCATGGTGGCCAATCCAGGTCACTAGTACCTGGCCAAAACCCAAGGAGTAGCAATATTCCATGCTACCAATTCAGGGCAAGCAGTGGCTTTCCCCATATCTTTCTCAATAGCAGACTATGGACTTTCCCTCCAGGAACTTGTCCAAACCTTTATTAAAACCATCTATGCTATCCGCTCTTACCACAACCTCTGGCAATGCATTCCAGAGCTTAACTATTCTTTGAGTGAAAAATAATTTCCTCCTATTGGTTTTTAAAGTATTTTCCTGTAACTTCATCGAGTGTTCACTAGTCTAGGGGTGGGCAACTCCAGTCCTCGAGAGCTGGAATCCAATCGGGTTGTCAGGATTTCCCCAGTGAATATGCATTGAAAGCAGTGCATGCAAATAGATCTCATGCATATTCATTGGGGAAATCCTGAAAACCCAATTGGATTCTGGCCCTTGAGGACCGGAGTTGCCCATGTCTGCCCTAGTCTTTGCAATTTTTGTCGGAATAAAAATCGATCCACTTGTACCTGTTCTACTCCACTCAGGATTTTGTAGACTTCAATCATATCTCCCCTCAGCCGTCCATTTTTGCTCATGGTAATTCAAAAATCTATCTGTGTCGCCTCCCTCCCATCCAATGTAAGTAATGTTGTTCTGTTAGAATGTAAAAGAATGATTTTTAAATGGATTTTTCTAGGAGATGCTCCTTGAGACAGCTAGCCCTGAAATGTAAATTCATGCTGGAGCCCCAAAAAGCATGAAAACTAAGATAAGTGCTTCTTCTACATAATAAAGTATGCTTAAGAATGTTGAATAGACTGATGAGGAGGCTTGCTACAGTGAAATTGAACTAAAATGAAATAATAAGTTCAAGTATGGTCACTGAGGTTATATTTAGAGATTTTATGCTGATGTTTTGCTAAATATACATGAATGAAAATTGATGTGAAGAGAAGATGAAGGAAAATGATTGCTAGAAGTGAAGTATATGTACCTGGATTTATATGACTGCTTCACTTGATTTTTTTTTTCAAGAATAGCCATTAGAAGAGTGTTTAAGTAGGTTATAGAATTGTCATTCATATGTTTAGCAGTATATTGACGATTCTTGCTGTACTGGGTAGCTTCTTTGATGCACACCTTCTCATATTTCATATTCATATGACATAAGGGAGTGGCATTGCAGTTCTGGCTTTGCTTTCAATTCACGTTTATTTTTAATTTAGTTTTCTTACATACGAGGGGGTGTTGAAAAGTACTCAGTCTAACCAAGAAGAGAATGACATGGTTATAGTTCAATCAATGGTCTGAAACAATATCAAAATGTAGAATTTTGTTTCTGCAAATTGGCACTTAACAGAATAACATAACACTCTTTTCAGCTATAGTGCAAAAATAACACTCAGAATTTAGGAAGTTGGTTGGTTCGGCTGAGAACCTTTCAGCACCTGCAAATCTGAAAGCTGTTGAAGTGGTGTACATTCAGATAACATAACATAAGAATTTATTTCTAGACCACAATTACCGGAGAGTTCAATGTAGTTTACAAAAGATTTAGCTATAATACATAGTTTGAACAGATGAGTTAAATTTTAAGAGCTAAAGAACTTTGAAAACAAAAAAGTTTTCAATTGTTTTCTATAATGAAGGTAAGAGATAGACTTTGATAACAGCCATTTGAAATCTTTATCTCATAGGGCAACCTGGAAAGAGAGAGTTCTATCATGATATCTTTTGTACCTTAACTGATGGAAAAACTAAAAAAAGCTTTGGTACCACATGAACAGTGTAGAGAAGAATAACAGAACAGATCTATCAAATAAGGAACCAGATGCAAATACTGTAGATATTTTTCTTTCCCTGGAGGGCTCACAATTTAAGTTTGTATCCTGAGGCAATAGAGAATTAACTGTCTTGCTCAAGATCAGAAGGAGAAGCAGTTAGCTTGGAACCAGGTTTTCCTGGTTCTCAGCATTCTGTTCTAACCATTACGCAAGTCCATGAGTGCAGTACTGAAAATCCAGCAGTGGCTTAGTCTGTCCCCTTTAACATGAAACTATCTTCTGCCTTATTTTTTTATTTATTTAAAGTTTGTTTTTTGGGGTTTTTTTCATGTCATACCTTACTCTAGAAGAAGTTTTTAACATAGACGTCCTCTGTGCTCTTTGTAGCAGATAAAAGTTCATCCGAACTTGACAGTGTTTACCCATTTCAATTTTATTTTTTCTTTTGGAAATGGATTAACAGAGTGATTATGCTGGTAACTTTGTGCATAGAAACATGGGGGAAGTCACTGCTTGCCCTGGATTGGTAGCATGAAATATTGCTAATCCTTGGATTTTGGCCAGATACTGGATTGGCCACCATGAGAATGGGCTACTGGGCTTGATGGACCATTAGTCTGACCCAGTAAGGCTATTCTTATGTTCCTATGATGGCAGATAAAGGCCAAATGGCCCATCTAGTCTGCCCATCTGCAGTAACCATTATCTTCTTCTCTCTCTGAGAGATCTCACGTACCTATCCAAGTGGATGTGTTTTACATGGTTCATCTGCTTTTACAATCCACAGATATTGCCTCCTCAATATACTTCTCCTACTACTCTTCGCTATGACCAGTCTGATCTCTAGAAAAAGCTCTGTTATTGCTTGCTGTAACCTATTTGTTGTCATGACTAGTCTGTTTTCAAACGATTGTGAATGTCTACCTGTAACCCGTTCTGAGCTTCTGGGAGAACGGGATAGAAATCGAAATAAATAAATAAATTTGAAGAGAATTATTTCTAGTCTTAATGCTTTTATAGCAGAGGTTCTTAAATCTGTCTTGGGGTCTCCCAGTCATCTGAGTTTTCAGAATATTTACAGTGAATATACATGAGATAATGCATGCAAATCTGCTTGCATAGTATGTAAAGGTATTTCATGCATAGACAGTGTGAAAAATAAATTGGTGGGAAACAGCAAGCTACAGTAAGCAATGTGTCATTTCTCTGTTGGGTACTGTTTTGCACTGTAGGTATCTATAAAGCAACTCACCCACAAGTATGATTGAGGTCAGGTTTGACCTTGGGTCTTCTGGTTCTTTTTGCAACCCTACCAATAACTAATTCAAGTCCTTTCCATCCAAAGAAATAACACATTTTCAGTTTCTCTTGCCAAATATTAAAGAAAAATCTCTATATTGGATTTGAATGCTTTCAGGACTTAAGTTATGGAAGAAAGTCCTGGAACATAGTTCTGCCACTTCTTTTCAGACTCCAGAGCAGCAGGAGTGTTCTGCTCCAGCCTTTTCTTGCCAAGCAGCCTCTAGGGAAGAGGAGGAGAGGGGGGTGAACCTAGAGCAGAGAATAGTCACTCTACTCCAGAGGTTCTCAACCCATTCCTTGAGGCACACCAAGTCAGTCAGGTTTTCAGGATACTCACAATAAATATACATGGGAGATTTGCATACATTGGAGGCAGTGCATGCAAATTTATCTCATACATATTCAGTGTAGATGCTTGAAAACCAGACTGAGGACTAGATTGAAAACCCCTGCTATATTCTGTAATCCAGACCCGTTTCTTCTGTTGCTCCTGCCACAAGGCTGTCTACCCCCTCTTCTAGCTCCACAGTGAATATCCATGTAGGTGAACTTTCCATTTGAGTCCAATTTTCTTCAAAGTCCAATAATGAACTGTTTAAATTGTATTCTTTTTCAATGCTTAATTGTATAAAATGCATTTTTTTCCATAGTGATCTGTCCTCATTTGTAAATTGTCTTTCTAGCTAGGCCATTGACCTTCTGTGAGTGTGGGATAGTTTGTTCATTATAGCACTTGTTGCAAGTTTTTCATGTCAAATATTTATTCTTTTAAACTGTAATTTCATAATTCTGTGAATTTAATACCATCTTCCATAGCAATCTGCTTTAATCCATATCATTTCTAATGGACTTTTGTATATATTTGGGGAGGGAGGGGGGAATAGGAGGGAGTGCCAGAAGATAGAAACTGGCTTTTAAAAGTGGTGTTTGCTCAATGTGGTTATATTGCTTTCACTAATATAACACAATTTTCACTTCAAATGGAAGACTTCAGTGATGGTTCTGATTACCAGTTTTAAATTTTCTTCTGGTCAAGAACAGAACCCGATATATAGGAGAATATCCGTTTGAAAAGGAGAGAACCTTAAAACTTAAAAGTAGCAATATTAAGATAAATTTTAGTGTTTCTGATTTTAATATGGAAGTTCAGTTATCAGAATTTTGTATCTTGTTCATGAGGGTAGTTCTTGTTAATATTTATTGTGTTAGACTTCAGTTGGAGGCTTTATTGCTTTTTTTCCATTTAAGATTAAGAATTACAGTAGCTGCTGTCCTGGGCCTGCTAGCAGACCAAGCTTCAGGACTGATTTTTATCCCTTTTAAGCCCTTGCACTGTCTGTATAAAGTAATTTGCCCAAGACCTCCTTTAACAAGCAACCGTAAAGAGAATTGGTGATGTGTTATGGCCCCCTGCCCCCAGCTGTTGTTAAATTTGATACATTAAATGGTGAACAGGGTATACAGCAAAGCCTGACAGCTATCTATGGAGGCAGGCCCAGTGCTTCAAGAGGAAGGAGGTCCAGAAACAAAGAAGAAGAGGTAGGCTGGCTGCATGTTTGCCATCCTTATCACATCACTAGCTTCCTTTGATATAATTCTTTTTTACTTGCATGGACTTTTAAAAAAAATTGGAATTGCAAATAAAAACTGTGAAGAGTTTTCCCTATAGATTTCAAAAGAGCTATTAACATGGCTGCTCTTAATGCTTTGCTGCTATGGTATCCCTTAAGGCAATACTCCTGCTGTTTTTGCAAGGCGTGTGCGTGCTCAGTTGCTCGCTTGCTCGTTCTCCCTCCCACCATGTCTTCATTTTTGTACAAAAAGAAATTCTTAGAAAAGAAGGAAAGGTAAACCCTTCAAGCTAATGTAACAGTTTCTGGTGCAAATACTTGAACTGTCTCTATTTAAAATTGAAATTTTCTCTTTTAATAAAAGAAGGCTTCATTTTTAGGAAAATTACAATTCATTTGCCATTAATAAACCTTTTCATGTAATCCTATGAAATCTATCTTCAGTGTCTGTAATAGTGATAAAATTTAAACCAAGTTTCTTTTGCCTTTTTACTTTAAAAAAAATGCTGGCTAATTGATTGAGATATGACCTGGGGGTTGTTTGTTTATTTTTTTTTGTAGGAGTACTTGGCTAGGTTAAGACAAATAAGACTTCAAAATTTTAATGAACGGCAGGAGATTAAAGCCAAGCTTCGGGGAGAAAAAGTAAGTTAGCTCTGTTATCTGTAAAATTCTATGAAGTGCTGTCTATTCTCAAGTCAGAATGTGGATTTTTTTCAAAAACTGACATACACCTTAGCTTTTACTGGATCAACTTGAGAATTATGAAACAAAAACCAGCAAAAAACCTGCTTTTGTTTTCAGGAAACAACTATTTGAAGTCTGCATCTTTTTCTTTTCTGATAGAACCTCTTATAGGGGAAATCAGCCACGGAAGGGCCATACACAGAGAATTTCTTTTCATCAGATGAATTTACAAGATCATTTCAGTTTTTCACTGGCTGTGCTGTCACTGCAAAGTCAGCCCTACCTCATGCAGGGGATCCAAGTTCAATTTCCACAGACAAGATATCTTTGAAAGACTTGGCTGAGTAGTTTATAGCTTCCCTATCTTTTCACCATCCAACAAATGATAGCAGTTGCTGTAACTGAAATGAGCTGGAGAAATATAAAATAGGGAAAAATTAGATCCTAGCATTGGTGGTGATTGACAGTGTCCCAAAAGTGCAGGAGGCAATTGATGGGTTAGATAAAGAGGGTGCTCCAACTCACTGCAGAAGTAAAATTATAGATGGAAGCTGATCATTGAGTTTGTAGTCCTTCCAAAAGAGGAACATATTGCCTGTTGGTGGCACTGTGTTCCTTCATGGGTATGGAAACTAGGAAAGAAAAAAAAAAAGGTTAGAGAAGAGAAAAAATAAAAAATTATTCAAATAGTAACATTATTTATTTATTTAGATTTATATCCTGTCCTAGACCTTCATTGTTTGTTACTTCTGTTTTTTCTGTGTGAATTAACACCATCTGGTATCTTAGTTTAGTAATATCTTTCATGGATATTTTGGTTTGTAAATTTGCAAAATTTTCAATAAAATGATTAAATTTAAAAAAATACTTTGGAATGATATATGGTTATATTCCATCATGTTTAGTTACCTCTATAGTTGGCATGGTGGAGACTTAATAACCAGTGCTTAAGCATGGAAACTTAATAACCAGTGCTTAAACATGGGTGACTGGGGCCTGCACAAAGTGAAAAGTGTGGCCACTTTGTTGGGCAGACTGAATGGACCATGTGGGTTTTTATCTGCCATCATTTACTTTGTTACTGTATGTGTAATATTGCATAATATGTATGAAATTATTAGGAAAGGGATAGAAAATAAAGAATATTATAATGTCTCTCTATGGCTCTGAATAGTAGAATATGAAAAGGGTCAAAGAAAGGTGGAATTTTTCTAATATGAGGAGAAACAAGCTGCTTGAGAAGTTAGGGCTCTTCAGCACGTAAAAGACGATATGATAGAGATTTACAAAAACCTAAGTGGAGTTGAATGGGTAGAAGTGAATCGTTTTTTTACTCTTTTAAAAAGTACAAAGTCTAGGAGACACTCCAAGAAGTTACACGGTAATATTTTTAAAACAAATAGGAGAAAATATTTTTTCACTCAACGAACAGTTAAGCTCTGGAATTTGTTAACAGAGGATGTGGTAAAAGCAGTTAGCATATCTGGGTTTACAAAAGGTTTAGACAAGTTCCTCGAGGAAAAGTCTACAATCTGCTATTAAGATGGACATGGGGAAAGCTACTGCTTATTTTTGGGATTGATAACATGCATTATCCCAGGACAAGCAGGCAGATATTCTCACATATGGATAATGTCATCCATGGAGCCCCGGTATGGACAGTTGCTAAAGCACTCTTGCACTTTAAGAACTTTAGAAAGTTCACGACTGACCGCACCACGCATGTGCGAGTGCCTTCCCGCCCGACGTAGGCATGTGGCTTCTCAGTTCTTACTTTTCCGCGGAGCTACAAAGTCGTGTGTGAAATGGTCTCCATTTTATTTTGCCTTCCCGCTTGTGCGTTTACTGGTCTTTATTCATCTTTTAAAAAAAAAAACTAAACAAGAAAAGGTTTCTTTCTTAAAGCATCGCCATCGTCTGAGGTACCAGCTTCCATGTCGGTGTCACAGGCTATAGCTAAGAAGTCACCAGCTTCCCAGATGGTGTCTCAGGCCACTAAGGTATCGAGTCTAGTTGTACCGGCCAAGCAGAGACCATTAATGTGGCTCACTTCAACTTCAAGGGGTGCATCTTCATCCATGTCATCCTCTCCAGAGCGAGCCGCGGCACCGTTGATACCGGCGTCCAAGCCACAGGTGTCGGTGCAGACTTTTAAAGAGAAGCTCGATGCTCTCTTTTTGGAGTTTGGCGATATGTTCCAACTTGTCATCCCCATGTCGGCTCCTCTGGTACTGGCCCAGCCTGAGTGTCGCCCCATGCAAAATGCAGGTACCACCACTGCCTCATCTGTACCGTGTCAATCTCTACACTGGTCATCGTCATTGAGTCATTCTTCTCGACATCATTCTTCAAGGTACTGATCTCCTACAAAGCATCGCACTTCAAAACATCGATCTCCTTCTCCAAGGCATCAGCACAAGAAACCTCATTCTTCTGAGACTAGTTCTAGTCATTCCAGGCATTTGTCTCCACGTCTTACTTCCACTAAGTCTGGCAAGCATTCTTCGAAGTCCAGATATATTTCTCCCAAACGTTCAGAGAAGCATAAGAAGTCTGTCTCACCTACTCCATTGGACCGGTACTAAATCAAACATTGGTACCATTCTCCTTCAATTCCATTAGATTCAGATCTTCGTCTGGATTCAAACCAGGGTGCATCTCCATCTTCTATAGAGGCTTCTGATTCTCAGGCAGAGTATTCTCCTCATACTACTTCTCACAGAGAAACTTCTCCTTCTCATTTACTCAATTTATCAGGCAGATGAATAAAGACATGGCTGTGAAATTAGAAGTAGACTCCAAGTATTCAGAGGAGTTTTTGGAAACTATGGACTACAAACATCCTCCTAAGGAGCTTCTCAAGCTTCCTTTGCATGGTATCCTGAAAGAAACTCTCCGTAAAAATTGGGAGTCTCCTTATTCTGTTCCAGCTGCTCCTAGGAAACTGGATTCTCAATACAAAATCATTCCCATTCCTGGTTTTGATAAGCCTCAACTTTCACATCAATCTCTCGTGATTGAATCCACTCTCAAGAAATCTGCTCCTTCTAAAGCAGTGGTCTCAAACTCGCGGCTCAGGGGCCACTTGCGGCCCACCAGGTACTATTTTGAGGCCCTCTGTATGTTTATCATAATCACAAAAGTAAAATAAAATTTTTTTGATCATATGTCTCTTTAGCTATAAATTACATTATTATTATTAAGACTTAGCCAAAAGGAAAGATTTATAAACTATAAAGAGTTTTACCTCATCCAGAATTGTCATATCTTTAATAAGACATTAACTATTTTTTCTGTGGCCCTCCAAGTACCTACAAATCCAAAATGTGGCCCGGCAAAGGATTTGAGTTTGAGACCACTGTTCTAAAGTCTACGCCACAGTTCCTCCAGGATGAGAAGGTCGAATGATGGACAGATTTGGGAGACGTCTTTACCAAAATTCCATGCTGGCTAACAGAGTCATCAATTACAATTTTGATTTTACCTGTTATCTTAAACATTGGATAAAACAAATGCCAAACTATTACAAGTATCTTCCATCTCATAGGAAGACAAAGTTCCAGCACATGTTTAATACTCTCACTCAACTCAGGCAGCATATAGTGCAATCTGCATACGATGCCTTTGAGCTGTCTTCTTGAGTTTCTGCAATATCTGTGGCCATGAGGAGGCTAAGGATAGTGGATATGGGCGCTAATCTCCAGGATCGCTTAACTAATATAACCCTGCCTTGGAGATGAGCTTTTTGGGGACACTATTGAAAATGCAACTAAAAAACTTTCAGAGCATGAAAAGTCTTTTAATTCACTACTCACGCCTAAAATCTAAATCCTCTGCCTCCAAATCTTTCAAACCATTTTCTTCATATTAGAGGCGTCATACACCAAAATCTACACCTCTTTCCAAGCCGCAGCAGAAAAAACAGCGTCAACAGCATCCTCAAAAGCCTCAGATTTCTACTGCTCCCAAGTCAAATCAGCCTTTTTGACCAGCTACTCAAGAGCATAATTTCAATCAAGACAACTCTACCTCTTCCTCTCCCCATTGGAGGTCATTTAACTCATTACCATCATTGTCGGCAGCTAATCATCTCCGATCTCTGGGTTCTCAATATCATTCGAGAAGGATATTCTCTTCTTTTCCTCAATATTCCTCCAGATCATCCTTCCAACCCTCTGTAGTCCTCTCTTCTTCTCCAGGAAGTCGAATCTCCACTTCTTCTCAATGCCATTGAGAAGGTTTTTTTGGATCAGCAGAACACGGGATTTTATTCCCAATATTTCCTCATCCCAAAAAAGATGGGGGCCTTCGCCTGATATTGGACCTCAGAGCTCTCAACAACATATAACACTACTCCACCTCCTTTTCTTCCTACCCTGTTTTTCTGAACAGATTATAGCTTTTTATAACTATATTCTAATCATGGTTCTCCGTGAACCACATCTCTGTGATTGTCACTAAATCCAACTCAGCCTCTTCCATCACAGTTTCTAGATCTAGCATATTTCAAGCATTAATATATACTGTTTTCTATTACAGTGGTGCCTCACACAACGAACGCCTCGCACAGCGAACGCTGCACACAACGAACTTCATGTCTTGATTCATACAACGAACTTCGTTTCACACAACGAACTTCATGTCTTGATTCATACAACGAACTTCGTTTCACACAACGAACTTCGTTTCACACAACGAAGTCGCCCGAGCTGCCAATGTATTGCATCCTTCCGCGCAGGCACTGCACTTAACTGCCCTCTCTCACTGTATACAGTCGTCCTTTTAAGATAAACTCAATATTTTTTATATATCATGAAGCAGGAAGGTGATTTCTGTTGAAATGAAACGGGAAATAATTAGAAGGAGTGAATGTGGGGTAAAACAGTGTGACCTCATCAAAGAGTTTGGCCTCAGCAAGACCACCATTTTCACCATTTTGACAAATTTATCTTTTTTTATGTCATCTTAGCATATTTTATGCTGCAGAACGAATTATTTTTTTTAACATGTATTGTTATGGGAAAACGCGTTTCACATAACGAACTTTTCGCATAACAAACTTGCTCCTGGAACGAATTAAGTTCGTTGTGTGAGGCACCACTGTACTATTTATCATTTCTATAGTGCTGAAAGGTCCTAGTGAGGAAGCCTTGCCAAAAGAGGAAGGTAAAGTTAAAAACATTAAAAGTATTCCTAAACTTGCTAATTTAACTCCCAAAGCAGCCCCTAGGAATATTCATAAGCCAAGCCTTCCCATAGTTAAACCTCCTCAAGCCATGCCTAAAGCTAACTGTAAGGAAACAGCCAGGAAGACTACATGTCCCAGCAGCCACATGGCCATAGAAGGGGAAAAGTATGGTTAGAATACAAGCCACACCCAATCAGGCTGATACTGGTTCAGGCCAGATTAGAAGGCTTCAGAGGGCAGGCTACTCTAGCACACCTGTCATAAGGGGTAATCAGCTCACTGCAGTGAAAGAAAAGGGAGTAACTTTCACGCAGCTCCAGTTCTAGCTCCAGCAACCCAAAGCCATAAAGCAGAAGGAAGGCAGCACACTACAGCCTATGAGAGCCAAAAAACAGCAGTCCTCACCATGGCAGCAAACTAAGGTAGAAGTTTATGAGGAAGAGAGCAATGCTAATGATAATGCTGTTTTTGTGCCAGATTTTGAAATGGCTGATAGTGAAAGTTCCTCTGACACGGAGACGGAGGGAACTGATTTGCCTAGCCTAGAAGGCATGGAAGTAAGCTGAAGGCCACTGATAAAAGAGGTTGCATGAAAGGAAGTTGGCTCAAGATTATTGAGAGAGTGAAGTTTTTATTTGAACTTTAAATTACAAGCCACAGGCAGCCATTTTGTTTGGGATTTTGGGAGGGGAAACTATTTGGAGAGGATCCCACCCTTGGGGCATTAAGCCTAACCCCAAGGGAGTTTTGCCTGGCAGAAGAAAACCTTTCATTTTTGTTAAAATAAGGCTTTTGTATTTTGGCATTTTTTGGCTTGAACTTTAATTGTTTGTTTGGTTTGTGCATGCAGGACTTGAGCAAAAGGTGATACAAACCTGAGAATTATTTTTGAAGTTTGTTTATGAAGATGAAACAATAAATATTACCCAAGAAAATTGCACCACATTTTTGAACTCTTTATTAGGGCAATACCAAGCTACCAAAATGACCTCACAAACCGCTCTGTCGAAGTTGGTGTACACTGGGTTACATAGAAACATAGAAACATAGAAATAGACGGCAGATAAGGGCCCACGGCCCATCCAGTCTGCCCACCTTAATGTCCCTCCCCTACCTTTGCCCTGTGAATAGATCCCATGTGCCGATCCCATTTTGCCTTAAAATCAGGCACGCTGCTGGCCTCAATCACCTGCAGTGGCAGACTATTCCAGCGATCAACCACCCTTTCAGTGAAAAAGAATTTCCTGGTATCACCTCGTAGTTTCCCGCCCCTGATTTTCAATGGATGCCCTCTTGTTGTCGTGGGACCCTTGAAAAAGAAGATATCTTCCTCCGCCTCGATGCGGCCCGTAAGATACTTGAACGTCTCGATCATGTCCCCCCTCTCTCTGCGCTCCTCGAGCGAGTATAGCTGTAATTTGTCAAGCCGTTTTTCGTATGGTAGATCCTTGAGTCCCGAGACCATCCGGGTGGCCATTCTTTGCACCGACTCCAGTCTCAGCACATCTTTGCGATAATGCGGCCTCCAGAATTGCACACAGTATTCCAGGTGGGGCCTCACCATGGATCTATACAATGGCATAATGACGTCCGCCTTACGACTGACGAAACCCCTTCGTATGCAGCCCATGATTTGTCTTGCCTTGGACGAAGCCTGCTCCACTTGATTGGCAGACTTCATGTCCTCACTGACGATTACCCCCAAGTCTCGTTCTGCTACCGTTTTTGCTAGGATCTCGCCATTAAGGGTATAAGACTTGCATGGATTCTGGCTGCCCAGGTGCATAACTTTGCATTTTTTGGCATTGAAGTTGAGTTGCCATGTCCTAGACCATCGCTCCAGTAGGAGTAGGTCGTGCATCATGTTGTCGGGCACTGAATCTTCGTCTGTTGTGCATTTGCCCACTACATTACTCAGTTTGGCGTCATCGGCGAATAATGTTATTTTACCTCGTAGCCCTTCTGCCAAGTCTCTTATAAAGATGTTGAATAGGATTGGGCCCAAGACTGAGCCCTGTGGTACTCCACTAATCACCTCCGTCATTTCGGAGGGGGTGCCATTCACCACCACCCTTTGGAGCCTACCTCCAAGCCAGCTCCCAACCCATTTCGTCAATGTGTTACCTAATCCTATAGAACTCATCTTGCTCAGTAACCTGCGGTGCGGTACACTATCGAATGCTTTGCTAAAGTCCAGGTACACGATGTCCAGGGACTCCCCAATATCCAGCTTCCCCGTCACCCAGTCAAAGAAGCTAATCAGGTTGGATTGGCAGGATCTCCCCTTAGTAAATCCATGTTGTCGGGGATCCCTTAGATTCTCCTCATCCAGGAACTTATCTAATTGGTGTTTGATTAGAGTTTCCATTAGTTTGCTCACTATCGATGTTAGACTCACTGGTCTGTAGTTTGCTGTCTCCATCTTGGAGCCTTTCTTGTGGAGTGGAATGACGTTAGCCGTCCTCCAGTCCAACGGGACGCTGCCTGTACTAAGGGAGAGGTTGAAGAGCGCGGACAGTGGCTCCGCCAAGACATCACTCAGCTCCCTAAGCACCCTGGGGTGCAAGTTGTCCGGCCCCATTGCTTTGTTAACCTTGAGCCTTGACAGCTCACCGTAGACACTGCTGGGCGTAAACTCAAAGTTACTAAACGGGTCAACTGAGCCAACCCTTGTCTGTAGCTGAGGGCCGAGCCCTGGCGCTTCTCGGGTGAAGACTGAGCAGAAGTATTCATTTAATAGTTGGGCTTTTTCCGAATCCTTTTCCACATAGTCTCCGTCTGGTTTCCTAAGACGTACAATCCCGCCTGAGTTTTTTCTTCTATCACCGATATACCTGAAGAAGGATTTATCTCCCTTCTGGATGTTCTTTGCTAGAGACTCCTCCATGAGGAATTTAGCCTCCCTGACTGCTGTTTTGACGGCTTTTGATTTGGCCAGGTAGTCTGCTCTAGAGTCCTGCTTCCCCGATTGTTTGTAAGAGATGAATGCTTTTTTCTTCTCCTTGATCAGGTCTGAGATCTCCGCAGTAAACCACTGTGGCTTATTGTTCCTTCGCCGTTTACTTACTGATTTTACATAGCGGTTTGTTGCTTCTTGTATGGTTGCTTTCAAAGTCGACCACATGTCTTCCACGTTATCGGTTTCTTCTTGGCTTTGTAGCGCCTGGTGAACGAAGTCTCCCATTTCTTTGAAATTTGTTTCCTTGAATTTGAGGACTTTGGTTAGTGTAGTAGATTTAGTGAAACCTTTCCTGATATTAAACCATACCATGTTGTGGTCACTGGAGGCCAATGTGTCGCCCACCGAGACCTCTGTGACACTTTCTCCATTGGTAAGTATCAGGTCCAGTATTGCCTGATCCCTTGTCGGTTCCAACACCAGTTGCCTGAGGCTTGCTCCTTTCATAGAGTTTAATAGCCTCCTGCTGCTGCCGGAAGCAGAGGTAAGTGTAACCCAATCCACATCAGGCATGTTGAAGTCACCTAGCAATACTGTGTCCCCACGCAAGGTGATATTTTCTATATCTTCGATTATTTCCATATCCAGGTCATCCTGTTGTCTTGGGGGTCTGTAAATTACGCCAAGATACAAGCATTTGTCCTTCCCTCTGGCCAAATTAACCCAAAGGGATTCCCCAGTATACTGGACATCTGAGATTCTCGTAACCTTAATGTCGTCTTTAGTATATAGTGCTACACCCCCTCCCATCCTACCCTCTCTGTCCCGGCGAAGCAAGTTGTAACCCGGTATGACCATGTCCCACCCATGGGAGTCTGTGAGCCAGGTTTCGGATATCGCCACCACATCCAGGTCGGCATTCCTTATTTCTGTTTCCAATTCCAGGATCTTGTTTCCTAAACTGTGTGCGTTGACGTACATAGCCCTCCATGTTATATTTTTGTTACATCTCAGTGGGGCTATTCCTGTTTGAGCTATTTGAACACCTTTAGCATTGTTTGTGTTATTTGTGCTTTCCTGAGGCTCAGAACCACAATGTGTACTCCCCATATACCCAGAACTACAGTGTGTACTCCCCCTAGACCCGGAATTACAATGTGACCCATAAATATGATGTGACCCTACTCTCGACTCAAAAGTGTGTGCACTCACCCCTGACCCAGAATTTCGGTGTCTACTTTCCTCAGCCTCATAAATGTATTGGCATTTTAGTTCGCCTGGTATATTGTTTGTGCCTGTACCCTCCCCCAACTTACCTAGTTAGGCCACTTGCTGAGCCCAGGCGCACCTGGTCACACTGTACACTTACAATGTAATAGATGGTCCATGCTCAGAAGACAGACAGATAGAAAATATAGAGTTTGGGGAGTTTCTTGCAGAGAGAATGGTAGGATGGATGGTGAGTGGGAGTTAGGAGTTGAAGGCAGCCTTGAAGTAGTGGGTTTTTAGCTTGGGTTTGAATATTGCTAGAGACAGAGCCTAACATAATGACTCGGGCAGACTGTTCCAGGCATACTGTGCAGCAAGATAGATGGGACAGAGTCTGGAGTTTGCAGTGGAAGAGAAAGGTATGGATAGGAGGGACTTAACCAATGAATGAAGTTCACAGGGTGAGCATAGGGGGAAATAAGTGAGGAGAGATATTGAGGGGCTGCAGAGTGAATGCACTTGTCGGTCAGTAAGAGGAGTTTGAACTATATTCGGAAATGGATGGGGAGCCAATGAAGTGACTTGAAAGGGGTAATGTGAGTATGGCAGCTCAGTTGAAATATAAATCATGCAGCAGAATTTTGAACAGATTGAAAGAGAGAGAAATGGTTGATTGGAAGATTGGAAAGCAAGTTGCTTTCCAAGGGGGAAGGTGTGGCTCACTAGTAGGGCTGCTGCCTCTGCACCCAGAGGTTGTAAGATCAAATCCCAATACTGCTCCTTGTGACCCTGAGCAAGTCACTCAATCCTCCAATGCCCACCACTTTGAATGTCAGCTTTGAAAGCTAAATCCACAACAAAGCAATATGCAAGTCCCCATTTCCTTTCCCTCTCTCCCTTCCCTTTTCAGACATTGTCCCCTTTTTCCATTTGTGTAAAGGTATTTAGTGATTTACTTACCTAAGGTCTTATAACTCACCTGGGGGCTTTGATTAACCTGCCTCAAAGATTCTACTACTACTACTATTAATTATTTCTATAGCGCTACTGCAATGCTGCACAGTCACAAAGAATAAGAAAACAGTCCCTGCTTGAAAGAGCTTACAATCTAAACAGGCAAGACAGACAGACAGGATGTCATGGATACAGTTAAGGGGAACGGTTAATCAGCAAGCTGGGTTGGAGGGCAGAGGAGTAGGGTTAAGGTTTGAAAGCTATATCAAAAAGGTGGGTTTTCAGTCTGCTTTTAAACAAGGGAAGGGGCTTGACAGACAAACTCAGATAATTTATTCCAGGCATAAGGAGCAGCTTGATGAAAGGAATGAAGTCTGGAATTGGCAATGGAGGAGAAGGGTAACGCTAAGAATGACTTAACTGAGGAATGGAGTTCACTGGGAGGTGTATAAGGAGAGAGAAGCAAGGAGAGATATTGAGGGGCAGCAGAATGAACACACTTGTAGGTCAGCAATAAGATCTTGAACTGTATGCGATGACAGATAGGGAGCCAGTGAAGTGACTTAAGGAGAGGGGTGACATGAGCGTAGTGAGGTTGGTAGAAGATAAGTCGTGCAGCAGAGTTTTGCACAGATTGCAAGGGGGAGAGGCGACACTGAGGAATACCAGTTAAGAGTAGATTACAGTAATCTAATCGTGAGGTTAAGAGAGCTTAGACAAGAGTCCAGGTACTGTGCTGAAAGAGGAAGGGGCAAATTTTGGTGATAGTGAAAAGATAGAAGCGACAGGTCTTAGCAGCTTGTTGGATATGCATGGAAAATGATAGGTCTTAATCGAAGACCACTCCAAGGTTGCAAGCAGAGGAGACTGGAACAATGACAGTATTATTAACCGAGATGAAGAAAGGAGGAGGAGGAGCAGAGAATTTAGGAGGAAAGAGGGACTGAGCTGGACATATTTAGTTTCAGATGATGGCAGTACAACCAGGCAGCAATGTCAGCCAAACAAGCAGAGACTTTTTCCTGGACTTTAGGTGAAATTTCAGGTGTAGAGAGGTAGCTCTAGGAGTCATCAGCATATAGGTGATACTGGAAACCATGGGAGGAGATCAGGGCACCGAGGGAAGAGGTGTAGAGAGAGAAGAGACGAGGTCCTAAGACAGAACCCTGGGGTACACCAACTGCTAGTGGGGTAGCAGCAGAAGAGGGCCCACCAACACATGCACTAAAACATTTTTATTTCTTGATGCTTATGATTCATAATGGTCCTTGTAAGGGCTGTCACACAGTTTATCTGCAATCTTACCCCACCCTCTTGTATCTCCTATACTTGTTTTCTTTTCTTTACATTTTATAGTTCCTCCCCTTTTTCCTCTTGTTTTCAGTCTGTCGGTATTGTAAGTCTTTGTTTTTACTAGTATTGTAATGTTTTTAACATTGTTCCATATTTGTTGATTGTTGTACAAATTTTATTATTATTGTACACCGCTTAGAAATATGATTAAGCGGTATAAGAAATTCTAAATAAACTTGGAAACTAAAGCATTCTAGTTTAAAACCCTCTTCAGTAGATTAGCCAGTCTGTTGCTGAAGACATTTCTTCCCTTCTTTGATGAACACCATCCCTCCTCAGGAGCACTTGGAAAATCATCCTGTGGTCCAGGAAGCAGTAATGCTCTCGACCATACCATTCACACAGCCACTCGTTCATCTCCAGAATGTAAGCTTCTCTGTCCTGGCATTTACCCTTGACAGAGAAGATAAGCGAGAATACCACCTGTACACCTGACTGCTTCACCTTCTCTCCCAGAGCCACAAAGTCACTTTTGATATGTTCGGAGGGATACCTAGCAATATCATTAGTGCCAACATGGATGAGCAGTATCAGATAATAGTCATTTGTAACATCTTGGATTTTGGCACCAGGCAGACAGCATGCCTCCCAGCACAGCATGTCTGGTCTTCAGATGGACGCCTCTCTACCCCTCAGAAGAGAATCACCAACCACCAGTACCTTAACACCTCCTAGTGCTCACGGGTCCAGCAGCTTTGGAAATTTTGAGCTTTGGTTCTTCCTCTCCCTGGGATGCTCTCATCTTCTCCAATTCCAGGGCTGCTTACCGGCTCTTCAGTTCAAGGGCAGGTGGAATCACAGTATCCTCAGCACAGCCTTTTCTTCCCCACTGCTGGAAATCTTTGATGCCTCATGAAGCATTTCATTGATGTACCTCTCATTCTCATAGATGCTACTCAGTCTTGACACCTCCTCTTTCATCTCCATTACTTCTTTCTTAAGGGATTCAAGATGAAGACAGCTTGCACATGGAACCACTCCCTCTTCTTGGGTAACATTTTCTGTCTGCACAGAGACAGAAACAGTAATCTGAGCAACAGTTTTGGTGTCATGATATTTCCCAGCTATACTGTGATTTCAAAAGTACTCGTACCTGATGAACCAAAAAGAGAGAGAAGAAAAGGCATTAAAAAAATCTTACCAAAGCAATGCCCTTGTTCCTAATTGACATAACAGCTTATAAATCAAAAGATCAGGCTTGGGGTGAGTGGGAGCTGGGGAGGGAATTAAACACTAGATCAGTGGTTCCCAACCCTATCTTGGAGGACCACTAGCCAGTTGAGTTTTTGGGATAGCCCTAATGAATAAGCATGAGAGAGATTTGCATATAATGGAGGTAACTGGCATTCAAATCTGCCCCATGCATATTCATTAGAGTTATCCTCAAAACCTGACTGGCTGGTGGTCCTCCAGGACAGGGTAGGGAACCACTGCACTAAACAAAGGCTTTCTTCAACTGCAATCTGTGCCCTAATCTGATCTTATTCTCTGAAATACAACCTAAAATACTAATCTAGACTAAAAAACTTTTTATATAAAACCCTAACAGAGACCCTAAAGTCTACACTATTGCTTAAACTGACTGCTTAAAAAGCAGAGTACTGAACTAAAAAAGGACAATAACGTGCTGAAGCCCAAGTTTACCTTTTCCCAAGTTTGAATGTCATCAGGTAAGATACTCCAATTGAGTTTTTCTTCCTGTTAGCAGATCCTCACTCACCACCTCTTCAAGACGCTTCTCTGGTTTTGCATTGTCAAAAATAGTATACTTCCTCAGATCATATCAAAGCTTATTTTCATAAATTATATTCATCTTTTTTGGAAAAAATAACAATGCTTTGTTCACTTTTTGTTTGCAGGGAGAGGATAATTGCTCTAGTGAACAGGAAGAAAGTGATGAGGCTGAACTGAGACGAAAAAAGATAGAAGCACTGAGGGTAAATTTTAATCCACCAGGTGTTTTCTTAAGATCGACAGAGATACAATTGTTTTTTTCAAATTTACATGATTTATTTCACATTCTGTATATACTTGGTAAGGTTGTAGCAATAACTAAGTAAATTCTTCAGTCTGAGTAAAAATTAAGAATGTTCTTTTGGTGTTTGGGTCTGCACAAAAATAATTGAATTAACATATGTTAAAAGACTTTATTTTTGTTTCCAGAGATTTTTATTGTGGTTGAGGCGCCTTCACCCCAGTTCATACTAATTTTGAAAACCTGATTTCTTGTACAATCCCACTTTATTCCAGGACCAGTGGGTTATTTCTGTCCACCTGTCAGGACTTTGTAGGAAGCCTCAAACTTGAGATGCTATAACCCCTCCCCCTCATACCTCATCACTGAGTATGCTTCTCTTCTTACCAATTTTCCTTCCTACAAGCCAGGCTGTAGTAGCTTATCTTTTCTGCTCATGTTTAATTTTGTGGCATTTTTTTTTTTTGTTCACGGTTTTCACCCTCGTGCTGTGAAGGTTCCCTGCGGGGATATCCTTGACAGCAGGAGATCACAGACCTTTGGAAAAAGTCTGCTTCTGGGGGATTCCCTGCTGGGCAGTAAGCCACCTGAACAGCCTGCACTTCAGATTGGGACTCAGGGACCAACTATTCCCTTAGAAGTTTGCTCACCCCAGGTTCATCCGCTAGTGGGTAGAGTGCAGTCTGACCGGTTCCGTGGAGGCACAACCGTGATTGGAGCCAGACTGCGTACCTCCACCAGGTGTCTACGCAGCATGTCTGAGAGTGGCAGAGGTCTCCAGCCATGAGGGTCAGCCGGTGGAGCAGTCGTCGTGTTTCCATTCAGCACTTTCACGGTGAGTGCTGTCTGCAGTGTTTCCTGTCAGCACATGTTTTCTTTGAGCACAGGCTAACAGATTGAATCAGAGATTTGGGGGGAATCTTTAAAAAGGGGTTTTTAGATGGTTTACCTGCATGCCCTATGCCCCCCCCCTAAAATCTCTGTTTTTGAAGTTTCTCTGTGGTTTTCCCAGGCTATTTTTAGTCAAAACAGGCACTCAGTGGTCATCTTGGATTTTTCCAGATTTGATTTTAAAGTTTATTTTTTATACTTGCCAGCTTCATTTTTGCAAGAAAACCACATAGATGACCTCCTCAGGGTAGGAAGTCATGGATTCGAGCCTCATTTGCAGTGGATGGCTGGTGGATGCGCAGCTGTGTTCCACATGCGCTGCAGCCCACGAGGGGTGCACAGGTTGCCCGGATTTGGTCCATTTGACCTCTTAGGAGGGTCTTCAAGCGCCTTCTGACCCGACTCTCACGAAAATAGTGTCAGGGGACCCTGAGGAATGCGCTGGCAACGTTTTGGTGAAACACAGGTGCATCTCTGTCATTAAACTTCAAAAATCCTCCACACAGTCCAAAACTGATGTGCAGAAATCTTCTGCTGCCGCAGTGGATATGTTTTCCCAGAATTTGTGGATATGCTTTATCAGGCATACTTAGTTAAAACGTATTTGCCTTCTTCCCTTTCACCGGCTTCTGTACCGGTCACAAGGATCACTGCTCCAGTGGGCATGGATCTGTCCTCTTATAAGACTCTTCTCCATGCCTCTGCTTTCACCGGGAGGCGCTGCAGCAGTTGCAGATGTGGCGAATTTGGAAGATCTCCAGGATCCGAACCTGTGCGGAGCCCCTGATTTGGGGAAGATCCCCCTGTGCACAGATTTTTTTCCAGCACGCACACCATGTTGATTTAATCTCTCAATCTCTGCAGGAATTGCAGTTGCAGTCTGCACAGATTGTCACTGAAGAATGTTCTCTCTTGAGGGACCAAATGCCACAATCTGCCTCTCTTCCTGTTCATCTTGACCTCGTTCGGATTCTTACAGCTTTCTGGGAGGCTCCTGAGGGTTTCTTGAAATGGGCTTGTCATGGCACGGCTTTCTCCCATGGCGGTTGCCTTTAACAGTGCTTTACTTCCCTGAAGGTGGATTCCCCAAGCATACTTCTCTCCCCAGTGATGGGGGAGTAGTCCTGAAGGATGCTTAGGACTGACTTGTGGATTTTGTCCTTAAGAGTCTGTCTGATTTGGCCACTCTTGGTGTTAAGGCGGCATTATCCTCCTATTTTGTGGCTCAGGGGTGCCACATGATCCTGGCAATGTGGTGCTTCACGAATCAGATTTTCTCATCTCCGGAGTGGTTTATATGGCTGATGTTTTGTACAACATGTTCACAGTTTTCGTCAAACTTGGTGCCCATTCTGTTTTATCTCACAGATTGCTTTGGATCCGGCAGTGGTCTGGAGATTCATCTAAAAAGTCCTTTAAGGGATAGCTCTTGTTCAGCCAGGGTCTGGACGATCTTATGGCCATTGTGCAGGATTGCAGGCCAAGGCACCTTCCAGGATTCTGGGCGTTCTACTTTTCCTCCCTTCAGGCGTTCTCGTCTGTTCTCTGACTCTTCCATGGGACAAAGGTTCTCCTCATCTGCCAGACCACGCTTCAATGGGTCTCATCGTCAGCAGTCCACTGCAAGTCAACTGGTGGCTTCCAAAAAGAAACAGTTCTGATGCCAGGCTGCTGTCTCCTCCGCACATCGGCTTTTCTGGTGGAATGGCGGGCCATTACCTGTGACTACTGGGTCATAGAGATTTTATGGAGTTTCTCTTTTCTCGGATGGAGTGTTTTCTTGATTCCCCTGATGACTGTCCCAAGAGGGTGATTCGGGTGCAGGTCACAGTCTGCAGACTACTGTGAGAATCGGACTCTGGGAGATACTCAATATACTTCATCGTTCCACTGAAAGGATCCGGCAATTGGAGACCAATTCTGATACTCAGGGCAGTCAGTGTGGTGCTGAAAATGCCTTGCTTCCCCTTGGAGACTGTGTGCTCAATGTTAGCTTCAGTGGCACTGGGGGAGTTCCCAACCTCCCTGGATTTGACGGAGGTGTATCCCCATATTCCTATACTTTCTGGATCACTGGAAAGTTCTGCGGTTTCACGCCTTGGGGCAACATTTCCATTTTGCAATGATGTTGGCTCATGCAGAACATTTTTGCACCTTGGAATACTGGTAGACCAGAGCTCTCTCGCTGTCCAAGGGGCATCAGAGATGTTCATCAGGTGGTACAGTTTTTTCAGCACCTGGGCTGGGTGTTCTGCTTCAGGATGTGTCACCTCTAGCCAGATTTGGAGTGCATAGGAGCTCGAGTTCACATGGGCCAGAACACAGTGTTTCTGCAAGTGTTCCATCAGGAGAAGTTACAGCCGGTTCTCAGGGACCTTCTAACTACTCTGGTCTCAATAGCATGGCAGTACCTCCAGGTTCTGAGAACCATGGTGACAACGATGCCCTTCTTTCGCTCTGGACTCTACAGCAGGACACATTACATGCACACCTGACCTGGACAACTGTGACACAATACAGTCTTGCATGGGGATTGAGACCTCTCTCGCTTTCCAGGAGTCTTCCCCTGCAGATCTCAGATTGGGTGATTCTGTCTACGGTGGCAAGTCTCAAAGGTTGGGAAGTGGTGCGCATAATCATCGCTGTTCAGGGCCGGTGGGCGCCCTCAGAGTGCAAGTGGTTGATAAAGCGCCTGGAACTTCAGATGCTTTGGCTTGCTCTTCACTTTGAGGGTCGTCTCTGTTATTGAGCCATTTGTGTATTCTCAGTCAGTGCCACGGCATTGGCTTATGTCCATCGACAGGAGGACACAAAGAGTCCCTCTCTGAGCGTGGGAACTCAGCTACTCTTCTGGTGAGTGGAGAGACACCTTGTAGCGCTGTCTGCAGCGCATGTGGCAGGAGTGGACAACATTCAAGCAGACTTTCTCAGTCGTCTGATGCTGTACCACGGAGAGTGGTTACTCTCTCAAAGGGCATTCAATTGCATAGTCGATTAGTGGAGGTGCCCCACGTTTGTCTTCATGGCGACTGTGGTCTACAAGAAAGCCTATTGATTCTTCAGTTGTAATCGCGAGGCAGGCAGCAAAGTCCTGGATGCTCTGGTTCAGCCTCTGCTAGTTCTTTCCTCCATGGCCAATTATAGAGCATCTGTTGAGGCGGATAGCAGCCCATGAAGATCCGGTGGTTCTTGTGGCTCCCAATTGGCCAAGGCAGCCATGGTATGCTGAATTGGTTCTGCTCCAGCAGGATCAGGGGCTCCGGCTATCTTGTCATTTCCACCTTCTCTGCAGGATCCAGACCGCTTTGGTCTCGCGGCATGCTCTTGAGTGTGCGGTCTTCACTAGCTGGGGCTATCCCTCAGCCATAATTGCCATGTTGCTTCAAAACACAAGGAAGTCCATAGTGGTAGCCTTTGTGAAGGCTTGGAGGTGTTTCCCAGCCTGGTGCGCCCTGAGTCAGATAGAACAGTTTTTCCCCTCCATTTCTCGGGTCCTGGAGTTCTTTCCAGGATGGCCGGCAGAAGGGCCTAGCAGTAACTTTGCTCTGGGTGTCAGTTGCCGGTTTTTCGTGTGGGGGCCCTCCATTTTTTGAAGAGCTCCTTGGCAGCTTATCCAGATGTAGCTCATTTTCTAAGGGGCACTCTGCTGCTTAGGTCTCCCTTGTGCTTTTATAGTTCCACCTTGAACCTTAATCTGGTTCTCAACTCTCTGGCTCATTCTCCGTATGAGCCTATGGAGCAGGAGTCCCTGATGTCTCGTGGCCAATCTGGTTTTCCTGGTGGCGATTATCTCTGGCCATAGAGTTTCAGAGCTTCGGTCCCTCTCCTGCAGGGATCCTTTTCTGCATATTACGGATTCCACGGTGATGCTGCATACTGTTCCTTCCTTTCTTCCAAAAGTGGTTCCACTTTTCATGTGAATCAGGAAGTCTGGCTTCCTTCTATTGCTTCCTCTGGTTCGAGGAAGCAGAACCGGGTTTTGTGGTCCTTGGACATGTGTAGGCTTTGGTTGCGGTATCTGGAGGTTTCCAGTGATTTTCGCCTCTCTGATCACCTGTTTGTTCTGGCAGGCCCTGCCCGCAGGGGTAGACCAGCTATGAAGGCCACTGCTTTTAGTTGAATTCAGATGGCCATTGCTGTGGCTTACATGGCGGATGGAAAGAAGCCCCCTCTTGAGGTGTGGGCACACTTAACCTGAGGTGTTTCGTTCTCTTAGGCAGAGTCGTCGGCTGTTTCTCTAGACGAGTTTTGCACAGCTGCTATCTGGTCCTCCTAGCACACCTTCTCCCAAGTTTCACAGGATTGAGTTGGCAGCCAAGCAGGATGCTGCGTTTGGTGCCTTTGTCTTGGCAGCAGGCTCATCAGTTCCACTCTGAATTTTTGGGACTGCTCTGCTATGTCTCACTGGTCCCAGAATAAAGTATAGGGAACCCACCCTATATTTGCTGATTCACTCTGGATTTCTGTTTTCTGTCCAGTTTTTATTAGAGTGCCATCAGAATGGAGTTAGCACTCAGTTTTTGGGTTTGGGATTTTTTTTTTTGGGGGGGGGGGCGGGGTTCCCTACTCAGTGCATTTTATTTCTACTGCTAGCACTGTTATTGTCATACTGGTTACTGATGTTTGATATCTTGATTTTATTATGTTTCCTTGTTGCTGTTTTGCATTTATAATTGCAAGCAGAATATACTTACTTGTTGGGGAGTGTCCCCGTACCTCTCTCTCTCTAATGACAAATACGATGAGAAGCATGCTCAGTGATGAGGTATGGGGGAGGGGTTAAAGCCTCTGAAGTTTGAGGCTTCCTACAAAGTCCTGACGGATGGACCGAAACAACTCACTGGTCCCGGAATAAAGTGTGGATTTACAAAAAAGAAGATAGCAAAGATAAGAACCTAATCTTTTGTTGGAACTTTCCTGATCAACAAGAGATGGAAGGGAAACTTGGAAAGGCCCAGTTATGTTGTCATGTTCTCACTGATATAATCACTTGGTAGTACTTCTGCAGCTGATTATGAAAATGAATGATTACCATGAATGTACAGACTGAAAACTATTCATCGAGGACAAGTACAGGATATCATCCTGTACTTTTGGCTCCATTGGTACCGACTCCTACACTCCAAGATCAGATCAGAGTGTTATTACATCAAGAGTTAGTATCTATATTGCAGTCACAATCGCTGCTATCCACAATGCAGGAGACCTCGGCCTCAGCTCAGCCTGACATAGCGTACCATGAATCTGCTTCACAATCAGCAATATTCTAGCATCCAGAATCGCCTCCAAAACAAGATTCTTCACATCGATCTACATCGGGGCACTCAACTTAGACGCTTCAATGTCGATTGCCTTTAAGACCTATAGCCTCTTCCAGGCATAGCCTTGTCTCAATGTTCCTCTTCTCATTCAACACTCTAGACATCAACCATTATGTCACCATTCTCCTTGATGCTCGGCGTTTCATACCACTTCATGCCACCATCTTCAGGACCTCGACTCTGACCTGTCTAGACAGACTTCTGATGCCGAAATATCAGCAGAGGAATCTTATGGAATAGCCTCCACCTGAAAGCTTATCCTTCACAGATTTCAGTAGGCAGATGGGTTTGGAACTTCCTCCATATGGAGGCTGAGCACGAACCCAGAGTAGAACTTATGGAAGCTCTGGACTATGAAGACTGGCCAAAATATTGTGTTAAACTTATGAAAGAAGCTCTTATTGAAAACTGGGTTGCTCCCCTTTCAGTCAATGTAGCTCCTAAAATACTGGACACTGTATACAGACTACAATACACTCCAACATTTGACAAGCCACAGCTGCAACATAAATCTTTAGTAGTAGAAACAGCTCTGAAACATGTTGACAGCACCCATTCTTGTGCCAGTGCTCCTCCAGGATGAGAGGCAAGAACTCTGGACAAATTTGGAAGACGTGTTCCAGTTCTCTGTGCTCACCACCAGGATTCTAAACTATAACTTTCACATGACATTTTACCTCAAATCATTGATGCAAAAGCTCTCACATTTTCAACAATATCTCCCTGCTTATCAACATCAAGCTCTACAAGTCACAGATTAAAAAGCAAAGGACCATTCTTCAAGCAGTAGCACCACTACCACTATACAGTTTTAAATCTGCTTAGATGACATTCTCACTACTTTAATCCTTTCCTCACTCACAACCAGTATTCATTTGTCCCGGGTACAGGTCTCAGGTTTTGGCAACTTATTGTACAGGAAGATTATTGTGATCAGAGACAGCTATGCAACCATCAATTCAGGAGATGGTTGGAACCAATATGTTGTGATAAGGACTGTTGCTTTTTCATTTGCTTGGCTACTTCTGTAGAAAGAACAGCCAGGAGTTCCACGTCTGTGTAAAGGAATGGCACATTTATGATATAATTGATTATAATATTTGAAAGAAGGTGGGTGGGACGGGATATAATTTTTATTTTTATTTGTAGAATTATATGAGAATTACAAGTGTTACTGTTGTTGCTAATAATATATTCCTGTACGCTTGCTCTAAGTTTTCAAAATGAATAAAGAATATTAAAAAAAAAAAAAAAAAGGAACGGCACATTTTAAGCCACTTTTGAAAACAAATTGTGCGCACACATTTTTTATTACTTAGATCAGGGGTCTCCAAAGTCCCTCCTTGAGGGCCGAATCCAGTCGGGTTTTCAGGATCTCCCCAATGAATATGCATGAGATCTATGTGCATGCACTGCTTTCAATGCACATTCATTGGTGAAATCCTGAAAACCCGACTGGATTCGGCCCTCAAGGAGGGACTTTGAAGACCCCTGGCTTAGATGTTTTAGTTTATATAATTTGGCAATAGAAGAAGAGTTAAGTGGTGATGGAGACTTAATTCTGTTGGGGTTTTAAAATTATTTTTATTGTTTCAAATTTTATCAATTTGACTGTATAAGAGAATTTACTGTTTTGGTTGGTTATTTTTCTTTTCTCAGGCTCAAGCAAATGCTCGAGCTGCTGTTTTGAAAGAGCAATTGGAAAGAAAAAGAAGAGAAGCTTATGAAAGGGAGAAGAAAGCTTGGGAAGAGCATGTAAGTATGTCTTTATTCAGCCTGGAATAAATATAATTAGATTGTGTGTTTCTTGTTTTCATTTAGTTATCAAGGAGCTGCTGGCATTAGATGTTGAGGGTAATTTATTAATAGGAAGCCTAAGTTAATAGGGCAAGGTGGCTATTTTTTGTTTATTTTATAGTGACATAAAGGCAACTATGGCTCTTATTTTCAAGGCTTATGGACATCTCAAGTTGCCCAAATTAAGGTCCACGTGCTTGAATGAAATGTCCAGATCCTGATTTTGCAAAGGCAGAAGAGGGATATCCAACACTGCAATAATCCAAATAGCAAGGGAGCATAGTTTAGGCAGGACTAGGGGGACCCAAAATCAGGATGTCCAACAGCGGTAACTGAATAGGAAGAAAAATCAAGTATAAAAAGGATAACACCCTTAGTTAGACCTGTTTCAATCACGTTTAGGGCCCAAAAGGGGCTCTGATTATCAGCTGGCCTCTGACATAACACCTCCTTAATCCCACAACAACTCAGTGTGGACAGTGATAATAATATAGAAAAGCCAACCACTGTAAAGAAAAATCTAACCTACCACTATTAAGCTCACTACCTTCAATTCAATTATTAAGGGGTAGAAAAAGCCTCAGAATCAGTTAGGGGAACTTTAATCCGGTGCAATAAGCTACACTCATAATGTTCCCTTTTCTCGATCATTGGCATAAAAACCTCCCCGTTTGAGTCTTTGAATCCTTCATATTCAACATAGAAAATTTCCCAAAGCCACTTAAAAACTAATCACGTAACTTTTGTACTTATTTATTTCTTCTAACAATCTCAAGATGCATAGCACATCATCATATTTCTGCAGTCAAAAAAAGCTAGTCCAACTCTGCAGCGTTTCGCTGTGCTCCAAACTGCTGCATCAGGGAATGCTCTTTACACTGCTTCCTTTTCATATCAAGCTTTCATACTTAGTTCATACATGAGACTCATGGTGGGGAAGAAGATTAAGAAGAGGATAAGAATTGTAAAAACGCTAGAGCAAGCATGGTCCCTTTTTAAGGACACAGTCACCGAGGCGCAAAATCTATATATACCATGTATCAACAAGGGATCCAAGAGGAAAAAGAACAAGGAACCGGCGTGGCTCACTGTAGGGGTGAAGGAAGCGATCAGAGACAACTTTGTTTAAGGAATGGAAAAGGTCAAAAACGGATGAAAACTGGAAAAAGCACAAACAGCATCAAAGCAGGTGCCATAAGGTGGTAAGAGAGGCCAAGAGACTACGAGGAAAAAATAGCCAAAGAGGTGAAAAACTTCACGCTGTTCTTTGGATATATTAATGGGAAACGACCCACAAAGGAAGCGGTGGGGCCGTTGGATGACCATGGAATAAAGGGAGTGCTAAAGCAGGACAAAGCCATCGCCAACAAACTGAACACATTTTTTTGCATCTGTATTTACCGAAGAGGATATACACAACATACCGGAAGTCCACAGGCTATACGCAGGAAACAAAGACAGGAAACTGATAGGGTTGACGGTCAGTCTAGAAGAGGTTTGCAGGCAGATCGATAGGCTTAAAAATGATAAATCCCCGGGACCGCATGTCATCCATCCGAGGGTAATCAAGGAACTGAAAGGGGTTATAGCTGAACTGCTTCAACTAATAGCCAATCTGTCGATCAAATCAGGAAGGATTGCGGAAGATTGGAAAATGACGAATGTTACGCCGATCTTCAAGAAAGGTTCGAGGGGAGATCCGGGAAACTACAGACTGGTGAGTCTGACCTCGGTAACGGGAAAGATGGTAGAGGCGCTGACAGACACAATATGATGAGGACTAGACAGCACGGCTTCAGCAAGGGAAGATCTTGCTTGATGAACTTGCTGCACTTCTTCGAGGGAGTAAATAGGCAGATAGACAAGGGCGAGCCGGTCGAAATTGTATATCTGGATTTTCAGAAGGCATTCGACAAGGTCTCCCGCATGAGCGACTACTTCAAAAAATTGCGAGCCATGGAATCGAGGATGAAATACTCATGTGGTTAAAAAACTGGTTGACGGATAGGAAACAGAGAGTGGGGGTAAATAGACAATACTCGGACTGGAAAAGCGTCACGAGTGGAGTGCTTAGACCTGTGCTCTTCAACATACAGTGGTACCTCGGTTTACGAGTGCACCGGTTTGCGAGTGTTTTGCAAGACGAGCAAAACATTTGCAAAATCGGTGCCTTGGAAACCGAGCATGGCTCGATTTACAAGCACCCCCCCCGCAATCCGGCACCCCCCTGCCTCGAACCGGCACACCCCCGCCATGATCCGACCCCCCCCGACACGATTGGGCACCCCCCCCCGCCACGATCCGACCCCCCCCAACACGATTGGGCACCCCCCCCGCCACTTCTTACCCTCATCTGGGCACTCTTGAAAATCGGCCTTCTCCTCTGCTGGGCCTTGAGCATCTGAGCATGCTCAAGGCCTGCGAGTTCACGTTCTGAACCTAAATGACCTAGAAATTGGTACGCCGAGCAAGGTGATTAAATTTGCAGACAATACAAAGCTATTCAGAGTAGTGAAGACGCAGAAGGATTGCGAAGACCTGCAACGTGACATAAACACGCTCGAGAAATGGGCTGCGACATGGCAAATGAGGTTTAACATGGATAAGTGTAAGGTGATGCATGTCGGTAACAAAAATCTTACACACGAATACAGGATGTCTGGTGCAGTACTCGGAGAGATCTCCCAGGAAAGAGACTTGGGAGTACTGGTCGACAAGTTGATGAAGCCATCCGTGCAATGCATGGCGATGGCAAAAAGGGCGAACAGAATGCTAGTAATGATTAAGAAGGGGATCACGAACAGATCAGAGAAGGTTATCATGCTGCTGTACTAGGCTATGGTACGCCCCCACCTGGAATACTGCATCTAGTACTGGTCGCCGTACATGAAGAAGTACACGGTACTACTCAAAAGTGTCCAGAGAAGAGCGAGAAAAATGGTTAAGAGGCTGGAGAAGTTGCCATACTGTGAGAGGTTAGAGAAACTATGCCTCTTCTCCTTTGAAAAGAGGAGACTGAGAGGGGACATGATCGAAACATTCAAGATAATGAAGGGAATAGACTTAGTAGATAAAGAGAGGTTGCTCACCCTCTCCAAGGTAGGGAGAATGAGAGGGTACTCTCTAAAGTTTAAAAGGGAATAGATTCCGTACAAACATAAGGAAGTTCTTCTTCACCCAGAGGGTGGTAGAAAACTGGAATGCTCTTCCGGAGGCTGTTATAGGGGTAAACACCCTCCAGGGATTCAAGATGAAGTTAGACAAGTTCCTGCTGAACCAGAACGTACGCAGGTAAGGCTAGTCTCAGTTAGGGCACTGGTCTTTAACCTAAGGGCCGCCGCGGGAGCAGACTGCTGGGCATGATGGACCACTGGTCTGACCCAGCAGCAGAAATTCTTATGTTCTTATCTCATGCTTGTTTACAAAATGGCGGTTTCAAAGTTATAAATCCTAGTCAGGTGGCTCAGACCAATTATAGAAAAACACGTAAGCTCTTCTCATTGGAATTATCTAAAATCAATCTCAGAGCATAACCAGTCATTCTGCACTAGAAAAAGTGTTGCCAGTATTTAACCAATGGTGCTTCAATTTTGCCCTTTAATGTTACTTTTATGCTGTTTATAAGCATAATCTGAGGAGCAAATCCTCCAGAGGGTGACCAATGTTACGCCGTTTTTTAAAAAGGGTTCCAGGGGAGATCTGAGAATTTACAGACTGGTAAACCTGACTTCAGTGCTGGGCAAAATGGTGGAAATAATTATAAAAAATAAAATTCTGAAACACGTAGACAAACATGATTTAATGAGACAGTCAGCATGAGTTCAGCCAAGGGAGATCTCACCTCACAAATTTGCTTAACTTCTTTGAAGGTGTGAATAAACATGTGGATAAAGGTGAGCTGTTTGATGTAGTGTATCTAGATTTTCAGAAAGTCTTTGACAAAGTTCCTTATGCGAGGCTCCTGAGATAATTAGAGAGTCATGGGATAGGTGGCAAAGTTCAATTGTGGGTTAGGAATTGATTTATGGATAGAAAACAGAGGGTAGGGTTAAATGGTCATTTTCCTCAATGTGTGAGAGTAAACAGTGGGGTGCCACAGGAATCTGTACTGGGACCGGTGCTATTAACTTATTTGTAAATGATATAAAATTGGAACAACGAGTGAGGTGATTAAATTTGCAGATGATACTAAACTGTTTAAAGTTGTTAAAATGCATGCAGACTGTAAAAAATTGCAGGCAGACCTTAGGAGATTGGAAGACTGGGCGTCCAAGTGGCAGATTAAATCTAATGTGGACAAATGCAAAGTGATGCACATTGGGAAGAATAACCCAAATCACAGTTACTGGATGCTAGGGTCCACCTTGGGGGTTGGCGCCCAAGGAAAGGATCTGTGATTCATTGTAGACAATACGATGAAACCTTCCGCTCAATGTATGGCGGCCAAAAAAGCAAACAAGGTGCTAGGAATTATTTTAAAAAGGATGGTTAAAAAGACTAAGAATGTTATAATGCCTTTGTATCGTTCCATGGTGCAACCTCACCTAGAGTACTGCGTTCAATTCTGGTCTCCTTATCTCAAGAAAGATATATTAGCAATAGAAAAGGTTGAAAGAAGAGCGACCAAGATGATAAAGGGGATGGAACTCCTCTCGTATGAGGAAAGACTAAAAAAGTTAGGGCTCTTCAGCTTGGAAAAGAAATGGCTGAGTGGGGGTATGATTGAAATCTACTAAATCCTTAGTGGAGTAGAATGGGTACAAGTGGATCGATTTTTCACTCCGTCAAAATTACAAAAACTAGGGGACACTCAATGAAGTTGCAGGGAAATACTTTTAGAACCAATGGGAGGAAATATTTTTTCACTCAGAGAATAGTTGGGCTCTGGAACGCATTGCCAGAGGTTGTGGTGAGAGCGGATAGCGTAGCTGGTTTTAAGAAAGGTTTGTACAATTTCCTGGAGGAAAAGTCCATAGTGTGTTATTGAGAAAGACATGAGGTAAGCCACTTCTTTGCATAGAATGTTGTTACTCTGGGTTTTTGGCAAGTATTAGTGACCTGGATTGACCACCATGAGAATGGGCTTGATGGACCATTGATCTGACCCAGTAAAGCTATTCTTATGTTCTTAAATTGAGAAAATGAGAGATTTCTTTTTTAAATTAATACGTTTTTATTGAGCATAAAAGGCAAAAATAACAGCAGAAAACAAAATACACAAGAAACAGTCACAAATCAGATAGGAGCACAGGGTTTCTCTTCAGCACTCCCAGCATAGGAAACAGTAATATCCCTCCCCACCCCAAAACTTTTAAACCACCCAAATATGTTTCCAACATTCAAAACATTCCCAGTTACAGCCAAATTTCCCCAATCTATGATACTTTAAAGCAGTGAGTCTATAGAAAATATACTAATCATCCAACTTACAAACTACTTTAGTACAATCAGGGGTTTGTGGCAACCTCCACGAGGCAGCCAATAATAGCTTTGCAACCATCAGTAACAACTTACAAATTATCACTTCTTCCTCAGCAAAAGTAGGTGGAAAATGGTGAAGAAAAACAACTTCAGGCTAAGGCTTCACCTGCTTCCCTAAAATATAGACAAAATATCAAATATCTTTCCCAAATAATCCTCACTACTGGGCAAACTTGTCCCCCATTTTGTAAAGCTAACTGGAGTGTAATATCACCTCATCAAGACCTTAAAACTGTTCTCCACCAGAGTCGTGGCCATACCTTGTATGAAGCCAAGATGGCTCACTCATCTGAGGAGATGTCCTACCAAGATCTGCTTCCTATGCTGCCAAATATGAGGGGTCAAGCCCCTTTTTAGCAGATAAACAGTGGCCAGTCAGGGACTTCCTTAGTCTCATCCCTAAGGAAGTCCTTGATTGGCTCAGGCGCTTCAGGCTCCTCTCAAGGGAGGAGCCCGAGGTACCTGAGCCAATCACTGGGCAGGACCTAAGGCCCGCATTATTATTATTATTATTAAAGGTAGGGGGAGGGGGCATCCCTTCTGCCATTTGTTGGGGAGGGAGAAGGAGAGGGGCTGATGGCAGGAGGGAGGGGTCATCCCTTCTGCCATATTTTTAAGCATGGGTGTTCGGGGGGGGGTGGTATTCGGCCAGCCATGGGGGAAGAGGGAGTCAATGGCAGGAGGGACCATGCATCTCTCCTGCCATATTTTTCAGCATGGTGAGGGGAGTGTCTGGTTACAGGAGGGAATGGGCAACCCTCCTGCCATTTGTGGGTCATGGGGGGGAAGGCATTTATTGGGGGGTTTGACAGGTCTGCCTGTTTTTTATTCTTTTTTTTAATGGGGCAGATATTTTGTGTGTGTAATACACGCAAAATATCTGTGCCATGGAAAAAAAAGGCAGACCTGTCAAAAAAACGGCAGACCTGTCGGTAACACAGTTACTGACAGGTCTAAAGCAGTCGGGTTTTAGGATAGTAAAATCCGATGCAAAATAGCCAAGCGTTAGTGAATCAATCACTTGGCTATTTTGTGTGGGGTTTTACTCATTTGCATGTGTTGGGTTGGATCAGATCAGAAAATACACGGTAGGCCGTTTAGTGAATCGGGTGGGTAGCAGCGATTGTCGCTAAACCTGTGAATTGGGGCCTTAGAGTATATGCATTCATGGTGCCATCAGAGTACATCACCCACAAGTATGATGACTAATTTTTCCTGACTTCCAAGAAGAGTACAAGTTACAGGTAGATATCTTAAATATACTGCTAGCTGTGGAATTGTCAGATGATTTATAATTACTGATCATTATTCTTTTGTTATGTTGATACAGTATTTGTTTTATTATGTTAATTGTATGGTACAATTTCTCTTGCAGCTGGCTGCCAAAGGGTTAAAGAATGTGCCTTTCGGCCCCACAGCAGTGGCACCTCCTTCCCCGAGCCATAGTCAGCAAGAGGCTAGGGGCTCTCCTGCCAAAGCACAACTTCAGGCGCAGCCCAGTCCACCGACTACACCTGCTATTTCTATGACCTGTGCTCTTAGGAATGTTGGGGCAGTAAGTACTTTGTAGCTTAAAATGAAAGCTCATTGATATGATCATTTAGGTTTGATGTAGACAGAAAACATTCGATGAAACAAAATACAGATTTTGACTCATTTTCTTTGTGAATGCTGTGTCTAGAACAGGTGTCCTCCTTTGGGGGATTAGTAATAATAAAGTTTTAAAAAAAACCACTTTCTGTAGTTAAAAAAAAAAAAAATAGCCGTCCCAGTGGTGCTGCATGAAGCACATGTAGAACTTTGTAATTATGTAGGGTTAAAAATTTGTGTTCATTTCTTAGTGCATGTTCCATATTTTAACATGGTAGTAAATCCCTACTACTGATGCAATAAGATAATGAGGTGAATGGTGCAAGCTAGTTTAAATATAATGTTCTTAAAAAGTTTATATTTTCACTACCATTTTGTCGTCAATGGGTTAGAGGTGGGAGTTGAGCTTAGATTCTACTCAACCGCTATACAAATATAAACAAAGTAGAGGCACTCTAGTCTAAGAAGACCAAGTCTTATGTACCTAGGAAGTCTCATAACATCTAACTCTAACTCCTTTGCCTATTGAAACCACCAAGCCCTCAACACATACACTCCATTAAGTCCATCCAGCCATTAATGTACCTCACTATGCCCATCAATCCAGTAACCTGTCCTAGAATATAAGAACATAAGAATAGCCTTACTAGGTCAGACCAGTGGTACATCTAGCCCAGTAGCCTGTCCTCACGGTAGCCAATCTAGTCACTAGTACCTGGCAAAACCTCAAATAGTTGCAACATTCCATGCTGCTGATCCAGTTTTTAGCGTGCGCTAAATCGGCTACCGCACATTAGTAAAAGGACTACTATGCTTATTATTTCATTTTCTTAGGGGGGGTTTGTCCTCCAAATTAAGACAGAAATAAATTTTTTTTGGTAGGCTTAGTTGTGAAGTGTTAAATCACATACCTCCCCAAGATCTTTAGATACAATTTATATTATTATTCGTTTTGGAAAAGAATTTCCCTTCATCAGCTTGTAGCAGGTTTCCAGGTCTCGCTGCATCTTGTCAGGTAGAAACCGATGTTTCAGCCACCATGCTGTGGCTTTCTTCAGGGTATGCTGTGAGGTCTGCAGTTTTTAAATAGTGGGTTCACTAACCTGATTGGGAACAGGGCAATCCACCAATTTGAATTTTGGCAGAAAAGTCAGTTGGTCAGAAATTTGAATTTTGTTCTGAAAGTCAGTTGGTCTCTCTTTCCATAGAATGGAAAAGTCTCTGGTGGATTTAAAGATGTTTATTTCCTACCTATTCAGGGCCCTAGATGTGCATTTCCAAGTGTTTCTCTTATTATGTATTTCATTTTAATTTATGTGGAAACAGGAAGGTGTAACCGAAACGAAGGACACTGCAGAGGAAGTGAAGAAACCAGATTCATCTGTTCAGGTAAATGCCTTCCATGGGCCTTGATTGTCCTTCAGCTTTTCATTTCACTTACTACTTAGGTCTTTGTTTTCTAGTTTTATGAGGAATTTTATTTTTTTAGGGTAGCTCACCGATTCACAATGAAAAGCGTGAAATATTGCGAAGACTGAACCAGAACTTGAAAGCTCAGGAAGATGAAGAAAAAGTTGAGCAAGAGACTAAAGAAACCTGTGAGACCATTGTACCAAGAGACAAGGAAGAACAAGAGGAGAAAGAGCATGGCACAGGGGACCGTAAGAAATGGGAGGCAGGACCTGCACCTGTTGTACCTCTTGAACAGTTAACCATGGAGGAAACGCTTTTGGAAGCTGAAAGTGAGTTTGCTTTTTTATTATGGTTCCACAATGCAGGCACTCGAGGCTTGATGTAGTCAGACCTATTACTGTACTTTGTGTAGTTAACCCAATACTTTCTTGGATGCACAATGTAGTCATGTGAAGCTGTACCAGAAAAAGGGGAAGCAATGACCCATCAGTAGAATTATAGGCACCATATATTACTTATGGGTATTTGGTGATCAATCAGTAATGCATATCAGTCTGGCTCTATTAATTTAATGGAGTTCTTTTCTGTGATATGACAAAATTTTTTGTACAACCAATAATATCTGATGGAAGAAGGGATTTGCCAAAGGAAATATTACTTTTTCCCAAGTCAATCACCAGATTCCATTGCAACCAGTCAATATAATCCAAACAGGTAAATGGTCAACAGTGAGAAAAAATGTTTATCCTAGGACAAGCGGGCAGTATATTCTCACATTTATTTAATTTATTTAATTTGATTTATATCCCGTCCTCCCAGTAGCTCAGAATGGGTTGCAAGCAAACATTCACAGTGGAATACATTTGGACATTACAAAGACTATGCAGCAACTTAAGTATAGGTTAAGAATGGAGAAGTGAGTGCAGGAGGAAGGGGAATTTTAGGGGGCAGTGGGGGTTGATTGCAGTTGGAATTTTAGTTGAAGAACTTGGTACAGACAGTGCAAAAGTGTACTGTCACTTTAAACATTTTGCACGTCTCGAGACATGCCCATATCTCGCTTGCGCCGGTGCCTTTCCACCCAACAACAGCTCGCAGGACCATCAGTTCTCAGTTTTCCATGGAGCTGAGAAGCTGTGTTCTTTTGGAGTTCTCCAAAAGCGTGCCAAATTTCATTTTTTTGTGCCTTCCTGATATTATTTTTACTTATTTTCATAGTTTTTTTTCTTGTAAAAATGTTCATATTTTCCCCTTAAATTTTTTGGGCCTTCAGGCTACTCGAAGCCTGTTCACTTGCTGGGAGCATCAACCCTTTTTCAGGTTTAAATTTACTCAACCTCCCCGGACCATTGAGTCCTTTGATCTTACGTCGCCTGTCCCAGGGCCTGGGAGATCCTTTTGATGGGGACACAGATGATGATGAGTCTCTCACTGTTCCCTTATTGTCTCAAGATGCGCCTCCCATATCGGGGGACGCTTTCCCGCAGTCTGGCACTTTGGATCCGAGGGATGTTCCCTCAGATCGGCTGGATCTTATTTTGAGTCCTTGCATGAGCTGAATTTGGACTCTCAACCAGTTCCGTCTACTTCCTCCTCCCTTATGAGTGGAGTGAGGGTTCAGTCTTCTACATTTCCCTGAAATTTGGACATTAATGTTTTAGTCTGGAGCAGTGGGATTCTCCACAGGAGTCCCTTAAGGTTGCAAGAGCCATGTCTCGGCTGTATCTATGGCACAGGAGTGCCAGCAATTTTTTACACAGCCTAAAATGGATTCCTTGGTTGCACAAGTTACTAAGTGCATTTCTCTGCTGAACGAAGGCAGTGTAGTACTCAAGGGTATGCAGGATTGCTGAGTGGATGTGGTTCTGAAGAGACTTTTTGTGGCGTTGACTTTGGGATTTAAAGTGGCCTCGGTGGCGTCCTTTGTGATACATGCCTGTCTTTCCAGGCTATGTACTCTGGAGCATGATGGCTAGGAGCCATACCTCAGCTCCTTTTGTCTGGATTATGTGGTGGATGCTCTCTATTATTGAACATGCAAAATCTCAAAAGTGCACTAAATGTCAAATTAATGAAATCAAAAATCAAACCACCACTGTGCAAGTGTTCATGACACGCTTAGTTCCTCAGAATGCCACACGATAAAATAGTGTGGTAGCCATCCTCGCTGGAACATTTTTTCTTTGATTTTTGAACACTATGCTACTGCTAGTTTTAAATTCTAATAAGTTATAATAATTTATAAAGTGTCAGTGCATTATTTGTCTTGACGGTCATTGTAATCTTAATTAATATAAGGTAAGTAACTTAGCTTTAAACCGGGTCTGCCTCGTTCCCCACTGTCGACCACTCTACAGGGAATGTGGCCTTTGAATTCCTACAAGTAAAACTTAACACTGAACCCACTATTGATTTTCTATTACTCTACATTCCACCGCCTGTTGGTCAGGATAGCTTTACATTATTTCAATCCCTAGTCTTTGATTTCTGCTCCTCCTCTGACCACCCAGTGATTCTTGGCAACTTTAATATTCATTTTGACAACCAGACTAATCCTACTACTGCTGAATCCCTAACACATACTTCTTATCTCAACCATTAGCCTTTGGCCCAACCCATTCGACAGGCCATACCTTGGACATGATCCTTGCCCCAAAATCTCATTTTGCTGTATTCTCAGATTTTTATAACTTACCAGTTCCATGATCTGATCACTGCCTTATTTCTCTTAATATCCACCTTCAGCAAAAGGCAAAACGCACACAAACCAAAACCATTTCATACTACAATTTTAACAACTTAGAGTCATCAACCATTTCATCTTTGATCAATTCTAAAACTGTAAACTTGAATGTCGAAACCACTGGGAATCAGCAATACAATCATTACTGGAAAAAAAGGCACCTTTTTAAAATTAAAATCATCTCTTCACGAAAGATTAAAAATCCTTGGTTCTCAGAAGAGCTTCTTCTGCTGAAAAAACTGCAAAAAAAAAAATAAAAAATGGCGACGAAATAAAACACTTACAAACCTAAGACGTTATAAAGAGCAAGCATCCTTTTATAAAATTAAAATCAACTGTGCGAAAATAAACTATTATTCAACTCAAATTTCAAAAGCAAAAAATCCCCCTATATTATATTCCATTTTGAAACCCATTGCTCCTGACACTCTTAGACAAAATACTACTTCTAATACCTGTCCAACAGCTCAAGAACTTGCTGATTATTTCTGTAAAAAGATAGATGACATTTGGAAACAACTTGGTCGAACTCTGGCTATGGATCCTCCCTATGCCCTACCTAGTTTTCACTTACCTTTTGCAAAATGTTCCAAGTTTAAATTACCCTCACTAGGGGGGAGTTTCAAGATGGCGATGGAGCTAGTCGCCTAGCTGGAGGCTCTCCCTGCACTGGCAAAATTTAATTCATTACCTTTTTTTGCTGTTTTGCTAAACATGCCTAAGCGCAGAGGGAAACAGAGGGGTGGTCTTCCTGCCTCCTCTGCCACATCGCTAACGGGCCAGACAGCAATTACAACGTATGCTGTATCGGTTGCTCAGGGCGTTCCGGCTGACTAAGGGGGGACGACCTTGATCTAGGACAGCGAAGTTTCGCTGAGCCCAGTTGGTCCCGGAGCTCCCCCATGCCCAGGAAGGATGTCGGGGACGCCGACAGCATTGCAGGAAGCGACGGGGATGTTTACAACTCCGCTTGCGCTGTTCAACTCACCCTTGACCCCGGAGGCAGTTCCAGTCTCGCTGGATTTTCAACATCAAATGCCAGAGACTGGGGGACTTGGAATTCAGGGTGACTCGGGAAGTGGAACTTTAGCTACAGATCCAATGATTGGCGTTTCTTCAATGATTCCCTTCCTCCCTCCTGAGCTGCTGAAAAAAACACCGGTGATAGACATGGAAGCACTCTGGGAGGCTATCGAAAGCCTTCATAAGGTATGCGCCTATTCTATTTCAGCCTCACAAACTTCCTCACTACAGTTGAAAAACTTAGAAGGGAAAATTCAACATCAAGACCAGAGATTAGACAAAATTGAAAAACAGGTCTCTGATTTACAGAATTCTTCTAATCTTCATGTTAAGGACAAAGCAATGTTGACCAGGACGATTGAGAATCTGGAGAATGCAAATAGGAACTTAAACTTAAGACTGATTAATTTTCCAGTTTCCAGACTACACTCACCCAAGGAACTCTATCAACAGTTTCTAACTTCAGTCTTAAAGTATTCAGAGGCATCTGTACCCCCATTACAGAAATTATATTACTTAAATATTCCCAAGGAAACAAAGCAGGACATGAAAAATCAATTGACAGAGCTGGATATAACAGATATCCTTGAGTCCTCACAATCTGAAATTTCTGTAAGGGCTACACTTCTTGTGACCTTTGTTTTCTTACAAGACAAAGAAGCAGTTCTTCGTCTATTCTTTAGGACTGAGAATGTTGAATTTTATGGTTCAAAAATAGCTATTTTTCCTGATGTTTCTAAATGGACGCAATTGCTCGGAAAAAATTTCTAATGATACGTCAGTTAGTACTGTGTTTAGGAGCTGCCTTTCAGCTGCGCTTTCCATGTAAATATTGTATTAACTATCAAGCAAATAGATATGTTTTTTTATGAACCTGATCAATTACAATTTTTCCTGGAGGGTAAAGCTGCTTCCATAGCCCCACAGATGCCTACTGATATCACCATCCAGACTGTATAGTAATGATACAATCAATTTGCTCTGTATTTATGAGTATATTGATATGTTTCCTTTTTTCTTTAAAGTCAACTACCCTTGACAGTGCTTGATTCTCTCTCCTTAATTGTGGACTACTATCATAGGATTGTATATGTTATGAGTATTATTGTTTCCTAATTGGATATTGTTATTTTTCTTTATCAAAGGTATTTTCTTTTGATGTTAAACAAACACAAATAAATAAAAAATTACCCTCACTATCTGATATCGAACGCCTTTTCCAGAAAGTTAATACAAAGGGGTCACGTTCGGAAATTATTCCACCTTTCATCTTAAAAGCACTTTTTTCATGTTTCGGACCCTTCCTATGCACTCTTATCCTAAATAGTCCAAAATCTGGCACTCTGCCATTAAAATGGAAAATAGCCTCAGTCTACCCAATAACCAAAGACCTTAAAGCTATCTTGCAGGATACATCGAACTACTGACCTATTGCCAATATCCCGTTTATAGCCAAATTGACAGAAAGAATAGTATTCGACCAATTATCAGATTTTGTGGAATCCACCAGTGCTTACAATCAAATCAGACAGGCTTCAGAAAGTTCCATTCCACTGAATACTCACTAATAGGTTTGACTACTAACATATTTTATCATTTAGATCAGCGTTCTTCAACCTTTTGACACCTATGGACCAGCGGAAATAAAATAATTATTTTGTGGACCGGCACCAGTCCAGGGACTGGCAGTTGAAGAATACTGGGCTAAGTCATGCCCATCTCCACCCATTTTCCACCCCAGACCCCTCCCCCATAATAGTACTAATTGTAACACCATTTTTTCCATTCATTTTTCATATATACACATACACAATATAATCGTATTAAAAACACATAATGGTTAGCCACAAAATTAAAATACACAAAGCACACTGTATGCTTTACAACATTCATTCCTACCAGAAAACAGATAACCCCATGCAAATACAGGACCACAAACTAAAAGTACTAATATTTACAAACAAACCCTAAGATGCAAGACTCTGCTTACACTACAACCCCAGAGGAAACGAAACAAATGCATTTCTTCCTGAACAGACAGCAGATGCAAATTAATCACTAAATAAAAAAATAAAAGCATTCCCCCTACCGCTGTTGTCTCTCTCCCTCCATGCTGTGCCTTGCCTTCTGGCCTGCCCCCCGATGTTATCTTCGGGCCAGTCCAAGTGGTAATCAGCTCATAAATCAAATCTATAGTCCAATTATCCTGGGCAAAAGGTACCCAGTAAATGCTAGCGTAAACCCGCTCTCCCTGTGATTAAAAAAAAAAATCTTATTTTTCAGGGACATACCATCATGTGTGGGAAATCAACCTGAGCGGGCGTCCCCAAAGGTCCTTCCATCCCTTCGTTAGCCGCACCTCCTTATTATCTAGTTGCACTAGCTGTCACCACTGGGTCACTATCCTTGCCAGTACAAAAATGTATTTGGGATCAAGGGTGCGAATTTGGATTAGCAGAATATAAAACATGCGAAAATACATGGTAGTGGGGGAGAGCCACGGCTCTAACATACTTAAGAGCCAACTATTCCAAATGACTGAGGGGGTGCTAAACCCAATGGAAATTACCCTCTTCCTGGTCACAGTCAAGGAGTTTGCTCCATACTGGGGGAGGGGGAGCCCAAAAACCCAGCAGAGCTGCCTCCTATGAACTTCTGGGGCTGAGGTGACCAGCAGCCTGAGGTTGCGCACAGTCTGGCCCCTTCCTGTAACCTCCCACTAATCAAAAATGAAAATTGCTATTCGTGCTTTGAGATGGCGAGGTGGGTCGAAGGAGCTTTAGCGCCCGGCTCGGTCAGTGGCTGCCAGGGGTGGGCTTCAACCTCTGCATTGAATGCCGAGCACCCGGCTTTCATCACCAGATCCCTCAGTGCTGCATTGCACAAAGCTGTGGGCAGCGGCTCCTCATGCCCATCCCGCACCTCATCTGATGTTACGACGTCAGAGAGAAGGCTTCTGGTTCAGGCGTAGGACGCGTGTAGGAGCCTTTTCCCACGCTTTGTGCACTGCAGCACTCAGGGAGCCGGCCCGAAGACGCCACATTGATCGCACTGTGGACCGGCAGCTGAAGGACTCTGACTTCTGCCCGATGGACGTGCTGGCCTTGTGGACCAGCAGAAAAGTTCTGCGGACTGGCACCGATCCACAGACCAGCGGTTGAAGAACACTGATTTAGATCATCATAATTCCATTATTCTTTTCTCTTTAGATTTGCCAGCAGCATTTGATACCATTGATCATATACTACTTCTCGAAAGACTTACATCAATAGGCATATCAGGGCAAATCTATGAATGGCTCCTATCTTTTCTTACTGATCGTTCATCTAAAGTTATCTTTAATTATACCACCTCTAAGCCATATGCTCTTAAATACAGAATACCCCAAGGATCTAGTCCAGGGCTGCCCAAGTCCGGTCCTCGAGATCTACTGGCAGGCCAGGTTTTCAGGATATCCTCAATGAATATGCATGAGAGAGATTTGCCTGTACTGCCTTCTTGGTATGCAAATCTCTCTCATGCATATTCATTGTGGATATCCTGATTCATTGTGGGCAGCCCTGATCTAGTCTGTCTCCACTTCTTTTTAATATCTTTCTATCACCCCCCTTAAGTCTCTGTCAGTCCATCAGATTTACCACTTGTGCCTATGCAGATGATATTCAGCTATTGCATCTTCTGAATTCAGAAAACAAAAAAGAAATACTTGAAATAAACAATAAACTTGAGTGCGTCAGACAATGGTTAAACTCCAATATGTTATCTCTAAACATCCAAAAAACAAAAGTCATCCTTCTTCCATGGAAGAATGGAATAAATTTAAGTGTCCCTTTTATTCTTAATAACATACAGTTAGAAATAGTGACTTCCATAAAAATTCTGGGAATCATTATTGATGATAGGTTTTCATATCACGAGCACATAAGCAGTATAGTAAAATCTTGTTTCTATAGGCTTTGAATGATTCATTTAATTTCCAAATTTTTCGAACCAAAATCATTAAATATATTAATCCATTTACTAATCATTGCAAAATTTGACTACTGTAATTCCCTATTAGTAGGAACTACAAACAAACAAACAAAATCTGTTAAACTGTAATGCCAAAAAATACGATCATGTAACACCCTTTCTAGTTAAATCTCATTGGTTCCCGATCACCCATAGAATCACCTTCTAAATTCTACATTTGTATTCAAAACTTTGTCATCAAATGAATCACAATTTATCAATCAATTACTCATCCCATATAATATTTCACGTCCACTCCGGTCTATGGATGAAAAGCTGCTAACAGTCCCCTCTCTGAAAATTATAGGGACTCGACGACAAGACATTGTCTCCGTGGCTGCGCCTCAGCTCTGGAATGCTATGCCACAACACCTAAGAGAGGAAGTTAATCTGATCTGCTTTAAAAGTAACCTGAAAAGTTTCTTATTCAAAGATGCTTTCGGTCTTTAATTTTTCGTTAAAACTGATATCTTTTCCTTCTTCCCTGGTTATTTTCCCTTTCTTTTCTCTCTTCTCTTTGTCTTTCTTTTTCTTTTTCTTCTTTCCTACCCCTTACCTTATTGTGCTTCCCATATGTGTTTCTCCTCTGAACTTTAAAAACCAAATTGTAGTTCCATCCCCTCTACTCTTCTGTATTAGTTTGCTTAGTATATCGATTTAGTTTATCCTATTTTATATTCAGTTCTTAAATTGTAATAGTAAGTTTTTATTTTTTTAATGACTTTTTATACTATTGTATTTCACTTAGTAAAAAAAAAGATAAATGATTATATCAAATTTTAATAAAAACTTGAAAACTCTGCTTTGGATCCTCAGTGCTACGTGCCAGCACTAATGTGGTGAGGGTGGGAGGCTCCTGGGGCAGTAGTGCCCCCTCTTGCCCTCTTTTCTGCCCCCCCCTGCTTCTTCCTCCCCCTCCCTGCCATGCCCATGTGCTCCTTCCCTTCCCCTGTTCCTGGTTAGCTTCCCTGATGCAAGCAGCATCTCCAAACTACTTGCGCCGGTGAAGAGCCAGAGGTATGGTAGGAGGAAGTAAAGGCATGTGCGGGGAAGGAGTGGGAAGGAGCTGGGAGGAGGAGAAGTGCTGGACAATGGAGGAAATTGTGCAGAAAAATTTGCGGAAAAGTTTTTTTGTCAGAACCGCCATACCGGCTCTCAGAGCCATTTTTCATGTTTTAAGATATTGACTTATAGGGATAATGATCTTACAACCAACCTGATTCCAGACTCCTGAGGCAGGCTCTTTTGGGCTGAAACAGGATCGTGTCAAGTCTTGTCATATAATAAAAGGCATTGAACACCAAGAATTTCCTTCGCTGTTTGTTTTCTGCTTTCCTAGTTAAAGGAAGTTGGCATCTCCAAGTTCTAGGAAGTTGGCATCTCCAGGGATGATATAGCAGGCATAGGGATGCTGGCTATTTCTGAACCCCCAAGCACAAGAATTGGGCATTATAAGCAATTCCATTTTGGAGGGGAATCCATTAGTCCACCAAGACCTTCCAGTACATCAGGCTATCTTATCAGCAAAGTGGGGTACTCCAGAAGCTGTTTTTAGAATGGGCAGAGCCATGGGTAAACTATGCTTGTTAATCCTGGAGGAGAAATAATATAATAATAATAATAATAATAACTTTATTCTTATATACCGCCAACAATCTTGCGACTTCTAGGCGGTTTACAATGACAAGCTGAATTTGCATAAAGTGAACACTTTAGTGGCACTGGTCACTAATAAGATGAGAAACATAGAGGGCAGTACCAGCACTCAAAGATATACAAAATTACAAGCTTAAATAGTTGCTGATGTAAAGTTTTAAGGTAGCAGCATTGGGCTTATATGGCAAATATATATATTTTTGATGGGTCCAGCACTTGGAAGATGGCTTTGTAGATGATAGTTGAAGTTCAAAAGAAGGAGCTTACCTGGAAGCAAGACTCATGTCAGATGACCTCTATAACATTAGGACTTTGCTAGGAGGCTTCTGGGGCCTTAAGAACCCAACTTTGTAGGCTTTCCTTCAGCAGTAAACTATTTGAAGGATTTGGGTGAAGCAAAGCCACAGAGTTTGCCAGAGGACAAGCCAAAGACTTCTCATATTTTAGTGAGAAAATCCATATTCAGAGATGTTAGACATTACTGCCCAGTCAAAGGAACTTCTCAACCACAATCTTGTTTCCAAAGTAGATTGTTATACTTTCATTTTGACAGAAAAAGAACCTGGTTCTCCAGGTCCCTCATTTCAAGATAGAAACTTTACATTCAGTCTTTTCAACCATGTGTTTGGGGAAGTTCCTCAAAGCTCTGGACCTCAAGGAAGCCTACTTACTCTGCATTCATTCTGCAGCTCCTTAGTATTTCTCCCTACATTTCTTAATGTGAACTTTGCCCATAAGATAAGTCACACTTATCTTCTTTTCTTCCACTGTCAATTCCAAACTCCATGCCTTCCATCTCGCTACACTGTACACTTGGAATAGATTTACTGAGTCAGTATGTCATGCTTCACCTCTGACTCTCTTCAAATCCAAGCTAAAAACCTACTTTTTTGAAGCTTCTTTTTAATTCTTAATCCCTTATTCGCCTGTTCAGTACTCATGTTTTAATCATTCCCATCATTGGTGTAACTCCCTAATCCCTTATTTATCCTGTTTGTCTTGAATAGTTTGTAGGTTTCTGTCAAGCAGGGACAGCACAGTTACTTACCGTAACAGGTGTTATCCAGGGACAGCAGGCAGATATTCTTGACTGATGGGTGACGGCACCGACAGAGCCCCGGTACGGACAATTTTAGAGTGATTGCACTCTAAGAACTTGGAAAGTTCTAGTAGGCCGCACCGCGCACGCGCGAGTGCCTTCCCGCCCGACAGAGGCGCGCGGTCCCCAGTTAGGATAAGCCAGCTAAGAAGCCAACCCGGGGAGGTGGGTGGGCGCAAGAATATCTGCCTGCTGTCCCTGGATAACACCTGTTACGGTAAGTAACTGTGCTTTATCCCAGGACAAGCAGGCAGCATATTCTTGACTGATGGGTGACCTCTAAGCTAACAAAAAGAGGGATGGAGGGAAGGTTGGCCATTAGGAAAACAAATTTTGCAAAACAGATTGGCCGAAGTGTCCATCCCGTCTGGAGAATGCATCCAGACAATAATGAGATGTAAAAGTATGAACTGAGGACCAAGTAGCAGCTTTGCAAATTTCCTCAATAGGAGTGGAACGGAGGAAAGCCACAGATGCTGCCGTAGCTCGAACTCTATGGGCCGTGACAGAACCTTCCAGTGTCAGTCCGGACTGAGCATAACAAAATGAAATGCACGCTGCAAGCCAATTTGACAACGTACGTTTAGAAACAGGACGTCCCAATTTATTCGGATCAAAGGACAGAAAGAGTTGGGGAGATGATCTGTGGGGCTTAGTACGCTCTAAATAGTAAGCTAGAGCCCGCTTACAGTCCAAAGTATGCAGAGCCTGTTCCCCAGAATGAGAATGAGGTTTCGGAAAGAAGACAGGCAGAACAATGGATTGGTTGAGATGGAATTCAGAGACAACCTTAGGGAGAAACTTTGGATGTGTACGCAGAACCACCTTGTCATGATGAAAGACAGTAAAAGGTGGATCCGCAACTAGTGCATGTAGCTCACTGACCCTCCTGGCAGAGGTAAGAGCAATAAGGAAGACCACTTTCCAAGTGAGAAACTTGAAAGGAGCCGTAGCCAAAGGTTCAAACGGAGGCTTCATTAAGGCGGAGAGAACCACATTGAGATCCCAGACTACAGGAGGAGCTTTAAGAGGTGGTTTCACATTGAAAAGACCCCGCATGAATCTGGAAACCAAAGGATGAGCTGAAAGGAGTTTTCCATGAACTGGCTCATGAAAAGCAGCAATAGCACTGAGGTGGACTCTGATGGAAGTAGACTTGAGACCAGAGTCAGACAAAGAAAGAAGGTAATCCAACAAGGTCTCCACAGAAAGGGACGTAGGATTATGATGATGAAGAAGACACCAGGAAAAAAATCTTGTCCACTTCTGATGGTAACATTGCAGAGTGGCCGGTTTCCTGGAGGCATCCAGAATAGAACGAACGGGCTGAGACAAGAGTATCATTCGAAGTCATCCCGAGAGATACCAAGCTGTCAGGTGCAGAGACTGGAGGTTGGGATGCAGAAGGGTCTCCTGATGCTGTGTAAGCAGAGAAGGAAACAATGGAAGAAGAATAGGCTCCCTGGAACTGAGTTGAAATAGAAGGGAGAACCAATGTTGCCTGGGCCATCGTGGAGTGATGAGAATCATGGTGGCCTGTTCCCTCTTGAGCTTGAACAGGGTTCGCAACACAAGAGGTAGCGGAGGGAAAGCATACAGGAACAGATTGGACCAGTCCAGGAGAAATGCATCCGCTGCCAGACGGTGAGGAGAGTAGAGTCTGGAGCAGAAGAGGGGCAGCTGGTGATTGTGAGGAGCTGCAAAGAGGTCTATCTGAGGAGTGCCCCACTGAGCGAAGATGGACTGTAGAGTTAAAGGATCGAGAGACCATTCGTGAGGTTGGAGAATTCTGCTGAGTTTGTCCGCTAAGGAATTCTGTTCTCCCTGAATGTAGATCGCTTTTAAGAATAGTTGGTGATCTGTGGCCCAAGCCCAAATTTTCTGGGCTTCCTGGCACAAGAGGCGAGAGCCTGTCCCACCCTGCTTGTTGATGTAGTACATTGCAACTTGATTGTCTGTGCACAGCATGAGGACTTGAGGAAAGAGAAGATGTTGGAAGGCCTTGAGGGCATAAAACATCGCTCTGAGTTCCAGGAAATTGATGGACAGCCTGGGCTGTCCAAAGACCTTGAGTTTGGAACTCGTTCAAATGAGCTCCCCAGGCATAAGGGGAGGCGTCAGTGGTGATGACAAGTTGATGAGGAGGTAGATGGAACAAAAGAACTCTGGAGAGATTTGAGGACATCAACCACCATTGTAGAGACTGACGAAGAGATGATGTCACAAATATGTGCCGTGAGCAAGGATCCGTCGCTTGGGACCACTGGGTAGCTAGGGTCCATTGAGGAGTGCGCAGGTGAAGATGTGCGAATGGTGTGACATGAACTGTGGAGGCCATGTGACCCAAGAGTATCATCATTTGCTTGGCAGAGATGGAACGTTGTGGAAGCACCTGCTGACATAGAGATTGAAGAGTTTGAAGACGGTTGGACGGCAGGAACGCTCTCATGAGGACTGTGTCCAGCACCGCTCCAATGAATTGAAGTCTCTGAGTGGGGATGAGATGAGATTTGGGTAGATTGATCTCGAACCCCAGAAGTTGTAGAAACAGGATGGTTTGGTTGGTGGCCAGGAGTACTGTCTGAGATGAATTGGCCTTGATTAACCAATCGTCCAGATAAGGAAAGACCTGAAGGTGGTGAGAGCGTAGAAAGGCAGCCACCACAATCAGACATTTGGTGAACACTCTTGGAGAGGAGGCAAGACCGAAGGGCAGCACCTTGTATTGGTAATGACAATGATTGATCATGAAGCGGAGGTACTGTCTGGAGGCCAGATTGACCGGTATGTGAGTATATGCCTCTTTGAGATCGAGGGAGTATAGCCAGTCGCCTTGATTGAGAAGAGGGTAAAGAGTGGCCAGAGAAAGCATCCTGAATTTCTCTTTGACCAAGCATTTATTGAGATCGCGAAGATCTAGAATGGGTCTGAGATTTCCTGTTTTTTTGGGGACTAGAAAATAACGGGAGTAGAATCCCTGCCCCTTTTGATCTAGAGGAACTTCCTCTATGGCGTTCAGAAGGAGGAGGGATTGAACCTCTTGAAGAAGGAGGGAAGACTGAGGAGTGTTCAAAGCAGACTCTTTTGGCAGACTTTGGGCAGGAAGAGTCTGAAAGTTGAGAGAGTAGCCGTGGCGGATGATGTTGAGGACCCACTGATCCGAGGTGATGATTTCCCAACGGCTTATGTAAAAAGCAAGGCGTCCTCCTATGGGTCGTGGAAGATGGGCAGATGGTACAACACTGGCTATGCCCTGGAGAACCAAGTCAAAAGGGTTGGGTAGACTTTTGTGGAGGAGGAGGCTTCACCTGTTGTTGTTGTGCTGGCCTAGGGGTTTGCCTTTGTTGTTGTCGCTGATGCCTAGGCTGTTGAGGAGCCGGTGGCAAAGGACGAGCCACATAGCGGCGTTGGTAGGCCGATTGCTGCCGAAAAGGCCGAGCTGGTGGGGTCTTCTTTTTTGTTTTGAGGAGAGTATCCCACCTAGTCTCATGGGCAGAGAGCTTTTGGGTAGTGGAGTCCATGGATTCTCCAAAGAGCTCATCACCAAGGCAAGGCGCATTAGCCAGTTGATCTTGATGGTTGACAACAAGTTCTGAGACCCTGAGCCATGCCAGACGACGCATGGCCACCGACATGGCCGTGGCTCGAGAAGTTAGCTCAAATGTGTCGTAGATCGACCGGACCATGAATTTGCGAAGCTGTAGAAGAGATAAAGAAGTTTGGCGAAAGGCAGATCTCTTGCGGTCAGGGAGGTACTTCTCAAAAGCAGTCAGATTTTGTATGAGATGCTTTAGATAGAACGAGAAATGAAAAGCATAATTCCCTGACCTGTTAGCCAACATCGCATTCTGGTACAACCTCTTGTCAAATTTATCCATGGCCTTACCTTCTCTGCCAGGAGGGACTGAGGCGTTGATTTCTTTAAAGTTGATTCCACCAAGAGAGACTCATGTGGAAGTTGTGGCTTGTCAAAGCCAGGAATGGGGATGACTTTGTATAAGGAGTCCAATTTACGAGGGGCTCCTGGGATGGTTAAAGGCGTCTCCAGATTCTTGTAAAAAGTCTCTCTCAAGATATCATGGAGAGGCAATTTCAGAAATTCCCTTGGAGGCTGGTCAAAATCCAGTGCATCAAGAAACGCTTTGGATTTTTTGGACTCAGCCTCCAAGGGAATAGAGAGAGAGTCACACATCTCTTTCAGAAATGAGGTGAAAGAGGTTGCATCTGGTTTAGAGGATGGATCTAAAGTAGAAGGATCCTCGTCACCAGATGAACATTCCCCCTCAGAGAGAAGAGGCTCTTCGGAGTCACCCCACAGATCAGGATCCCTAACTTGGAAGCTGCGGTCTCGGGACTCCGGTGTGGAGGGTTCCAGGTGTCGAGTTTTGTGTGTCGACTTACCCGACCTCTGGGAAACGGTACCGGGAGATGTTAAGGTCTGTGTCGGTGCCGAAGTTTGCACAGCCTGATGTAAAGACCGCGGTTCCGGTGCTAAGATCGGCATGGATACCGATGAAGCAGAATGTACCAGTACCGACAAAGTGGATGCCGATAAAAGGGGCTGCTCCACTGTCGGTACCGGGGGCTCAGACCGGACCGGGACTGGAAGGCTCGGTTTCAAAAGTGCGGGAAGGAGCTGTTGTAACGGCTCCTTGAGTTGCACCTGCAGGACGGCAGCAATTCGCTCGTCCAGCGAAGGCACCGGTACCGCTTTTTTCTTCTGCGGTACCTGTGGTGCCGCTCGACGCTCCGAAGAGGAGGAACCCGAGGTCGATGGGCTCACCTCAATCGGTGCGGAGCGCTTCCGCGGGCGCCTCGAGGTCGGCAGGACTGGGCTCGCTGCTACTGAGACCGGAGGACGCTCCAGCGGGGAAGGCTTCTTAGCCGGCTTACCTGAAGGGTGCGACGCCGGCGCGGTGTCGACGAGGTGGGTGCCGACTGAGATGGGGCCGATGTCGGTGCCGGTGCCGCTGGATCAGACATATCGGCACCAAATAATAACCGTTGTTGGATCTGACGGTTTTTTAAAGTTCTCTTTTTTAAAGTGGCACAGCGGGTGCAGGTGGAGGCTCGATGGTCAGGACCCAGGCACTGTAAGCACCAGTTGTGCGGGTTGGTAAGAGAAATGGGCCTCGCACACCGCTGGCACTTCTTAAACCCGGGTTGGGGGGGCATGAACGTGAAAACGGCTTCTGCTAAATCGAAGGCCGAGGCCTCGATGGTGGCAACAGGCCCCGCCGGGGAAACTGAAATAAATGAAAAAACAAAGTTGTGGGGTTGTTTTTTTTTTTTTTAAATAAAGAAAAGAAAAAAGAAAATGAAGGAAATATTATTTCCTCAAAGGTTTACGCGAGCGGGAAGGCGATACCGAAAAAATCTTTCAACAGCCGTTGAAAGAGACGCGTCTTCTTAGCTCCGCGGAAACTAAGAAACTGGGGACCGCGCGCCTCTGTCGGGCGGGAAGGCACTCGCGCGTGCGCGGTGCGGCCTACTAGAACTTTCCAAGTTCTTAGAGTGCAATCACTCTAAAATTGTCCGTACCGGGGCTCCGTCGGTGCCGTCACCCATCAGTCAAGAATATGCTGCCTGCTTGTCCTGGGATAATGTCTCTTACACAAACGTGCAAAGCATTACATCTTCATTACATTACATCACAATGCTTATATTCTGCAACAACCTCAAAAGTTCTATGCAAATTCCAGCCAGCTTTGGCCTTTCTTCACCACTATCCCTCTACCTTTACAGAGGAAGAGACTACTTTTTGTAAACTCTGGTTCACAGCGGCTAGACTGGTGGTGGCCTCCTCTTGGAAGCTTCCCCAGGCGTCTGAATGTGCTAGGGTGATAGCAAAGATGGATAACTGGTTTTTGTGTACCAGCTTACTGCTCGTAAATATCATCGTTTGGGACATTTTGCCCGCATATGGCATTGTTATGTGACTTGGAAACGTAGATCTGGTCCCTAATGAGATGGGATTGTAGTTTCTTGCTAGGGGGGGGCAGGGAGGGGGGCTATGCTTGTTTATAGCGTATGTTGATTTTACTATTTGTGGCAGGGAATGCTGAAGAGCCACTGCACTCCTATCTTCTTGTATGTTTTCTTTTGCTTTTTACAATAAAAGTTATCAATAAAAAAAAGAAACTAGGCATATCTAGGAAATAACATTATTTAAAGCAATTACAACTTGGAAAGCAAATATTTGTGAAACAAAAAGTTTTTTAACTGCCTTCCTGTGTACTGAATAATTAGTTAACTGTTTTATTTTTAAAGGTAAGGTATTTCAGATCTTAGCAGCTTGATATGAAAAGGGCAGGGAAAATGACCTTTTTGATCTAATATCTTCTGGATTTAGAAACACAGAAACATGATGGCAGATAAAGGCCAAATGGCCCATCCGTTTCAAATCCAGTCTATTCCAGGTCACTTGGTTAACAGATTTCTGTGGTAAGGATAATAAATCTAACTTCTAAAGCTACTGCACCATGCAGGGTTTTAAATACCAGCATACATAGTTTGAACATTATCCTGGCTTCAACAAGCAACCAGTGTAGTGCACAAAAAGAGAAATGCTATCACATTTACATTTGTAAATATTAATTGGGCTGCCACATTTTGCGTGGTGTGCAATTCATGAGTTCTGAACTGGTCTGGTAGATGAAAGGAAAAAGTTGGTCTTACCTGCTCATATTCTTTCTTTATGTCCAGCCAGATCAGTCGTCTCTCCCTATTACTTGCTTATGACCTTTTAGTTCACTCAATAACCTTTGGTTTATTTTATGATGTTGCCTGACACTGAGACATTTTCAAGTTTCTCTCAAGGAGATGTATTTCTGGTTAAGTCCTCTGGATTCCCTTCCTTCCAGAGAAGAAAAGTTTTTGGGAAGGGTTTAAAAAAAAATTATTATAGGAATACTAGTTATCTGATACTGTACAGTGCCTTTTACATTACATTACATTAGTGATTTCTATTCCGCCTGTGCCTTGCGGTTCTAGGCGGATTACAAATTATAAGAGATCTGGACATTACCGAGAGAATTGCGTAACAACGATTATCTAGAGAAATTACATAACAGTGATTTATGTACTTTACATGGTGTGGTAGAGGATTCAATTGTAAGAATTACATAGCAGAGAATCAAGTGATAACAGGATACAGTAGAGAATATCAGTATATACGGGTTACAGACTAGAAGTTACCTAATAATGACGTAAGAAGTTTGTTGGATAGTGAGGTAAATGCTTATATAGGAGTCAGAATATGTTTGGAAGGACAGGTTCTAGGAGATGACTAATGTGTTATTCAATAGAGGGAGAGCTTGTGCGAAAGGGGAGGATATTAGTTGGTAAGGACGTGTTTTTTGAATAGAAATGTTTTGATTTCTCTTCGAAACACTTTGATGACTGTTGTGTTGATCATTAGTTTGGTGATGGTGGGGTCAATTTTCGCTGCCTGTGTCGCTAGAAGGCTGTCGTATAGTTTCTTACGTCGGGTTCCATTATGAGGGGGGAAGGTGAATAGGTTTTGAGTTCTTCTTGATCTGGATGAGTGGTAGCGGTATAGGCGGTTGTTTAGGTAACAGGGGGCAGTTCCATGGGTTACTTTAAATAGTAGGCAATAGAACTTGAATTGAGTTCTTGCTTTTATCGGAAGCCAGTGAGAGTCTACATAGGCGGGAGTGATGTGGTCAAATTTGCTGAGACAGTAGATGAGTCTGATGGCTGTGTTCTGAACGGTCTGTAGTTGTTTTATCATGTTGTTTGGGCATGGTAGGTATAGGCTGTTGCAGTAATCCAAGGTACTGAGTGTGAGGGATTGTACAATGATCTTGTAGTGTTCTTTGGTAAAGAACTTTCTTATTTTTCTTAGGTTTCGCATGGTGAAGAATGCCTTCTGTATGACTTTGTGTATCTGTGTCTGCATAGTGCAGCATCTGTCTAATTGTATTCCTAGAATTTTGAGAGTGCTCTGTATGGGATATTTGATTGCGTTTACTTCCAGTTCTGTTATAGATGGCTTTTGTTCCTTCTCTAGTAGTAGGAATTTGGTTTTCTCCGCATTCAGTTTCAGCTTATGGTTCATCATCCATTTTTCTACTGTTTCCAGTGTTGTTTTTAGGTGTCCATTGGAGCTGGGGTCTTGGATGTCAAATGGGAGAATGATGGTTATGTCATCTGCGTAGCTGAAAGAAGTTATATTTAGGGCGTCTAGGGCAGTGCCTAAGGAAGCTATGAAGAGGTTGAATAGTATGGGCGATAGTGGGGATCCTTGTGGTACTCCGCAGGGGTTTGTCCAGGGTTCGGATAAAATATCTTTTGACTTAACTCTATATGATCTTGTTTGAAGGAATCCTTGGAACCAGTTGTGAACTTTACCAGTTATTCCTATGGCATCTAGTGTCTGGAGAAGTATTGGATGATCTACTAAGTCAAATGCTGCTGAAAGGTCGAGTTGGATGATTAGTAACTTGTTTCCTTTGCTGAGGTGCTGTCGGGCTATATCAAGTAAAGATACCAGTAATGTTTCTGTGCTGTGATTAGCTCTGAAACCAGATTGAGTTGGATGCAGAATGTGGTGGTCTTCTAGGTAGTAGGATAGATATTGTGCTACTAGACCCTCTATGAGTTTGATGTATAGTGGTATAGAAGCGATTGGTCTATAATTTGTTGGGTTGTCTATTGGGCCTTTGGGGTCTTTTAGTATGGGGGTGATTATGATTTTGCCAAGTTCTGGAGGGAACTGACCTTCCTTGAGAGTGGTTTGCAACCATAGCGTGAGACAAGCGATGAATTTGGTGGATGCTGTTGCTAATAGGTAATGAGGACAGTTGTTCAAATCACAGGAGGATTTGCTGTATTTTTTGTACAGCCGGTCCAGGTCTGACCATTGTGTCGTTGGGAAGTTGGTCCAGGTCCTATCTGCTGAGATGGCTTCGTCTTTTGTGGGTTTTATTAGTATCTCTTCTATGATATTTTGAGAATTGTTGAATGTGGCTCTGATTGTGATGATTTTATTTTTGAAGTAGTCCGATAGTTGTGAAGCTGATGGAGTCTGGGTTCCTTGGGTGGCGAGGAAGGGTTTGGTATCTGTGAGGTTTTTTACAATGCTGAAAAGTTTTTTGGTGTCTGGTTTTTCAGTGCCAATGAGTTTGGAGTAGTAGTCTTTACGTTTTTCCTTCAGTTTGATTTTGTATTGTTTGATTTGGGATCTCCATTCTGTTTTATTGTGGTCTTGTTTCTGTTTTTTCCATGTTCTTTCTAGTTGTCTGCAATGCCTTTTTAGGTGTAGGAGTTCGGCGTCAAACCATTTGTCTGATGGTCTGCTTATTTTGTAGGATAAAGGCCACAGCTCTCATCTGTCTTCCATCTGATGGTTGGGGGCATAAGCCCATGAGTTCTGGACTGAAATGGCTGAACTTAAGGAAAGAAAATTAGGAGGCACGGCCACATTTTTTCTTTTCTGATTTCATTTCCCATTTCTTTTGTGTAGGGATGTGCGTTCATTAGCTTGCCTTAAAATTTAGTGCTCACTAAATTGATTTAATGCCCATTAACCTGTGTTTATTCATAAGCTGAGTTAATTAATATGTCTTCTAAAAAGATTTAATGCATGCTTAAAAATAACCATTTCAAATGAATCAGGGAGAAAGTCTAAAAATGAAATCAAATGCTTTCTTTCCACATCTTTTTTACATTTCCCTGCTCCAAAAAGTACTTGGCATGATTTACATAAAACAAAGCAATAACATAAGATTTTTGAGAAAAGCTTGTGTCCAGTAACAGTTGAGATTGAGGTAAGTGATTGCTATACGGGTATATTATTTTTATTTATGTAAAAATTTCTATCCCACCTATCTCCAAACCTAAGTGGTAAACAATTAGAATTTTTCTTACTGTTTTGTATTGTGAGTTGGGCTCCATATTAATTTATTTTGATTGCAAATTGCCTTCGATTCTATAGAGCAGATAAATAGAATAGAAATGCCATAATTTCTGGACTTGCCTGAGCTGCCACTGTCAAACTCTGCTGCTCACTGAATGTAAGTGCCGAGCAGCAGAGGACAAGTCATTTTAATGTCTAATGATCATTGAAAGTCTGGTTTTCTGTAGCATCCCATCCATGGTGCATTTGTCATCAGACCTCTTTCTCTTTGACTCTTTCCTATAGACCTGACAGTTGGGGAAGTTATTAAATTGGATGTAGGGGAGCAACCCAGGCGTATTTGGGGCAGGGGCCCTGCTGACTCTTTGCTACGGGTTCTTGGTGAAGCAGAGCTTCAATCTCAGACTGAAATGCTGCAAGGAACCATTCTCTCTGGTAAGCCATGCAAGCCTCAATCACCTTTAGAATGAGGTGAGACATCTTGCACAAAGGGAGAACAATTTTCAAAGCCCTACTTATGGCCATTCTGCATGCAAATAAAAATATGTGCACTGTTCTACATTTAGCAGAGGCTTTCCTAGGAGCAGGATTTGGGTGAGGATTGCACTACATGCACATTTTATTTTACAGTTTTCAAATTTTTAGTTGTAAAATATATTCACAGTTTTCAAAGTGAAAGAATCCACAGATTTTCACTTTAAAATGTGGTATTTTACTCTGGGCAACTCACTTAGCCCTCTATTGCCCCAGGTAAAAAATAAGTACATGTACAGTATATAATGGTACACTGTCAATACCGCACAGGACAATTGCACCCCGACAATTCCGCTCCATCAGATGCACGTAACAACAAGTGTGCGCATGAAGGGAGTGGGATTTTTGGGGTGCAATTCTAAGTGTAGTGGGGGGGTTGACAATGTTAACATTGGGACCATGTCGACATGGAGCGCGATTGTAGGAGGGGTTCCCCCCACACACACCCCCTCAGAGTGGAAGAGCAGAAAGGGGAAGATGTCAGGAGGAGAGTGCGAGTTTTCAGTGTACTGGGAAGGTTAACCCACCCCTGAACAGGAGTGCGAGGAGTACACCCATCCTCAGAGTGCAAACAGAAAGGAAAATTTTAAACAGAGCAGAACAAAGTTCTAATTTATTAAAGATTTTTATAGTATTTTATCAGGAATTTTATAACTGAAGCCTGCAGGAAGTTTTAGTTTAATAGGATCCTATGCCCTTTGAGCTATGGCACCCCATTGTGAAAAGGCAGACTACCTAGAATTACATATGGCACCAGAAAAAGGAAATTAATCAGAAGGACCCCAACATCAAATTTACGTATAAGAAGGACAAGGTCCGTATATCGTTTTTGGACATTAGCCTTTATATTCATGATAAAGCTATCTCCACCAGTCTACACAGAAAACCATCTGATCGCAATGCTCTCCTCCAGTATCAAAGCTTTCACCCTCGTTCACTTAAGAATAGCATTCCAGTGGGTCAATTTCTTCGCATACGCCGAATTTGTTCAGATGAAATTGATTTTAATAATCAAGCTATGGATTTGTAACACAAATTTGTTGAACGTGGTTATCCTAAAAAAATTATCAAAAGAGCCTGGAAGCGAGCCAAGAACTGTCATCGTTCTTGGCTTATGCGACCAACAGAGAAGGATAATGACTCTCATACGGTGTGTGTTTTACCATTTACTAGCAACAGTAACGCTATTAAGAAAATAATTTTAAAATACTGGCCCATAGTTCAATACCATTCTTCACTTAGGGATAAACCTAAATTTGCCTTTACTAGGGCTCGTAACTTGGGTGAAAAGCTTAGATACAGGAGGCGAACTTATTGCAGACAAAGATTATCAGCTCATAAATCTTGTGGTCACTGCAGTACTTGCAGATTTATATGGGGTCAACCCTCCATATCTATTCTAAACTCACAGGGTAAGAAATTTGATCTCACTATGGGCACCAACTGTGATTCCCAGGGAGTTGTGTAACATAGAAACATAGAACATAGAAAGATGACGGCAGAAAAGGGCTACAGCCCATCAAGTCTGCCCACTCTTCTGACCCACCCCATCAAGTCTGAGTGCTAATGACCCAGATCCTTAGCTCGACCCCCATAGGGATCCCACGTGGATGTCCCATTTATTCTTAAAGTCTAGCACGCTGGAGGCCTTGACCACCTGCACTGGAAGTTTGTTCCAGTGATCTACAACCCTTTCTGTGAAGAAATACTTCCTGGTGTCACCATTAAATTTCCCTCCTCTGAGTTTGAGCGGGTGCCCCCTTGTGACCGAGGGTCCCCTGGGGAAGAATATATCGCTTTCCGCCTCGACACGACCTGTGATGTACTTAAATGTCTCAATCATGTCTCCCCTTTCTCTTCGCTCCTCAAGAGTGTATAGCTGTAGTTTGCCCAGTCTTTCTTCGTATGAGAGACTCTTGAGTCCGGAGACCATTCTAGTGCGTGATCTGCCCCTGCGGTTTGTTGTATATTGGTCAAACCAGTAGAAAAATTAAAACTCGTATTGTTGAACATCTCAGCAATATCCGCAGGGGCAGAGAGTCCGCCCCTCTGGTCGATCACTGGTTGAGGGAGGATCACTCGTTACAAGATCTCAGATATACAGTGCTTATACATATTGATCAATATGAAGGAGACATCTGTAAACTTTTATTGCAGAAAGAACAACGTTTTATTTACAATTGGAATACCTTATCTCCTAACGGTTTAAATTCTGAAATCGAGTGGTTAAATATGTAAGTATATGTGTGGTGCCCTCGGATATAACGTCACTTCCGCTGCTTTAATTGCAGCATTTTAACCAGACGGGTGTACTAGTGTGTGCGTACGTATTTATATCCGGGAGTTTAAGCAACTTCAGCCAGTTCTTCTTCCGGTGTCGTTCCCCGATATAGATTGCCTGAGAAGGTATGTTTAACAACTTTATATTGATAGTAGAGAAGTTTTGATATTTGATATAAGATTGGCGAGATTCAGTTGTAAGTTTGAGTGTGTATCTGATTTATTGTTGTAATGTTTTTAATGTTAGATTGCTTTTACCTAGACCCCTCCTGACGAAGAATACGAAACCTGGGTCGGGGGGCCAGGCATTGAAATAAAAAGCACATGGCACTTTAACCAGCACTTTAATAGCACTTCAGCACATTACAAAAAATTTTTTGCACAATTTGCACGAGTTGCACAATCCATTAACGCTGCTATTGACTTTTATACTTGTTCCGCCATGGGTGTTGTAAATGGCTGGAATTTCTAGATATTGTGATATACCATCTAATCACATGACTCGTTTCAGCGTTACTGGAAACTGAATCAATATTTTGCTGAGAATGATAAACGTTTGTTTTTAACATGTTAGCTTGATAGCTATAATATAAAATAAAAAGAGCTGTGATTCAATAAAGAATACCAGAAAAAGGAGGACAGATTGAGACATCTGGGTTTTACTTCCATTGAAAGCAGTGGAAGTAAAACCTGGAAGTGATAAGAACATAAGAATTGCCGCTGCTGGGTCAGACCAGTGGTCCATCGTGGCCAGCAGTCCGCTCCCACAGCGGCCCTTAGGTCAAAGACCAGTGCCCTAACTGAATGTAGCCTTACCTGCGTACGTTCTGGTTTAGCAGGAACTTGTCTAACTTTGGCTTGAATCCTAGGAGGGTGTTTCCCCCTATAACAGCCTCCATAAGAGCGTTCCAGTTTTCCACCACTATTTGGGTAAAGAAGAACTTCCTTACGTTTGTACGGAATCTATCCCCTTTTAACTTTTAGAGAGTGCCTTCTCATTCTCCCTAACTTGGAGAGGGTGAACAACCTATTTTTATCCACTAAGTCTATTCTCTTCATTATCTTGAAAGTTTCGATCATGTCCTCTCTGTCTCCTCTTTTTAAGGGAGAAGAGGCCCAGTTTCTCTAATCTCTCACTGTACAGCAACTCCTCCTGCCCCTTAACCATTTTAGTCGCTCTTCTCTGGACCCTTTCGAGTAGTACTGTGTCCTTCTTCATGTACGGCGACCAGTGCTGGACGCAGTATTCCAGGTGGGGGCATACCATGGCCCGGTACAGCAGTATGATAACCGTCTCTGATCTGTTCGTGATCCCCTTCTTAATCATTCCTAGCATTCTGTTTGTCCTTTTCGCTACCACCGCACATTGCGCGGACGGCTTCATCGACTTGTCGACTAGTACTCCCAAGTCTCTTTCCTGGGGGGTCTCTCCGAGTACTGCACCGGACATCCTGTATTCGTGCAAAAGAGTTTTGTTACCGACATGCATCACCTTACACTTATCCATGTTAAACCTCATTTGCCATGTAGTGGCTCATTTCTCGAGTGTGTTTATGCCACGTTGCAGGTCTTTGCAATCCTTCTGTGTCTTCACTACTCTGAATAACTTCATATCGTCTGCAAATTTTATCACCTCGTTCGTCGTACCAATTTCCAGGTCGTTTATAAATATGTTGAAAAGCACAGGTCCAAGCACTGAACCCTGCAACACTCCACTCGTGACGCTTTTCCAGTCCGAGTATTGTCTATTTACCCCCACTCTCTGTTTTCTATCCGCCAACCAGTTTTTAATCCATGTGAATATTTCACCCTCGATTCCATGGCTCACAATTTTTCGAAGTAGTCGTTCGTACGGGACTTTGTTGAACGTCTTCTGAAAATCCAGATATACAATGTCGACTGGGTCACCCTTGTCTGCCTGTTAACTCCCTCAAAAAAGTGCAGCAAATTCATCAAGCAAGATCTTCCTTTGCTGAAGCTGTGCTGGCTAGTCCTCATCAGATTGTGTCCATCAAGGTGGTCAATGATGCAGTCCTTTATCAGCGCCTCTACCATCTTTCCCGGTACCAAGGTCAGACTCACCAGTCTGTAGTTTCCCGGATCTCTCCTCGAACCTTTCTTGAAGATCGGCGTAATATTCGCCACTTTCCAGTCTTCCGGAATCCTTCCTGATTTGATCGACAGATTGGTTATTAGTTGAAGCTGTTCAGCTATAACCCATTTCAGTTCCTTGATTACCCTCGGATGGATGTCGTCCGGTCCAGGGGATTCATCATTTTTAAGCTTATCAATCTGCCTGCATACCTCTTCTAGACTGACCGTCAACCCAGTCAGTTTCTCGTCTTAGTTTCCTGCGTATAGCCTATTAGCTTCCGGTATGTTGTGTATATCCTCTTAAGTAAATACAGATGCAAAGAATGTGTTCAGTTTGTCGACGATGGCTTTGTCATCCTTTAGCACTCCCTTTATTCCATGGTCATCCAACGGCCACACCGCTTCCTTTGCGGGTTGTTTCCCCTTATATCGAAAGAACGGCTTGAAGTTTTTTGCCTCCGTGGCTATTTTTTCCTCGTAGTCTCTTTTGGCCCCTCTTACCACCTTATGGCACCTGCTTTGATGTTGTTTGTAATTTTTCCAGTTTTCGTCCGTTTTTGACCTTTTCCATTCCCTAAATGAAGTCTTCTTGTCTCTGATTGCTTCTTTCACCGCTACAGTAAGCCACACCGGTTCCTTGTACTTTTTCCTCTTGGATCCCTTGTTGATATGCAGTATATATAGATTTTGCGCCTCGGTGACTGTGTCCTTGAAAAGAGACCATGCTTGCTCTAGCATTTTTACAGTGCTTATCCTCTTCCTCATAATTTTTCCCACCACGAGTTTCATCCCTTCATAATTCCCTTTTTGGAAGTTCTGTGCCGTGGCCATCATTCTGGATCGATATTTTGCCCCTTTGTCCAGAATGAAGTGGATCATATTATGATCGCTGCTTCCCAGCATCTCTTCTATACCTTGCACCGGTCCTCGTAGTCCTTTTAGAATTTAGTCCAGAATTACATTTCCTCTCGTATTTTCCTTGACAAGTTGTTCCAAGAAGCAATTGCCTACAGCATCCAGGAACTTGGTCTCCCTACTGCAGCCGGAGGTGCCTAGGTTCCAGTCTATCCCTGGATAATTGAAGTCGCCCATGATAACTGCATTGCCTCCCTTGCAGTTGTGTTTAATCTCGTCTGTCATTTCTCCATCAGTTTCTTCGGACTGCCCGTGGGTCGGTAGTAGATACCGATCTTCGTTTCCATTCCATTTGTTCCTGGAATATTGGCCCATAGAGACTCTACCTTATTTTTCGTATCCGGCGTATTCTGTCCGGTAGACTCAATTCCCTTTCTGATGTATAGGGCAATACCCCCACCTTTTTGATCCACTCTGTCTCTGCAGTATAGCTTGTAGCCCGGTAGCACAGTGTCCCAGACATTTTCCTCGTTCTACCATGTTTCTGTGATACCAATGATGTCAAGGTTATCTTTTTGTGCCATAGCTTCCAATTCCTTCATCTTATTCTTTAGGCTTCTTGCGTTCGTGTACATACACTTGAATTTGAGGCCTGTTACTTTCTTGCATTTCCTTCCCTCTTTTATCCCTTTTGATCCGTCAGGATTTCTGCCTTGCCTATGATCCAGTGAGTCTTCGCCGCAATCTTCCTGTACGGTATCCTCTGGGTATACCGTTTCCCGAACCATCGACTCTTGGTCAACTGTCGGCTTTCACCTTCTTCCTAGTTTAAAAACTTCTCAATTTCTTGCTTGATGTTGCTTGCAAGTAGCCTTGTTCCGTCTTTGCTGAGGTGGAGTCCATCCTTCCTGTATAGCTTGCTCTTTCCCCAGAATGTCATCCTTTTCTGGAGCCATATGGTAACCCTAAGACTACCTGTTCTCAGCAATGATCTGCTGGGAGTTATGTACTTCATTATTTGCAAACATTGACTGTGTACACAAGGTATGTGTAGTTGTGGGTTAGTCAGAGCACTGGTGTATAATAGGATGAACAGAAACTGGGTTCCGCCTAATTGAGATCATACACCTGTGATGTCAGATTTCAGTAAATGTGCCAATCATCTTTTGTGAGCTGAATATAAAGAGTTGTCATACTGGGACAAACCGAAGGTCCAAGCTCAATATCCTATTTCCAACAGTGGCTAACCCAGATCACAAGTACCTGGCAAGATTCCAAGGAATAAAACAGATTTTATGCTGCTTATCCTAGGAATAAGAATGGATTTCCCCAAGTCCATCTTAATAATGGGTTATGGACTTCTGTTTTAGGAAATTAGCTAAACCTTTTTTAAACCCTGCTAAGCTAACTGCTTTCACCGCATTTTCTGGAAACGAAGTCCAGCATTTAATTACACATTGAATGAACATAAGCAGTGCCTCTGTTGGGTCAGATCAGAGGTTCATCATGCCCAGCAGTCCGCTCACATGGCGGCCCATCAGGTCCAGGACCTGTATAGTAATCCTCTATCTATACCCTTCTATTCCCTTTTCCTTCAGGAAATCATCTAATCCCCTCTTGAACCCCAATACTGTACTCTGTCCTATCATACCCTCTGGAAGCGCATTCCAGGTGTCCACCACCCTATGGGTGAAGAAGAACTTCTAGCATTGGTTCTGAATCTGTCCCCTCTCAATTTTTCCGAATGCCCTCTCATTCTTGTAGTTTTCGAAAGTTTGAAGAATCTGTCCCTCTCCATTTTCTCTATGCCCTTCATGATCTTGTAAGTCTCTATCATGTCCCCTCTAAGCCTCCCCTTTTCCAGGGAAAAGAGCCCTAGTTTCTCTAATCTTTCAGCATATGAAAGGTTTCCCATACCTTTTATCAATCGCGTCGCTCTTTTCTGAACCCTCTTGAGTATCGCCATATCCTTCTCCGTTTTGTTTTAAATTTACTACTTAGTAGCTTAATCATATGCCCCCTTGTCCTAGTATTTCTGGAAAGAGTAAACAAGCAATTCACATCTACCCATTCCACTCAGTATTTTGTAGACCTTTATCGTAACTCCCCTGAGTCATCTCTTCTCCAAGCTGAAGAGCCCTAGCTGCTTTAGCCTTTCTTCATAGGGAAGTCATCCCATCCCTTTTATCATTTTTGTTACCCTTCCATGTACCTTTTTCTAATTACACTATATCTTTTTGAGATGTGGCAACCAGAATTGCACACAGTATTCAAGATGCAGTTGCACCATTAAGTAATATAAAGCCATTATTATAATGTTCTCAGATTTGTTTTCCATTCCTTTTCTGGTAATTCCTAACATTTTATTTGCTTTCTTATCTGTCACTGCAACGATGGCACCTAGGTCTTTTTCCTGGACAGAGCAGGTGTAGGAAATGCATTTGTACACGTATTACAAAATCTTATTGATGTGTGTACAACCTGTCTCAAAGCTGGTGTAACTTTGTGTGCAGATTCTAGGAAGGCAATTTTATAAAATCATAGATTTGTGTATGTTGCCTTTATAAAACAGGTACAGCACATGTGTCTTTGTGCCTTCACAGTTAGTTCCAGATAACCTAATCAATTGGTCTATTAATCCACAGATTTTTTTTTTTTACTGATTTCCTGGAATTGTCATTGGAGATTGTTACCCAGTGGTCTACCTTAGTAGCAACTTCTGCCTTGGAACCATACTATAATGTAGTATTGCATTTGTATTTTCATGCTAAGGGGGTTCAAAAGTGTTTGAATTTCCTGATTTGTCAAAGGTTACCTAGAAGAGGTGTGAAGAGTTAACATAAGAATAGCCTTACTGGGTCAGACCAATGGTCCATCAAGTCCAGTAGCCCGTTCTCATGGTGGCCAATCCAGGTCCCTAGTACCTGGCCAAAACCCACAGAGTAGCAACATTCCATGCTACCAACCCAGGGCAAGTAGTGTCCTTAAGCCTAGGAGTCTTACACTGGGAGCTAATTTTATGCTTCATTTTCCTTGTACATGTATTTATGAGGCTGTCATATTTTTTTGATCCTAAGCGATTGTTAGAATATATTTCCTGCAAGAAATAATGTGGCAATAAAGGTTTGATGCCTAAGTTTCATTGTTAATACTGCTAGCAGTTCTGCCCACATGTGGCATTTTTTTTTTTCTGATGTATGTTTTTTCCTCTATTGATTTTTTTTTTTCCTTGCTTGGCTTCAAATATTGTAGACAAATTATTATGTAATTATTTTTCCTTGAAAAGTTTTCTTTATTTTATTCTCACAATAATTGTTGTGAATCAGTTATTCATAAATTAATTAAAATTTTATTAATTATATTTTTTTATCACTCTTATTAATTGTGATTATGATTTTTAATCACAAGATTAATTGCAAAACACTGATTCAAGTTTCTTTAAAAAAAGAACTTGCAATTTCTTCAGGAGCAAAGTACAAACTAATCTATTAGTGCCTCACTCTTCCCTCTCACACCACAATGCACCATCCCATCACTTCCTCACTGGGCCAGCATATCTTTGTCTTCCCTCCCTTCCTAGGTCCAGCACCTCTTCTTCTTCCTTATTGCCTTCCTTCCATGGCCCTCCAGACATGCTTTGTGCTTGGCAGCACTAAAGACATGCTGCCTTCAGCCAGCTCAGAGCCTTCTTTCTTATTCCATATTGCTTACTGGAAGCAGTAAACTGCAACAGAGGAGATGGGAAAAGGCTCCAGGTTTGCTGGAGGTAGCATGTCTTTAGTGCTGCCAACCATAAAAGCAAATTGGGAGGGTGACGGAGCGGGGTGGAGGGAAGGGAAGAGAGAGTGAGAGATGCTGAATTGCTGGGGGGAGGGTATGGGGCAAGACTGCAGAAGCAGGGAGCCTAATGCATTAATATTATTAATGAGGCATTAAATATCTAGCTCTATTTATTAACCTTTGCAAGTAGTACTAGAATTAAGGACACTCCATGAAGCTAATTAATAGGTAGCACATACAAAACAAATCAGAAAAAGTATTTTTTTCATTCAGTGCTCAATTGAACTATGGAATTTGTTACCAAAAGATATGATAAAAAGCCGGTAACAAATCTGGTTTTAAGATGGGTTTAGGTTTAGAGCTACAGCCTCAGCACCGTGAGGTTGTGGGTTGAAGTCACTTAATCCTCCATTGTCCGAGGTACGCTAGGTAAATTGTGAGCCCTCCAGGACAGATAGGGAAAAATGCTTGGATACCTGAATGTAAAACCTCCATTGATAGGTAGTATATAAATAATTAATAAACTTGGAAACCTCATGGTGGAAAAACCATTATCTTTGTAGACTTGGGAAAGCCACTGGTTATCTCTGTTTATCTGTAAGAAGGATTGGATCTATTCTTTAATCACTGTTGGGCACAGGATACTGGGCTTGGTCAGATATCGTTTGTTATTCCTTATATAGGTCTAGATTCACTAACCTGCCCCATTCACTCCGCTCCGTGTCCGATCCGACGCAGGCCGACTGATTCACAACGGGCCTGTATTCAAATGGGGCAATCAGAGGAATGCCCCCCACCGACTACACAGATCGCTCTCCAGTGATCCAGACGCATGCACAGACCATCTACTTTGCCTGTAGATGGTCTGCGCATGCGTTTGATGTCCGTGTTGTTGTGTTTTTTTTTTTTACTTTTTACTTGCAAACCCATGGTTTTAACCCACGGGTTTAAAGCGGGTTAAAACCACGGGCTCACGCTGTAGGGAAGGGCGGAGAATCGGGGCAGAGAGCAGGGCTGGAAGATCGGGGCAGAGAACAGGGCTGGAAGGATTGGGCAGAGCTCGGGGCAGAGAGCACGGCTGGAAGATTGGGGCAGAGAGCAGGGCTGGAAGATCGGGGCAGGAAAGTCAGGGCAGAGAGCAGGGCTGGAAGCTTGGGGCAGGAGAGTCGGCAGAGAACAGGGCTGGAAGTTGGCAGGGATTTCAGGGAGGCAATGAATAAGGAGAGTCGGCAGGGACGTGTGCAACTGGTCCTCATCAGTCGCTTGTTTTGGGATCGGCCAGCCCAGGTGGTGTTCCTCTTTTTTCTTTTTTTTCTTATTTTTTAGTGAATCGCTGCCTGCCTATATTTGCATGCTGTTCCCCCTCATTTGCATGCGCGAATCAGAATTGGATTGGGAGGCAGGTTAATGAATCAGGTCCGGGTTGCAAAGGGTTCACTAAGTGGTCGGGACTTGTTCGGTGGGCTTAGTGAATCTAGCCCATAGTCTCTTCCAGCTTCCTAGTAAGGGTGCGAGGGGGGAGTTGTTGTTGATTTGTACGTATTGATGTATGTTACATGTTTAAGATGCTCTGTTTGATTAAGTTAGGCCTATTATAACCCATTAGGTAAGAACTTTTCCTGCAGATAAGTGTGACTAAACTGAAACTATCTTTAAAATGTTATTACATACATTAAGTAACCCATTAGTTAGCAGTGGCCTGACTACCAGAGAAGTCAACTACAAGTCCTTCTGCCAATCCTTAACTGTCTATTGCCTTGGGTTCAGACTTAGATTGTAAACTCTCTGGGTTTAGGAAAACACTGTACCTGAATGTAACTCAGTTTGAGCAACTGAAAAAGACATGAACTAAGTGTGCAGTAGTCAAAGAAAATGATTACAACTGGTATTCAGCATGACAGCTTGGTTTAGCAAGCATGAAAACTTGATAATGGTGCAGAAGTTCTAAGACTGTGGAATAGCAGCTCTGAGACCAGTTTAACCCCCATTCCTATATGCTGAATTATAGGAAGCATTTTGGAAAAGTAATATTTCATCTCTTGATGAAGATCCTACATATTGGTCTGCCTTGTGAGATTATGTGCCTCAAAATTAGATATGTGACTAACAAAAATGTTGTTCTCTCTCCCCACACACACTATGGCAGAATGACATCTTTACAGGAATGTTTTCTCTCTCCTCCCTGTATTATCCACAGCAAATGTGTGCGCACATGGTTCACCTCCTTTAAAATTAATTTTTTTGTGACTAGATGATGCAGATGTTCATGAGAGATCATGTGAGAAGCCTGTGCCATCTGGAGATGACAACATGCAGGAAGGATCTTCTGATATCGAAAAGCCTTTCATGGCTGTTGATGGCAGAGAGGTTGAGAGAAAAGATCCTGACACAACGCACACAATGGAACAAGCCATCCAAGATATTCACAAGCCTATCACATCAGAAATCATGTCAGAAGGTATGTGTCAATATTGAAGTGTAGCTGTACAGAGGGACCTCTATGTATAACACTGCTGCCTAGAATTGTAGTTTAGAGTTGCTCACACATCAGTCTTGTCATTTTGGCATTTATTTTGTAATGAAGATTGTCTGACTACTAGAGTAGTTTATCTCAAGATGGTCCTGGAGTACCCTTAATCTGTCTAGTTTTCAAGATATCCACAAGGTATAAGCACAAGAGAGATTTGTATGCAGTGGATATAATGCATCCAAATCTGTTTCATGTGTATTCATTGTGGATGCCCTGAAAATCAGATTCTCTAGGGGTCATTCCAGGACAGGTTGAAAAATACTGTGTTAGGCAGCACTGATTATCAATTATCCCAGGACAAGCAGGCAGGTATTCTCACTAGTGGGTGATGTCATCCGACAGAGCCCCGATACGGACGTCTCACAAGCATGTCTTGCTTGAAGAAACTTAGAAGTTTCGAGATGCCCGCACCGCGCATGCGCCAGTGCCTTCCCGCCCGATAGACCGGGCGTGTCTCCTCAGTTCTTTTCTTTCCGCGGAGCTGAGAAGTTTTACTTCAATTCTGCGCTGACTGAATTCCCGTTTTTTGCCTTCTAAATTCCATGATTTTGGGTTTCTTTTACTCTTTTCGTGTAATTTCTTTCTTTTCTTTAAAAAAAAAAAATTTTTCTTCCAGTGAGTCGGCCGGGTCGGCCACGTGGCTCAGGCCCAGCTCCTTCGATCTAGTGGCGGAGCTTTTTCGGCCTATGTCCCGGCCAATCAACGGTTTTAAAAAGTGTAGCAAGTGCCAGCGCGCGATTTCGCTGACGGACCCGCATCGACGCTGCCTGCAGTGTCTTGGTCCAGAACATTTCCCGAAATCGTGCCGGCCTTGTTCCACTCTAACAGCGCGGGCGTTTAAGCGGCGCTGTTTGTTGTGGGAGTCGATGTTCAAGATGGAAGCTGCAAAGGAACCTTCGGCTTCGACTTCATCGGCCGCTTCGCCTGTCCATGCGAAGCCAGCGCCTACTCCTGCTACTCCGGGCCTTCTGAAGCCGGCTTCGTTTACTCCGACTTCGGCCCCGAGTTCGGCGCCGGTGCCTGTCCCCGTCTCCTCGGCTCAGGTACCGCCTTCCACTATTCCACCTGTGGTCATTAAGGTGCCGAAAGCTTCCAAGCAGAAGCACTCGACCACGAAGGAGCGCGAAGACCGTGCTGGAGGACCCCCTTTCGGTGCGGATCCCTCCATATCGGCTTCGCTGCGGTCCCTGCTGGAAGCTCAGTTTGTCGAGCTCATGCAGACTATGGGGCCCAGGTTAATCGCCTCCATCCAGGGTGACCTCCCGGTCCCGATCCCATGGGGCGGACCGCCCCCTCCCCCTCCTCCTCGTCGATCGATCTCGTTGCTTGACGAGGAGGAGCGGCGAAGGGCGGCCGGTCCCTCGAGGCGGGCTTCCCTTAGCGACATGCCTCCTTTAGAGCCCATTACGCCTCCGCGCCAACACGGTGCTGTTCCCCCGATTGATAATCGAAGTCCTGGGCATAGTAAATCACAGGAAGAGTTCTTCCGCACTCCATACCAGGCCTGGGCTGCATCGCGTGAGGCGGCCTCCATCCCGCCCCTTCGATCTACTGCTTCCAGTCCCATTCATTCACTGGAAGCTGCGGGGGACCATGCGAAGTATCGACATTCTCGCTCTCCCTCCAGGCACCGGGAGGGGCATCGATCCAGACACTCATCTCGGCACTCCTCACGCCATTCTGAGGTTTCGCCGCAGAAGAAGCTGCCACGTCTGGGGTACTCCTCCTCGGATTTATCTCCCCCGGAGGGGCCGGAGTACGAAGAACCATCTACCTCTTATTCTCCTTGTCGCTCCCAAGTATCTCTGGATCCTGAGGCTTCCACTTCATCCAGTCCATCTCGGAGGCCGGTTCTGGCGGACCAGTTGTCTTTTTCTTCCTTCCTTCAACAAATGGCTGATGACTTAGATGTGACTTTGGACACTGGGTCTCGGTATTCTAAGGAGTATCTCGACACCATGCACTTGCCTAATCCTCCTGCGGAGTCTCTTCGGCTTCCACTCCATAAATTACTGGATCAAACATTTATGCGATGTTTTGAGATGCCGTACTCCATTCCTGCGGTCCCGAGCAAATTGGATGCAAGATACTGCATTGTTCATCACAAGGGGTTTGAGGGCGCTCAACTCTCTCACCAATCCCTGCTGGTCGAATCCTCTCTCAAGCGTTCACATCCCTCCCAGGTCTATGCCTCTGTACCACCGGGACGAGAGGGAAGGACAATGGATAAGTTCGGTAGGAGAATCTACCAGAATTTTATGATGGCTTCTCGAGTGCTCAATTATAATTTCTTTTTTTCTTCATACTTGGAGTTCTTCTTGCCGGTGCTCCGCAAGTTTACTCCCTACATTGATTCCCAGGCTCGATTCGAGTTCGAGGAAGTGGTAGCCTCCCTTTCCCAGCTACGTCTCCAGCTGATGCAGTCCTCGTACGATGCCTTTGAACTCTCGGCACGTGCTGCCGCCTGTTCCATGGCCATGCGTCGATTGGCATGGCTTCGAACAATTGACATGGATCCGAACCTCCAAGACAGACTTGCCAATGTGCCTTGTGCGGGCGCCGATCTGTTCGACGAGTCTATCGAGACTGTTACCAAGAAACTTTCAGATCATGAAAAGTCTTTCCAATCTATCCTTCGGCCTAAGCCCAAGCCTCAGCAGTCTCGACCTTGTAGACCGCCTTTGATTTATCAGCGGCGCTACATTCCACGGCAGACTCCAGCGGCGAGACAACCGGCGAAGAGACAGCCTCCCCAGAATGCTCAGCAGAAACCTCAGCCGCCGGCTGCACCGAAGGCTACTCAACCCTTTTGACTCTCTTCCAGGGAGCATAACCGACCTCGTTCTGCATCCTCCTATTTTTCCCATCGGGGGTCGCCTCCATCATTTTTATCATCGATGGGAGGCTATTACCACCGACCTCTGGGTCCTTTCCATCGTAAGAGAAGGGTACTCTCTTCAATTCCATCGGGTCCCTCCGGACCACCCGCCAAGAGAGTATCCTTCCAACTTGACACAGACCGCCCTTCTCCTTCAGGAAGCTCAGGCCTTACTTCGGCTTCGGGCCGTCGAGCCGGTCCCGGTGGACCAGCACAACCGGGGGTTTTACTCCCGGTACTTCCTCGTTCCGAAGAAGACGGGCGACCTGCGACCCATACTGGACCTTCGGGTCCTCAACAAGTTCTTGGTCAAGGAGAGGTTTCGCATGCTAACCCTTGCTTCTCTCTACCCCCTCCTCGAGCGGAATGACTGGTTATGCTCTCTGGATCTCAAGGAGGCCTACACTCACATTCCCATTCATCCGGCCTCCCGCAAGTTCCTCAAATTTCGGGTGGGAAATCTACATCTGCAGTATCAAGTGCCTCCATTCGGCCTGTCCTCATCTCCCAGAGTCTTCACAAAGTGTCTGGTGGTGGTGGCCGCTGCACTCCGGAACAGGGGTCTTCAGGTGTTTCCCTACCTCGACGACTGACTCATCAAGGCCCCCTCAGCTCCAGAGGTCATTTCGGCGACCTTGGCCACGATTTGCTTCCTGCAGAGTTTGGGCTTCGAGATCAACTTCCCCAAATCTCATCTGCAGCCTACCCGGTCCCTTCCCTTCATCGGAGCGGTACTGGACACCATTCAGCTTCGAGCATTCCTTCCTCCTCAGCGCCTGGATGCTCTTCTTCATCTCTGCCAGTCTGTATCTTCTCGCCAGTCTATCTCAGCGAGACACATGATGGTCCTCCTGGGGCACATGGCCTCTACAGTTCATGTGACACCTTTCGCAAGGCTCCATCTCAGAATTCCACAGTGGACCCTGGCTTCTCAGTGGACTCAGGTGTCGGACCCGTTGACTCGACACATCATAGTCACTCCTGCGCTTCGGCAGTCTCTACTTTGGTGGATGACCTCTTCGAATCTATCCAGAGGTTTGCTGTTTCACACTCCTCCCCACCAAAAGGTTCTCACAACCGATTCCTCGACCTATGCATGGGGAGCTCATCTGGATGGGCTTCGCACTCAGGGACTCTGGACCAGTGCGGACCGACTCCATCAAATCAACCTTCTGGAGCTCAGAGCCATCCTCTATGCTCTTCAAACTTTTCAACATCTGCTTCGCGACATGGTGGTCCTCATTCGCACAGACAACCAGGTCGCCATGTATTATGTCAACAAACAGGGGGGCACGGGCTCGGCTTCCCTCTGTCAGGAAGCTCTCAGAGTCTGGGATTGGGCGGTTCGCCACAACACCTTCCTCAAAGCTGTCTACATTCAGGGGAAGGACAATGTCTTAGCAGACCACTTGAGTCGTCTCCTCCAGCCTCACGAATGGACACTCCATTCCAACTCCCTTCATCAGATCTTTGCACAATGGAGGACGCCTCAGATAGACCTCTTTGCGGCTCCCCACAACTTCAAACTGCCTCAGTTTTGCTCCAGGATCTACACTCCTCATCGCCTCGAGGCAGATGCCTTTCTGCTGGATTGGGGGAATCGCTTTCTGTATGCGTTTCCTCCATTTCCTCTCATCCAGAAGACTCTGGTCAAGTTGAGATTCGACCATGCCACCATGATTCTAATAGCTCCTCGGTGGCCCAGACAACCTTGGTTCTCCCTTCTACTTCAGCTTAGCAGCAGGGAACCGGTCCTTCTTCCAGTGTTTCCTTCGCTACTTACTCAACATCAAGGATCACTACTTCATCCCAACCTGCAGTCTCTCCACCTAACAGCTTGGTTCCTCTCAACGTAACCCCTCACCAGTTTTCCCAGGCGGTGAGGGATGTCTTGGAGGCTTCCAGGAAACCTACTACTCGACAATGCTACTCCCAGAAGTGGACTAGATTTTCTTCCTGGTGTGTTTCCAATTTCAAGGAGCCTCAGTGAGCCTCCCTATCCTCTGTATTGGACTATCTTCTACACCTATCTCAGTCTGGTCTCAAGTCTACATCTATAAGAGTCCACCTGAGTGCTATTGCGGCGTTCCACCAGCCTCTACAAGGGAAACCTCTGTCTGCTCACCCTGTGGTTTCCAGATTTATGAAAGGCCTTTTCCATGTCAATCCTCCTCTCAAACCTCCTCCAGTGGTTTGGGATCTCAATGTTGTCCTTTCTCAACTCATGAAGCCTCCGTTTGAACCTCTCAACAGGGCTCCACTTAAGTATCTCACCTGGAAAGTGGTTTTTCTGGTGGCCCTCACGTCTGCTCGCAGGGTCAGCGAGCTTCAGGCCTTAGTGGCGGATCCACCTTTCACAGTATTCCATCATGACAAGGTGGTCCTCCGCACTCATCCGAAATTCCTGCCTAAAGTGGTCTCTGAATTTCATCTCAACCAATCCATTGTACTTCCAGTGTTTTTTCTGAAGCCTCATTCTCATCATGGAGAATCAGCTCTTCACACTCTGGACTGTAAACGTGCTTTGGCTTTCTACCTGGATCGCACCAAACCACACAGAACCGCTCCTTAACTTTTCGTCTCCTTTGATCCAAACAAGTTGGGACGACCTGTATCGAAGCGCACCATCTCCAACTGGATGGCGGCTTGTATCTCTTTCTGCTATGCCCAGGCTGGATTATCCCTTCCCTGTAAGGTCACAGCCCATAAGGTCAGAGCAATGGCAGCCTCTGTAGCCTTCCTCAGATCGACACCGATTGAGGAGATTTTTAAGGCTGCCACTTGGTCCTCGGTTCATACATTCACCTCGCATTATTGTCTGGATACTTTCTCCAGACGGGATGGACAGTTTGGCCAAACAGTGTTACAAAATTTATTTTCCTAAGTTGCCAACTCTCCCTCCATCCCATTGAGGTTAGCTTGGAGGTCACCCACTAGTGAGAATACCTGCCTGCTTGTCCTGGGATAAAGCAATGTTACTTACCGTAACAGTTGTTATCCAGGGACAGCAGGCAGCTATTCTCACGTCCCACCCACCTCCCCTGGGTTGGCTTCTCGGCTAGCTACCTGAACTGAGGAGACACGCCCGGTCCATCGGGCGGGAAGGCACTGGCGCATGCGCGGTGCGGGCATCTCGAAACTTCTAAGTTTCTTCAAGCAAGACATGCTTGTGAGACATCCGTATCGGGGCTCTGTCGGATGACATCACCCACTAGTGAGAATAGCTGCCTGCTGTCCCTGGATAACAACTGTTACGGTAAGTAATATTGCTATCTGGTCACCATAATCCTAAATAGCTTGTTTACTTAATACCTTTATAATAGTACATAATAAATTTTCCATATATAATCATATACTGTATAATAAATCTAGAATACATCCTACATAAACCATTCTTACAATATCCTCTCTTCTACAATGAATTTGCATGATTCATTGAGAGAACCAGAAACATGGAATTAGAGTTCAGACTTTAAGATGCTTATGTTTGTAAATGGATGAAAATTAAATTGATCCTGTTATATTAATACATCTCTTCCTTCATTAGAAAATTTTGATCTGCTGCTGCATTCATGTATTACAGCGGTGGTTCCCAAACCTGTCCTGGGGGACCCCCAGCCAGTCAGGTTTTCAAGATATCCCTAATGAATATGCATGAGAGAGATTTGCATATAATGGAAGTGACAGGTTTGCAAATCTCTCATGCATATTCATTAGGGATATCTTGAAAACCTGACTGGCTGGGGGTCCCCCAGGACAGGTTTGGGAACCACTGTATTACAGGAACAGTGTTTACATTGTACCATATATAGCAGTTTTGGGGTTGTCTCAGGGGCAGTGCTGGGTGCTGCTGTGCAGAGGGTTTCTTGTTCCTATGCTAGGTTGATGCACTCATAGACCCTGAGGGAAAGAAATGATGGACATCACCCTCTGGTGAAACCTAGTAGTCAAACTTAAAGCTTATGATTGCAGGGTTCATGAAGAGACTTCGCTGTCTGTCTCCTGACCAAGAACTTTCACTACAATGATTAGATTAAAGCACTGTCCCGCAAACTTTCTCAAGCCACGGCACACTAAACGTAGTGGTCGCGGCCTGAGGCATACGGAAGTGCTTGAATGTCACCATGATGACATCATGCGCATGCATGACCTGATCACATCGATGACATCATCACAGTGATGTCCCTCCAGATGGACCCTGAGGCGCCAGTGGAGGGTGCCAGTGGGGAAGAGCCCTGGAGAGGAGAGGAACTGGTGCTGGCTGATTACCTACAGGACGTGCCTCTTGCCGTGAGAAGCACGTCCTGCAGGCAGTCAGCTGGTGACATGGCACACCTGAAATCTCAGGAGGCACACAAGTGTGCCACGGCACACAGTTTGCGATACACTGGATTAAAGTAAGCTAGAAGGTGATTCAAATTAGAAGATTAAAACTGATGTACTCTATGACAGCTCATAAAGCTATAGCCTAACAGAGGACTGTTCTAATTGAGCTGTGCTGGATAAATTAAAACAGACTAGAAAAAAGACACTCCAAGAAACTATTCAATTTTTAATCTTGTGTGCTTTCTTGAGTCTGCCCCGAGATCCGTCTATCAGATAGTGCCTTTTTTTCCTGTAGGAATTATGAAGCAATGTCACCAAATGAGATAGTTTTGCAAATATTTTGTTGGGAATGTACCTTACACCTATGGCAGGGGATGTTGATCTCAGGTTCACTGTTGGTGCTTAGCAGCATAGAGCAAGTGCTGAGATAGTCACACCTGACATGCATAAGGTGTAGTATGTTCAGGCAACATGTCAGTGTGCTTGGAAATATATATTTTTAATCAGGCTGTTGTGTCCAATGCAATTAGGCAAATGTCTGTATATTTCCATCATATTTTATTAGTGACTGCATTTATTGGTGCTTGGGCACCTTCTTTATCCACATATAAAATAATAGTTGTGTCGCTTCTATATATTAATGCTATTCTTTCGACTTTACTGTAATGTGCAGTTTTCATGCATCAAGTATTTTGTTGGTGGGGATGGGAATGTTCCAGGGCTCTGAGGATCGCAATTTCCAGATTCTGTCAGTCATGATTCCAGTATTTGTCTGGCATTTACTTTGTTGTGCATTTCTGTGTGCGATCCTTCTGACATTAGTATGTCCCAGCCTGCATTTTCCAGTTGTTCTTTTACAGTAGCTCCTGCTCCTCTTCCAGTGGTATTTCACAGCTTTGTCCATAGGCTACTGTTTTGAACTGCAGTTTATCAGTCTCATTTTTAAGGAGAGGTGAACTTAAATCTAACCATTTTTTGCAGGTTTTGATTTAATTAGTTTCTGAAGTATTTTTTTTTCTACTGTATTTGTGCTTTAGCCAATTGTTTTTCCTTGTTTGCTGGTTTGATATTTTTAGAGTTGGGTTTTTCTTTTTTTGTGTGAATTCTGTTTCTTATTTCCCCCATGTACGTGTGGTTTCTTGTTCATTCCTTGGTCAGAGTGCTTGACCAGGTTTGAAAGATAAGGTCTGTGACCATTTGCATATTTGTATTTAATCTTAAATACTTTAGCTGAATTGGTCAAGTGTTTGATTTATTTATTTAAAAATGTATATACCACATACAAGGTTAAATGCATACATATTTAAGAAATGCTAAACATGTTTCAACGAGAAGACATTAACTAACAGTATCATTATTAAAGTCTTCTTTTAAATTCATCCTACAAGATGGAAACACAAGATCCCATAAAATCATTTACAGGACAGGAAAACATTAATAGATTCTAGCCACCACAGTTATTATATTAGATATTCAACATTGGTATTTAGATATTAGACGAGGTTGATTATCCAGGTATAAATTTATCACCATCATGCATCCAGGTACTGGCAATATTCAGACCTGTACTTGAATGATTAACTGGATAAAGTTAGCAAGCAAGACAAGAAGGAAAGGATCCAAGATATCAGCCAAAGTGCAAGTTTGTTCAACATACACCCAACATGGCCATGTTTCGGCAGACTTTTTTTTTTTTTTTAAAGCCTCTGTCTGCTTCAAAAACCTTTGTTGTGGCTGAGGATCACCTGAAATGGACTCCTGATATCATGCCAGTTTTGTGCACTTTTAACTGCAGAGGAGCGGCCATGTGCCACAGGGCACGTGAGGAAAGGGCGGAAACTTTGGGCTCAGTCTCCTGTGAGTCCTCCAGGACTGGGGAACCCCAGAGTGTCTGCACAGCAGAGAAAATAATCCCGCTAGCTTTGAGGATCAAAATGGCAGCTGCTCTGTGGCACATGCCTGTCACACCAGGTTAAGGCGGAGTCCTGCGGAGGAGGAGGAGGTCTGTCCCAGGTGGTGATGGAAGGAGTAGATTACATGGCAGATGCTCATGAACAAGGTATCAGCGTATGCCGTTTCTGCCCACCAGATACTCTGGATTTGGCAATTGGCTCCCGATTGAAAAGCAGGGTGAAATTCAAGATCTTGTTGCTGACACACAAAATCATTCATCTCTTAGAACTACAATATCTGGCAGCCAGACTACACAACCATGCACCAGCATGTGCCCTGTGCTGGAGCCAAGAATACCTAATGGAAATACCCTCCTTCAAAGACATCAAATGCAAAAGCATCAGGACAAAAATGTTCTCAGTGATGGCTCCTACATGGTGGAACTCTCTTCCCAAGAAACAAAAACTAGAAAAGGACATCGGACTATCCTTTTCACAGACTACTTTAATTAAAAATGCAACACACAGGAGAAGTAGCGACATAGAGGATTAGCCAGCTACCTCCCATTAGGAACACAATAGGGTAAACACTGTTTAAGAAATAAAGTACAGATAACTAGAATGAACAGGATGTTTGTAAATATAGGATGAACATAGTATATGATACTGGTTTCTATGCATGCATATACATAGGACTTAAAATGAGCATAGTACACAATGCTAGTATTATATGGATACGAACATATATGGAGTATAAAATGTTCTATATATTCTTAAGATAAATGTACTGCAATATAAATATGGATGATAAATGTTATATTTAGGATGAATATAGTATTCCTTATTGTACATATAGGGTGAAGATAGTATGTAAATACGGTATAATCAGAAAAGAAAAAACCCCAGACCCATTCTAACCATGCACTATTGTACTATCACAGAAGTTCATGTATGGAAATCCATCACAGAAACTCCCTAACTCGGTGTCAGGTCAAAAGCGCGCCGGGACAAAGGCGCGCCCAGACAATTGAGCGCAGCGCGCGCCGCTCTAAATTACTGTTTTTAGTGCTCCGACGGGGGGCGTGGGGGAACCCCCCCACTTTACTTAATAGACATCGCGCCGCGTTGTGGGGACGTTGTGGGGGGTGGGGGGGGTTGTAACCAGTGTTCCCGCTAAGCTGCGTTGGCCTGCGCTCGCGCACAAAATATTACATCGCAGCGCAAAGTTTCTCTTCACAGCGCACACACGCGTCGGTAAGGTAAGGGGACGCATTGGGGGGATTGCACTTCCCCACAATTGCCATGCTTCGGTTCCTCTTCTTCCTTCCTTCCTCCCCCCCCCCCCCGCGGGACCCTGCGGCACCATCAACTCTTACTCCCTCTAATGTCGGCCCTGCAGCTCCAGACTTCCTCGCACCTTCTCCCCTCCCCCTTTGGATCGCTATTATTTTAAATGTTATAGCCGCGGAGCTGTATCCATCAGTGGAGATGTCTAACCTCGGCCTGCCCCGGAACTCTTACTGCAACAGTGACTTCCTGTTCCTGCCTAGACGGGCGGCTGCTGCAGTAAGAGTTCCGGGGCAGGCCGAGGTTAGACATCTCCACTGATGGATACAGCTCCGCGGCTATAACATTTAAAATAATAGCGATCCAAAGGGGGAGGGGAGAAGGTGCGAGGAAGTCTGGAGCTGCAGGGCCGACATTAGAGGGAGTAAGAGTTGATGGTGCCGCAGGGTCCTGCGGGGGGGGGGGGGGGGAAGGAAGGAAGAAGAGGAACCGAAGCATGGCAATTGTGGGGAAGTGCAGAGCTGCAGGGAAGAGTGTTGCGGTACCCAGCTGGAGGGAGAAGGAAGATGAGGGAGGGAATTAAAGGAGATGCCAGGGCTTGGAGCGTAGGAGGAAGGTATGCCAGTCTAAGGGAAAAGGAAGGGGGAGATGTGAGAGCATGGAGGGGGAGCGAAAGATGGAAGAAAAGGAAAGGAGAGAGATGCCAGAGAATCAGGGAAGGGGAGATACCAGACTATGAGGAGAGGTGTGGGAGAGGGAAGGCGAGGAGAGAGATGCCAGACCAATGGGGTGAAAGGAGAGATGGAAGGGGGAGGCATACAGTTTCTGGAAGGGGCATAGAAGGAGAGAAGATGCCATATAGGGGAAGAGAGACGGCAGACAGTGGATGGAAGGAAGAGAGTTACAAGAAGATGAGGAAAGGAGAAACCACAGAAGACAAAGGTAGAAAAAAATTTCTATTTATTTATTGCTTTAGGAGACATGTGTCACTGTTTCTGTGAAGCATTGTATGCAGAGTCCAGCTTCTTGCTGGTTCAATTTAACCTTTGTCTATGTATTTTTATTTTATCCCCCCTTTTACAAAACTGTGAAGCGTTTTTAGCACCAGCCTTGGTGGTAGCAGCTCTGATGCTCAGAATTTTATGAGCATCAGAGCTGTTACCTCCGTAGCTAAAATCCACACTACAGTTTTGTAAAAGAGGGAGGGGTTAGTTTGTGATTACATATTCCTTACTAGGCGAAGGTGTTTTCTGTGTTCTGTGTGTTCGAAAGACATGGTTTTCTGTTAGGATTGACGGTGTAGGATTGATCTGTGCTGGTCTGGCTTGTTTAGTTTTACAATGGGTGTATTGATGTACTGCTCACTGCAATATGTAAGATGCTGCCTTTTCCTAGGTACTCATGTGTGACGTGTGGTTTGTTACTAAAAATCATGTTTTTCTTACAGATGGGGGGGGGTGCCAAAAAATGATGGGCCCCGGATGTTACATATGCTAGGTACGCCACTGTATGTAAAGATACCAGAAAGCTGGCGTAGCAAAAACTTCTAAGTTTTGAGTATTTAACCCTCCCACAATCTCACGGGCACTCGTTTCAAGTTTATTGAGATTTTGATTTAAACGCAATATCAAATATTTTCAATGCGTATAACAAAAATTAATTTGGGGAAATAAATAAAACCATTTGAACCAGTGTTCCCGCTAAGCTGCGCTGGCGTGCGCTGGCGCACAAAATATTACATCGCAGCGCACACGTTTCTCGTCACAGCGCACGATCGGAAGAGGCGTACGGCAGATGGCAGGGCGGCGAGAGGAGAATCGGGCGAGTTGGCTCATAACTTGCTGGCGCCCGATATTTTTGGCTCACGGTGAAAAAAGTTTGCTCACAACACCCGCCCGCTTAGAGGGAACACTGGTTGTAACCCCCCACATTTTACTGAAAACTTAACTTTTTCCCTGGTTTTTTTTTTATAAATCTTTATTTAAATTTTTCAAATAAACAACAATTATGTTTAAAGGCAATATACGATATTAATACATCCAATATTAGTAATCATAATTCAAAACAAAGATAATACAAAATAAATCCATTTTCATTATTGGAAATATATTGACAAAAAGAAGTAACCCATACTTTTTATTTAACATAGTCCTCAATAAAGGAGGAAAGAGACTAAGAAAAGGAAATTCTTCCAGGAAAGATCACATATTAAAGTTTTACAGGAAATTAAGTGAGAACCGATGGTTAATAAAAAAAAAAAAGAAAAAGGACTTGAGTTACACCGAAGTCATTGTGGTGCAAATGAAACACCTTTACCCTCTAAAAAGAAACGTAGCTGCTGAGAATCATAAAAGATATATCTATTGTTTTGAAATACAACAAAACATTTACAAGGGAATCTTAACTGAAAAGAGGCTCCTAATGAAACAACTTTATCCCTATATGCAAGAAATTCTTTCCTTCTAGTCTGAGTCCATTTTGAAACGTCCGGATATATATATATTCTTTCTCCCAAAAAGGAAACTTGTTTTAAACCATAATACAATTTCAAAATCATTTCTTTATCCTGATAAAATACCAGGGATACTATCAATGTAGCTCGTCCGGACAGTTCAAGATTTGATGATTCCAAAAGAGTTGTTAAATCTTGTTCAGTAGTTGTTTCAGACTCCTTTAATGTCCTTTTTAAGTAATAAATCTTCTGCAAAGGTGGTATATTCATTTCCGTGATTTTTAATGTAGAAACCAGGAAATCTTTAAATAATTCCCTAGGAGTTTTAAATTTAGACATAGGAAAGTTTAAAATCCTCAAGTTTAAACTCCTATTTTGGTTTTCCAAGTTTTCAATTTTACGGAGAAGAAAAACTTTATCCTTTGCATTCTGATTATTTAAAGATTTAACCTCAATTATAGATTTTTCAATGTCTCCTATTTGTTACGCTTGATCAGAGGAAACAGTTTCCAGTTTATTAACTTTAGAAGAAACTTCAGCCATCAAGGAAATAAATCCAATACATACAGTTTGAAGATTTTCAATTGCTCCCCACAATGAATCCAGTGTGACCACCGCCGGTTTCACAAGCGGCTTGAGATGAGGGAACCCGGGTTCCCGCTCTCCTTCCCGGGCTTCACCTCCCCCACTCTCACCACCGCTTGCCTGCAGTGTTGCTCCTCCCTCTCCTGATCTTTTTTCCGAGCTTGCCTGCAACAGGGTCACCTCCTGAGTCGGTTGCTGCCGAATTCCCCCAACAGGAAGCAACAACTCTGTTGTGCTACTCGGGGGAGGAGGAGGATCAGGTCCCAAGGGGCTCAGCGACGCATCGCCGTCCATGCTGAGCTGCTCCTGGAGCTCAGTAGCGGATCCGCCCGACGCCATCGGAACTGTGAATGTTGTTATCGCAGTTTGACGCGGAATCGAAGTCACGGGATATCCCTCTGTCGTCCCCTCCTCTTAGGCATCGAAGAACTTTGAGGAAAGCGTCACCGAAGGTAAATTTATTTTGCCAGAGCGGGAGCTTAGACTCACACGTCCACTCTCGTCGCCATCTTGTCTCCCTCTCCCCAACTTTTTCCCTGTTTTTAGGGAAAAAGTTCAGTTTACAGTAAAATGTGGAGGGTTACAACCCCCCAAACCCCCCATAACGCCGGTGCGATGTCTATTAAGTAAACTGGGGGGGGGGGGATCACGTGACGCTATGCTCAGGAGCAGACGGTGATTCGCGTCTCTCCTGCCGCCTACCTGGAATCGCCCGACTTTAGCTGACTTTTCGCCCCCGTCAGACCGCTGTTTCCCTGCTTGGGGCTACTTGGAGACGGCGCCGGTGTTGTGGAGTGCGAGCGGGGCTGTATGGCGGCAAAATCAATCAGACCGCACAGAGAACGCGCCCGGCTCGCTGAAGAAAAAATGGCGGCGGTCACAAGCCCAGCGGGGCCTTCCGCTTCTCCGTCGTGGGTGGCGGAGATCACCACGGAGGTAACGGCGGCTTTGGAGTCCGTGCTGGAGAAGCGGCTCAAGCCGCTCGATGACAAGCTGGAGCGGCTGCAGGGGAAGTTGGATGGAGTAGGCCAAGACCTGGAGCAGTTCCAGAGCAGGGTCGGCGAGGTGGTGGACCGCGTGGGTGGAGTGGAGCAAGCACAGAGCCAGCAGTTGCAGCGCCTGGAGGCTCTGGAGCTCAAGGTGGATGAGCTGGAAAACCGAGCCAGAAGAAATAACCTTCGTTTGTGGGGCTCCCAGAGTCTTTGGGGGAGTCAGACTTGCAGTCCTTCATGGAGCGCTGGATCCCAGAGTCCTTGGGGCTCTCGACTGCGCTGGGTCGCTTACGGGTGGAGAGGGCCCACAGGATTGGAACTCGGCGGGACGCGGAAGCCAGACCCCGAGTGGTTATCATCCGAGTGCTCAACTTTGCTTACAAGTCCGCGATCCTGCAGGCGCTGAGAGGAGGTCGTCAGCTGACTTATGAGAACCGTAAAGTATTGTGCTTTCAGGACTATTCTCCCCAGGTGGCTCAGCGGCGTCGGGGCTTCAGCTCCGTTTGTTCAGCCTTATTCACTCGTTGGATCCGGTTTGCTCTACTGTATCCTGCTCGACTCCGTGTCTCCCAGGGGGGCTCGGTTCGCTTCTTTGAGTCCCCATCGGCAGCCCGGGATTACTTGGCCCAATTGGATGGCGGTGGTGGCCTTCCGTCATCTACTGCCCCTTGACCAACTGTTCGGAAGACGCGGCTGCTTGTTGGCGGGCAGTGACATTTGAACCTGGGGAGCCTTGATGATATTGGCTTTTCCCCCCCTCCGCTTTTTCATCAATTTTCTGTGGGGCCCTCTGCCCCCCGCTTGGAGTCTTGGAGGGGAGTTTGCGGAGCTCTGGGAGTGCCCTGCTTCCTCTGCGGTCCTCTGGTGGGCAGGCTGCTGCTTTTCCCTGTTCCCCGGGTTGCCTTTGTCTGCCTTTGTTCTTGGTTGGGATCTTTTTTGGACTATGATTGGACTTTGTTGGGGGGCTCGGGAGACACGGGGGGGCTGAGTTTTTGGGAGTTTGGTTGTGGGGGTCGGGGGGTAGTGGAGTGTGGGGAGTGCAAGGGGAGTTAGAGTGCTGAGTGTTTATGAGGGGGTGGCTGGGTCCTTGGGGGGAAGGTTTGTGTGGGCTGGACATGTGGTGGCCTCTTCCCAGATTATGGGTGGGGGGGACCCTGAGGCGGGTGGGGTTGGGTTGTTGCTCTTTGAGGGTATGGATGGGGGGGTTTGCTCTTGGTATCGGGGGTAGGGTGCTTCATGGGGGCTTTTAGTGGGGGTGGTCCAGGTAGGCTGGCGTCTTCATGTGATGGGTCCTCTTTGGAGGATCGCACTGGGGGGGTTTTTGGGGGGTGGGGGTTTGGGGGGCGGTAGGGGGGGAGGTTGGGGTGGGGGGTTGGATTGGGGGGGTTTTGATTCGGTGCAGGGGGATGTCGGTTTTTCTTTTGATCCGGAGTGGATTGGGGGAGGTTGGTTTGGTGGGACACCGCAGTGCTCAGGAACCCGCTTGCTGGGACGGTGCTCTGGAGTGCCCATGGAATTTTTTCACCTTTGTTTGGTGTTTTTGTTTTCTGTTTTTCCATGGTTCGAGTGGTGACCTGGAATGTTGGGGGGGTCACGTCCCCGGTGAAGCGTACTAAAATTCTTCAAGCTTTACAACGCCTCAAGGCTGATATTGTCTTGCTACAGGAGACACACCTTACTGCGGCGGAGCATGCTAAACTCCGGCGGGGTTGGGTGGCTGTGTGCAAGGCGGCGGCTGGCTCCAGCCGGAAATGTGGGGTGGCTATCTTGGTTCGTAAGGGGGTTGCTGCTAGTCTGGACTCTGTGGGGGCTGACTCTGAGGGCCGATATATCTTTTGTAGGGCTCAGATCGCGGGGTCTGTGGTTCTTTTGGGTAGTGTTTATGCTCCTAACACGTATGATCGGGGATTTTATAGGCGTTTACAGGCGATTCTTGCGCCCCATCAGGGTGTGCCGATGTTGTTGGGAGGGGATTTTAACTCGGTTTGGGACCCCTCTCTGGATAGATCATCTGCGGTCCCTAATCGCCGGGCTCAGGACGGCAGGGGGCTCCCCTCCTTCTGTCAGATGTTGGAGTTGGAGGATGTTTGGAGGATTTTGCACCCGACTGAGAAAGATTTTACTCATATGTCACGGGCGCATTCCACGCAGTCACGTATTGACTACTTGCTTCTTTCGCGGGCTGTTTTTTCTCAGGTGGAGCGAGCGGAGATTGGTCCCTACGCGATTTCAGATCACGCTTGGGTGTGGCTGGAGTGGACGCCCCCGGGGCAGTCCTCGCAGTCCCGTCAATGGAGATATCCTCTTTGGCTCGGCCAAGATCCCAAATTCTATGATTCGTTGGTGGCGCGCTGGAAAGATTATTGCTATCATAATGATCAGCACCGGGAGGACCCTGTTCTTTTTTGGGAAACCGCTAAGGCGGTTCTTCGTGGGCATATTATTAGTTATGTTTCGCAAGCCAAAAAGACTCGGGATCGGGAAATTCTTCGTTTGTCCCGGTTGTTGGGGAATCTTCGTCGAGCGTATGGACGTCAGCCCACTGATGTCAACCGGCAGGCCTTGTTGGAGGTGCAGGTCGCTCTGAATGAGAAACTTCACCAGCGGGCAGCTAAGAGCCTGGCCTATTACAAATATCGTCTTTATGCTTATGGTAACAAATGTGGCCGCCTATTAGCTCGTTTGATTTCTCACAGGGAGAGTAGACAGAAAATAGTAGCCCTTACCTCTTCGGATTCCAGGCCTATTACAGCGGATGCGGACATTTGTCAGGCTTTTCGGGACTATTATGCTGATTTGTATGCAGAGCCTTCGACTCAGGGTCTCCCGGGGGAGCTGTATTTGGATTCTTTGGATTTACCTGGTTTGGACCCGGCCCATTTGGAAACGCTGAATGCCCCATTGTCGGAAGAGGAGGTGGATTCGGTTATTCGTCAGAGCCCGACCTTGAAGGCGCCGGGCCCTGACGGTTTTCGGGCAGAATTTTATAAGTTGTTGCGGGAAGAAATTGTCGCGCCGCTTACGGCTATGTTCAATGTCATGGTGGATGCGGAGGCTATGCCGGCTTACCTTAACTTGGCTCACGTTATAGTTCTGCCTAAGCCGGGACGAGACCCCGCTAGGGTGGAATCCTATCGCCCTATTTCTCTGCTCAACTGCGAAGTGAAGATCTTGGCTAAGGTTCTGGCCAATCGGTTGGCTTGTGTTCTTCCTGCGCTTCTTCATGAGGCTCAGGTTGGGTTTGTGCGGGGCCGTTCGGTCGAGAAGAATTTGAGACGCATTCTAGCCTCTTTGGAGTTGTGTGCGCGCCGCCAACTGCCGTCGCTTATGGTCAGCTTTGATGCAGAAAAAGCTTTTGACCGGGTTCGTTGGGATTTTTTATTTGCCACCTTGGCCAAGTATGGGGTTGCGGGCCGTTTTGTTTCGGCGTTGAGGGCCTTGTATGCTTCTCCAACAGCGGCCCTTCTGGTGAACGGTTGCAGTTCTTCGTTGTTTGCTATCTCCCGTGGAACGAGACAGGGCTGTCCTTTGTCCCCGCTTTTGTTTATTCTCACTTTAGATCCTTTGCTACGCGCGATTCATTCGACTCCTGAGGTGCAGGGGGTTTCTTTTGGTTCCATTTGCTTTAAGGTGGCGGCTTTTGCAGATGATCTTTTTGTTCATCTTACGGACCCGCAGCGTTCGTTGCCGGCGTTATTGGAAACGATTCAGGAGTATGGGGACTTTGCGGGTCTTCGTTTGAACTTGGGGAAGTCGGAGGCTTTGCCCACTTCGTCTATCTTGCGGACTAACTGGGGGGCTTCCTTTCCGCTGCGTTGGGCGACGGATTCCTTTTGTTATCTAGGGGTTCGGCTCACAGCTTCACTTGGTCGTCTTTATTCTTTGAATGTCGGGGCGCTTTTGGATCGCACGTCACAGCAGTTGGATCGATGGAAAGATTTCCCCCTTTCTTTGTTGGGGCGTGTGGCGGTGATTCGCATGGTCATTTTTCCCCAGTGGCTTTACGTACTCAGGATTCTCCCACTGCGTCTTCTCAAGAAGGACTTGAGGAGCCTGAGACGGGTTTTGGCTAGGTTTTGTTGGCGTGGGAGGAAACCTCGGTTGCGTTACATAGAAACATACATAGAAACATAGAAAGATGACGGCAGAAAAGGGCCAAGGCCCATCAAGTCTGCCCACTATAGACCCTCCCCTTAAGATTAGCTAGTGTTTTGCCCTGACCCTCTTAGGGATCCCACATGGGCGTCCCATTTATTCTTAAAATCTGGCACGCTGCTTGCCTCGATCACCTGCACTGGAAGCCCGTTCCACCGATCAATCACTCGCTCCGTGAAGAAATACTTCCTGGTGTCGCCGTGAAATTTTCCGCCCCTGAGTTTGAGCGGGTGCCCTCTTGTGGTTGAGGGGCCTCTAAGAAGGAAGATGTCATCTTCCACTTCTATACGTCCGGTGATGTATTTAAACGTCTCAATCATGTCTCCCCTCTCCCTGCGCTCCTCTAGAGTGTAGAGCTGCAAATTGTCTAGTCTTGCTTCGTACGGGAGACCTTTAAGCCCTGAGACCATTCTGGTGGCCATTCTTTGGACCGACTCGACCCTCTGCACGTCTTTGCGGTAGTGTGGCTTCCAGAATTGCACGCAGTATTCCAGATGAGGTCTCACCATGGCCCTGTACAATGGCATAATGACAGCAGGCTTTCTGCTGACAAAACTTCTACGGATGCAACCCAGCATCTGCCTTGCCTTTGAGGAAGCCTTCTCCACCTGATTGGCAGATTTCATGTCTGCACTAATGATTACTCCCAAATCTCGTTCCGCTGAAGTCCTGGTCAAGGTCTCCCCGTTCAAGGTATAAGTTCTGCACGGGTTTCTGTTACCTAGGTGCATGACCTTACATTTTCCAGCATTGAAGCCCAGCTGCCAGGTTGAGGACCAGCATTCCAATGTGCGCAGGTCCTGCGCCATACTATCTTGTAAATTGTCCTCGCTTACCATATTACATAGTTTGGCGTCGTCGGCGAATAATGTTACTTTACCTTGAAGCCCTTGAGTCAGATCTCCTATGAATATGTTGAAGAGGAGCGGACCCAAGACCGAGCCCTGAGGCACCCCGCTGGTCACCTCCGATGTCCCAGAGAAAGTACCGTTAACCATCACCCTCTGACGTCTGCCACTCAGCCAATCTCTGACCCATGCCGTCAGAGTCTCTCCCAACCCCATTGATTTCATCTTGTTTAACAGTCTGCGGTGTGGGACGCTGTCAAAAGCTTTACTGAAGTCAAGGTACACTATGTCCAGTGAATCTCCTTCATCCAGTCTTTTTGTTACCCAGTCAAAGAAGCTGATGAGGTTTGATTGGCAGGACCTACCCTTGGTGAATCCATGTTGATTGGGGTCCCGTAGATTCCCTTCGTTCAAGACCGTGTCCAACTGGCGTTTGATCAGTGTTTCCATGATTTTGCATACTATTGATGTCAGACTCACCGGTCTGTAATTTGCAGCCTCTGTCTTGCAACCCTTTTTGTGTAGAGGAACGACGTTAGCTGTTTTCCAGTCCAAGGGTACTGTCCCTGTACTCAGTGAGAGATTGAATAGTACGGCTAACGGTTCTGCCAGGACATCACCTAACTCCCTAAGCACTCTGGGGTGCAGATTGTCCGGTCCCATGGCTTTGTCCACCTTGAGTTTTGTTAGCTCAAAGTAAACCTCGCTGGGTGTGAATTTAAAACTCCGAAACGGGTCTTTTGTGTTTGACTGTGGTTTCAATTGAGGGCCGGACCCTGGCGCCTCGCAGGTGAAGACCGAGCTGAAGTATTTATTTAGTATTTCTGCTTTTTCGGGATCTGATTCTGCGTAATTCCCGTCTGTTTTTTTCAGGCGTACTATCCCGTCTGTGTTCTTTTTCCTGTCACTGATATACCGGAAGAAGGATTTGTCCCCTTTCTTAATGTTGTTTGCTAGAGTTTCTTCCACTCGAAGTTTGGCCTCCCTGACTGCCGTTTTGACCTCTGTGGACTTGATCCTGTGTAGCAGTTGATCTTCGCTTTTCCCGGTGCGTTTGAAGGAAGCAAATGCGTTTTTCTTCTCCTTAACGAGACGTGAGATCTCTGCGGTGAACCACTGGGGTTTGTCCTTTCTTCGCTGTTTATGTGATGATTTTATGTAACGGCAGGTTGCCTTGTGTATGACAGATTTCAGGGATGACCACATATCCTCCACATTCTCTGTCTCCGTTTGGTCCTGGAGTGCCTGATGGACGAAAACTCCCATACGTGCAAAGTCTGTTCCTCGGAAGTTGAGTACCTTTGTTTTAGTGTTTGATCTATGGAAACCTTTCCTCAGATGGAACCATATCATGTTGTGATCGCTGGAGGCTAGCTTATCTCCCACGAAGATTTCTGAGACGCTTTCTCCATTGGTGAGTACTAGGTCAAGGATCGTTTGGGCCCTAGTGGGTTCCATTACCATTTGATTGAGGCGTGCTCCTTTTATGGAGGCTAGTAGCCTCTTGCTTCCGCTGGTTGTTGCTGAAGGTGTGCTCCAGTCTACATCCGGCATATTGAAGTCTCCCATTAGTACAACGTCCCCCCTTAGCGCGATATTTTCTATGTCTTCGATTAGTTCCGTGTCCTTGTCTTCCGGTTGTCTTGGAGGTCTGTATACCACACCAAGATACAGGCATTTTTCTCTCCCTCTGGCCAGGTTCACCCAGAGGGATTCCCCGCTGTACTTGACTTCCGAGATTCTGGTGGTTTTGATTCCTTCTTTAATGTATAGCGCTACCCCTCCGCCTAATCTGCCCTCTCTGTCTCGACGAAGTAAACTGTAACCCGGTATAGCCATATCCCACCCATGAGAGTCCGTGAACCAGGTCTCGGATATTGCCACCACATCTAGGTTGGCATTCACTATCTCGGTTTCCAATTGCAGAATTTTATTGCCTAAACTGTGTGCATTGACATACATGGCCCTCCATCCCTTGTGTTTGTTAGAGCTGTCATGCGTGCTATGGGTGCTTACCTTGGGCTCAAAAGGGCGGTTGTGTCTCGCCTCCACTGGATGGTTCCTTACTGCTGTGGAATGTGAGTGGATACCCTCCCCCAACTTACCTAGTTTAAAGCCCTGCGAAGTAGGCGGGCTAGACGGTGTCCCAGTACGTTTTTACCTCTTTTGGTCAAGTGAAGTCCGTCTGGTCCCTGCAGTCCCTGGAGTGCCTTTCCATGGTCCAGGAATCCAAAGTTCATCTCAATGCACCAGTTGCGAAGCCACTCGTTGGTACGTTGGATGCGTTCTTCCCTGGCTCTTCCTCTGTCTCTAACTGGGAGGATGGATGAGAAGACCACCTGTGCACCCGTCTGCTTCAGCTTCCTACCCAGGGCTCTGAAGTCATCGGGTATGTTCTCTACGGTGTTCCTTGCAGTGTCGTTTGTACCTATATGGATAAGAAGCATAGGGAAGTGGTCAGTAGGTTTTAGTATTTTATCGAGAGAGGTGGTGACGTCACGAATCCTGGCTCCAGGGAGACAGCAGACCTCCCTCGACTGCAAATCTGGTCTACAAATTGGACCCTCGGTTCCTCGCAGCATGGAGTCCCCGATGACTACCACTCTGCGCTTCTTCCGGGGGGGATGATCAGCGTGGTTTGGAGTCAAAGTTGTGCGCTGGGTATCTTCTCGAGCTTCTTCCGCTATCTCCTCGGTAGTAATATCCTGCAAGACGTGGTATCTGTTGTTCAGATTGAGTTGTGGTGAAGAAGTAGAGCTGCCCTGTTTGGGACAAAAAGAAGAAAAAGGAAGTGAGAAAAAGGGGGGGGGTTTACGTTTTCCCGTGGAGGAGGTTACCAGCTGCCAGGGACCGGTATCTCCTATCATTTCTTGCACCCCGATCGTGGAATTTGTAACTGGAGACCTGGGTGTCTCGAGGATGGATCTGTCATGGGTCAGCTCTGCCAAATGGGAAACCTCTTTGATAGCTTCGTCGATGAAGACCTCATCCTCCCTGATGCTCCTCAAGCGCTGCACCTCCTCCCTGAGACTCCATAGTTCCAGTAGGATGTCTTTGTTCAGCTGCTCCATCTCCTCTGTCTGCGTAGAAACTGTGGCGTGGTTTAGGGGGGCGGTCTCGGTCTGCACAGCAACCTCTGCCCTCCGTCCAGTGCCATCCTTCTCCTTCTGCACCATCCCCTGGATCTCGCCGGACATTGGCGTGATGAACTGGATGGTAGTCTTGGTACTTCTTGTCCTCCCTGCCATATCCAAAGGAAGAGAGATTAGGTGTGAAATAGAAAATCAATGAGAATAGGGAGTTGCAGAGAGAATAGAGGGTGTCAGGAGAAGGCTATCTGCCTGGATGAGAGTGTGGAAGAAAAGCGTATGTGGAGAGAGTGAGTGTGTATACGAGTCTAGAATGTGAATGCAAAATTTTTTTTTTTTTTTTTAGGTTTTAGAGTGTGGATACGGCTTACTGGAGGCCCTTCTCAAGGCCCTTCTCAAAGGCGCTCTCGCTAAGGCGAGCGCCTTTGCCGCTCGCCTTCGCCGCGTGCCGAACGGCTGCGCGCCGTTGGCCCGCCTCCTTTTAAGGAGGGGAGCCCGGGCGCCTACTGCTGACGCGGTGGGGGTGGGCGGAGCTACTCTCGCCTACCCCTACTGAATAGATGATTTGCCGCTCGCCTTCGCTGGTTACCTGCGTCTCAGCACGCTGCTGCTGAGACTCCCAGCGCCTCCTCTCTCACCCGCTCTGCCCTCGAATCCTGGAGCAGTGGCTGGACCGTCGGCCCGCCTCCTTTTAAGGAGGGGAGCCCGGGCGCCTACTGCTGATGCGGTGGGGGTGGGCGGAGCTACTCTCGCCTACCCCTACTGAATAGATGATTTGCCGCTCGCCTTCGCTGGTTACCTGCGTCTCAGCACGCTGCTGCTGAGACTCCCAGCGCCTCCTCTCTCACCCGCTCTGCCCTCGAATCCTGGAGCAGTGGCTGGACCGTCGGCCCGCCTCCTTTTAAGGAGGGGAGCCCGGGCGCCTACTGCTGACGCGGTGGGGGTGGGCGGAGCTACTCTCGCCTACCCCTACTGAATAGATGATTTGCCGCTCGCCTTCGCTGGTTACCTGCGTCTCAGCACGCTGCTGCTGAGACTCCCAGCGCCTCCTCTCTCACCCGCTCTGCCCTCGAATCCTGGAGCAGTGGCTGGACCGTCGGCCCGCCTCCTTTTAAGGAGGGGAGCCCGGGCGCCTACTGCTGACGCGGTGGGGGTGGGCGGAGCTACTCTCGCCTACCCCTACTGAATAGATGATTTGCCGCTCGCCTTCGCTGGTTACCTGCGTCTCAGCACGCTGCTGCTGAGACTCCCAGCGCCTCCTCTCTCACCCGCTCTGCCCTCGAATCCTGGAGCAGTGGCTGGACCGTCGGCCCGCCTCCTTTTAAGGAGGGGAGCCCGGGCGCCTACTGCTGACGCGGTGGGGGTGGGCGGAGCTACTCTCGCCTACCCCTACTGAATAGATGATTTGCCGCTCGCCTTCGCTGGTTACCTGCGTCTCAGCACGCTGCTGCTGAGACTCCCAGCGCCTCCTCTCTCACCCGCTCTGCCCTCGAATCCTGGAGCAGTGGCTGGACCGTCGGCCCGCCTCCTTTTAAGGAGGGGAGCCCGGGCGCCTACTGCTGACGCGGTGGGGGTGGGCGGAGCTACTCTCGCCTACCCCTACTGAATAGATGATTTGCCGCTCGCCTTCGCTGGTTACCTGCGTCTCAGCACGCTGCTGCTGAGACTCCCAGCGCCTCCTCTCTCACCCGCTCTGCCCTCGAATCCTGGAGCAGGGAAGGTGATCTTTTGGTGGGGGGGTGGCAGCAGGGAGGTCTTGGTATTCCGAATTTTGGTTTATATAATTTAGCATGTCTTTTGCGGCATCTTAAGGATTGGTTGTTTGGGGATTCTCAATATACCCCCACCTCGCTTGAGACTATTCTATACGCCCCGTATTCTCTCCTAGCCTTGCTTCACCTGCCGGGGGGGGCCTTGCCACGGGAGGTTCGGGGCTCAATTCTTTTGGCTTCCATGCGTGGGGCGTGGGAGGGTCTGGTTCGGCGCCTGGGGGGGGACCCGCGGGTGACTGCGCTGTTGCCCCTGATGGGCAATCCAGATTTTGTACCGGGCTCAGACAATTCGAATTTCCGTCGTTGGAAAACATTGGGATTTTATTTGGTAGAACATCTGCTGACCGTCGATGGGGACCTGAGCACTTTAGCGGATTTGAGGGAGCGGTTGGGGCACTGCTGGGGGGACACTTTCGCTTACTGTCAAGTTAAACATTATATTCTCACTTTCCCGGACTGCCCTTCAGCACCCATTGGGGGCTCGTATTAGGGATCTGTATGCCCAGGTGGAGCCTTTTCAGACTTCAGTGTCCGCTTTATATCGGGCTTTGCTTCCTTTTGAGGCTCCTAGGCATTGTTCGGGGGTTCGGGATAGTTGGGCCTCAGAGCTCCATTTAGACCTTGGTACTTGGGAGGTTTCCCGGAATCTGGCAGGTTTGCCGCGTTTAATTCAAGGAGCTGTGTTGCAGGAATGTTATGCTCGCATTTTGTATAGAGGGTATATCACCCAAGCTCAACTATTCAAATTTGGGGGTGTTGCTTCTCCCCTGTGTTTTAAATGTGGTCGAGATCCGAACACGTTTGCGCATGCTTTGTGGACTTGTTGGTGTACGCAGGCTTTTTGGGCTGAGGTTGTCTCCTATTTGAGCTCGCTTTTGGAGTCGTCGGTAGAGGGCACGGTTGAGCAGGTGGTACTGGATTTACCGGGAGCTTTTCGTTCCTTGCTTCCGGGGGCTCGATGGCTGTGTCGTAAGGTGTGTCTCCTGGCCCGGCGTTGTATCATGCAGCAGTGGACTTCCTCGAGTCCTCCGTCTTTTTGGCATTTGAGGGCTCTTCTCCATGAGTTGGTTCTTTGTGAGGCCCGGGAGGTGGGGGTTTCCCTTAAGCGTCGGCGGAGCTTCTTGCTGATCTGGGACCCATATGTCAACTCCTTGTCTCCTAGGGGGCGTGGCCTGCTCCTGAACACCTTGACTTGAAGCGGCTTTCTCCTGGCCAGCTCTGGATCTCGACGTCTCTCTGCTCTGGGGTTTGGGGGGGGTTTGAGGGGGGGAGGGGGGTTGTAGAGGGCTGGAGGGGCTCTGCTTAGAGGGAGGGGGATGCCTAGTTGGGTTTGTCGCCCTAGGGTCATCAGAGTTCAGACCCTGGGGGGGGGGGAATTGGGTTTGTGCTTTTCTATGTCCGGTGTTCCACTCCCTTAGGGGGGTCGGGGGGGGTGTTGATGGGGGGTAGGTTTGGGGGGAGGCGGGACCTTGAGATGGTGGGAGATTTTCTGGGTTGGTGTTTGTGACATGCTTTGGTATGATTGTCTTGGTGTATGCAGCCGATGTATCTTTTTCTCTGAGCTGGCGTTTGTTGTTGCTGAATTCACTAATGCGTGCCTTATATTTTTTCATGTCAATAAAAAATTGTTACAACCTAAGTAAACTGGGGGGGTTCCCCAACAAAAGCCCCCGTCGGAGCCCCTAAAAACTGTAATTTAGAGCGGCGCGGCGGCGCACGCTGCGCTCAATTGTTGGCGCGCGCTTTTGTCTTTCGCACCGTTGTCTATGAACCCCCTAACTCTATTATATCATCATTATTGAAGCTCATGTATTGTAACACCATTACAGAAGCTCATGTAAACTGCTCTGAATTGACTCCCTAGTCATTACATTAATGTCTTCTATCTTCTTTCAGTTCTAGGCGGTTTACAACAAGATATTAGACTGGGCATTCCCAGGGAGATAGCTATAGTATGCATTGGGATTTGGGAAGGGTCGATATGGTTAGATCATTTGATAAATTTCTTGAATAGCATGGTTTTCAGTTCTTCTCTGAATGTTTTGTAATTGGGCATCGTGGTCAGTAGATTTGAGAGGTGTTGGTCTATTTTTGATGCTCTGGTGGCTATTAGACCGTATAGTCTAGTCTAATCTTCGGTTTATATACCTGGTCATCTCGTGGTAAAGCTCGATTCGGTTCACAAATAATTAAAATCAGGTAACATGCAAAATGTGAACATAAGAAGAAGGTGTTAAAACACTAATAGTTTGTCGATTCAGAAAGTAAGTCATTAAAATATTGTGAAAACAATAATGTTTTTAGAACTTTACGGAATTGTTGCAGAGTCAGGGAGTTTATTCCAAATTTCTATCAGTTTAAACACAAGAGATTAGCTAAGCTTTCCAATAGATTTAGTTCCCTTAAGAGAAGGGAACGATAGTTTATATTTCTGTATAATTCTCAAGTGGCAAGATCTAGAAGTATTCCAATATAAGGAACAAAAGGGTCAAAAATTCCATAAAGAAACTTGAAGACAATACATACACACTTAAACTGAATCCTAAAGCGAACCGGAAGCCAGTGAAGCTTTCTCAACAAGGTAGAGACATGGTCGTACTTTCTTTTCCCAAAAATGAGTTTTGCTGCCGTATTCTGTATCAACAGCAGTCGTTTTAGACTGCCCTGCTTAATGCCCACATAAACAGAATTACAGTAATCCAACTGTAGACCGTCATATATTTTTTTGCTTTGCATGCCTTTTATTGGGGGGTGGGTAAAGTGTGCTTGAGTTCTACTTGGTCTGGATGTGTTTTTCCTGATTAGGCGGTTGTTCAGATAGCTTGGTCCATTTCCATCTAAGGCTTTAATTAGGGTGCAGTTGTATGTGTTGTATGCGTGCTTGTACTGGGAGCCAGTGTGAGTTTTGGAAAGCTGAGGTAATGTGGTCGTATTTTTTCAGCGAGTATATTAGTCTTAGGGCTGTATTTTGGACTGTTTGTAATTGTTTTAGCATGTTGGCAGGGCATGACAGGTAAAATATGTTACAGTAGTCCAGGAGTCCTAGGATTAGCACTTGTACTATGAGTTTGAATTGTTCGCTGTTGAAGTATTTTTGGATTTGTCTTAAGTTTTGCATGGTTGCAAATGCCTTCTGAACCGTTTTGCTGATTTAAAGTTGCATGGTGCAGCCTTTGTCTATCATTATTCCCAGCAGTTTTAGGTTGGGTTGTAAGAGACAACCCATCCCATGTGCCAAAAGACCCCGCCCATAGGAGGGGCATAAGGCAACTGAGCCAATTCCGGTTGGCCCAGTTGCCTAAGGCCCCTCCTATGGGCGGGCCTTAGGTGACTGGACCAATCAGGCCCTAGGCCCCTCCCCGGTGCATCCCACAATGCACCGGGAAGGGGTAGGCCCATCATTCCGAGTAAGGCGGGCTATCCAGCCGGCCAACATTAAAGGTTAGTGTGGAGGGGTCCAGGGTGGTGGTGGGGGATTCGCGGGGGGGGGGGGGCCATCTTCGGCAGGAGGGCCTGGGATCCCTCCTGCCGGTGTTGTTGGGGGGGGGGGTTCCTGGGGGAGCGCCTTAGCAGTAGGGCCTGGGATCCCTCCTCCTGGTATTCGGGGGGGGGGGGTCGGGGCTGCACCTCGGCAGGAGAGATTGGGCATCTCTCCTTCCAGTATTCGCAGGAGGTGGTAAGGGTGTCGGGGTGCGCCTCGGCAGGAGATATTGGGCATCTCTCCTACTGGTATTCACGGCATTTCGGGGGTGGGGATTGAGGCAGGGGGTGGGTAGGTTGCCGGGGCTGCTGAGCTGATCACAGAAGCCGTGATTAGCTCAGCAGCCCCTATTTGAAACTTATACCTATTTTGACTTGGTCTAAGTCAAAACTGGGCAACCTCATTAAACTTTTGGTTATACTTGCTGTACAACTAAGTCTAGGTTGGCCCACCTCCTGCCCTTTCACCTCCTCCAAAAATGCCTCTTTTCGCTCTAAGCGTTCAGTGGCAGGGGAAAGGCCTAAGCTGGTTTTAGATACATCTAATACCAGCTTTGATTATCCGTACTTGGATGATCTGTCTTTTTGATCGTCCAAGTACAGATTTAGGCCATTTTTGGGACTTTTTTTAATTATTTGCCCCTTGGTGTTTAATTTAAACTGGCAGATTAGGTGATCACTTAGAGCAGTGTTTTTCAACCGCTGTTCCGCGGCACACTAGTGTGCCGCGAGATGTTGCCTGGTGTGCCGTACGGTCAGGGCCGCCATCAGGGCAGTACCACCAGTCTAGGGAGAGGGGCGGTCCGCCCCACGTGGACAGGAGAGAGCTGGACGGGGGACCCGCGGAGTTCAATACATCTCGAGCCGCGAGGCTCGTCTTCTGTTCCTGCCTGCCCTGCAGCTAACATATAGCCGATCGCAAGCGTTCCCCGATGTCAGCGCTGACGTCAGAGGGAGGGCTTAAGCAAAGACTGCCCTCCGACGTCAGCGCTGACGTCGGAGAATACTTCCGTTCGGCTATTTGTGTGCGGCAGGGCAGACAGGAAGCAGAAGACAAGCCTCGCGGCTTGAGCTTTGTTTTGCTGAGAAAGTTGCAAAGATGGGCTGGTAGGCAAACACGGAACACAAAAGGGGGGAGGGAGTGCGTTTTGGACACAAGGCATGAACTTGGGAGAGAGGAAGGGAGGGAAAGAGATGCTGAGGTGGGGGAGGGAATGGGTTTTTGGACACAGAAGGCATGGACTTGGGAGAGAGGAAGGGAGGGAAAGAGATGCTGAGGTGGGGGAGGGAATGCGTTTTTGGACACAGAAGAAATGGACTTGGGAGAGAGGAAGGGAGGGAAAGAGATGCTGAGGTGGGGGAGGGAATGCGTTTTTGGACACAGAAGAAATGGACTTGGGAGAGAGGAAGGGAGGGAAAGAGATGCTGAGGTGAGGGAGGGAATGCGTTTTTGGACACAGAAGAAATGGACTTGGGAAAGAGATGCTGAGGTGGGGGAGGGAATGAGTGTTTGGACACAGAAGGCATGGACTTTGGAGAGAGGAAGGGAGGGAAAGAGATGGTTGTGTACACGGGGAATAGAAGAAAGGAGAATTTTTGGTCATAGGGAGGGAGTGAGGTACAGATAGTGGCATACCAGGGTGGGGGGGGGCGGTCTGCCCCACCCCGGGTTTACGTCCCAAGGGGGTGCACAGCTGGCCACCCTCCAGTGTTGTCCCTAGGCCGGCAAACTGCGGCTCTTTAGCCACTTGAGTGCCACCGCCGCCAACGGTGTTGTTGGCGGTGGCAGCATTATAAAATACTTTCTTTGTGTTTATTTGATTCCTATTCAAGAGAATTACTTTATATATAGTCAATATAGGCACAGAGTTAAATTTTTTAACATTTTCTAATGGTGGTGTGCCTCGTGATTTTTTTCATGAAACAAGTGTGCCTTTGCCCAAAAAAGGTTGAAAAACACTGACTTAGAGCAATGCCTTGGAATCAGGCCAAATGAAGGTTAAATCTATACATGACTGCTTTCCTCTGCTGTGCCTCTTAGAAATGGTACATGTAGCACATGGAAACTTAACAAAGCATTCTAAACACATACAGCTACTGTAGTCATATGGAACAAGATGGCCAAGATAAGCATTGGGGGACCACAATGTTTGCTTGCAAGTAGCTGTATGTGGTGATGACTTGTTTGCATTTTGTTCAGCTTTAGATCCTGAAGATTTGGAGATTGAAATACTTGGCGAAGTTGAGACCCAAACCAGAGAAAAACATACAGAATGCCACATCTCTGTTATCAGGGGGTGGACAGAGGGAAAGAGGTAAAGAAATGACGGTGTGTTCTCTGTCAAATGCAAGAAATTTGAGGGGTGTAATCTGTAATGTGTAAAATAGAGAAAAGGAAAGACAATACAAAAGACCAGTATAAGATATTAATACTGATGATTGTATGTTTCCTCCTTGGAGGTTGAGACAAAGGGTTTGAATTAATGCACATTCTTTCTCTGATCAACCTCTTGGAAACTTTGTTGGCATGATGATTTGTACATTTGTCATCAGAGTAATAATTCCAGAGCCTTATTAACTAAGATTTGCTTCAGGCTTTGTCTCTTGTGGGGGAGTGGAAAGGATAAAAGAAAGAGGTGAAGCTTATGGAATTACACTCTTAACCGGTTAAAGAAAAGAAATACAGAAGTCTATTTGTCTACCGTGTTCTTCTGTTGCCGCATTTTCCTCCTGTACAGGAATGGATTTAGTTGTAAATTTTTCTATTTTTAAATAAATCTTCTAACAATTTTATTTTAGAACCATCCACGACTTCTTCAGTGATTTTGGTATATCTCATGTGGTATTAAGTACAATTTCCTTTTATTTATATTAATACAATTGGCTCTTAAACCCTCAATTGTGTACCAGTTATCACCATCTTTTTACTCATATTTGTACTATCAACTTTTATTTTTATAAATATGAAAGCTCAGCCCAGTTAATATTTACGGTTATACTGTAGCTTTTCCTTCAGGTAACTCTGTTTACTTGACTTCAACTTTGTCATCAAATACGTATCATTAATAATTTTAAATGTTACTTTTGTATGAACTTTTGCATGCCCGTTCTGAGCTCTTTGGGAACAACGGGATAGAAAACAAATTAATTAAATATAAAATTCAACAATCTAAAAAAAAAATAATTGCCATTTTGTTTTATCTCTCTGGCTATGTTCTGCAGTAGCCCACCGGAGGGCAGTGTTCTTCAAGAAGATAAGGAAAACAAATCTCAGGAAGTAAAACTTCAGCAGGGACAGTTGCAAGATGATGCTAGAAGAGGTCAGTAACTCTTGTGTGGTGTTTCTACCCCTACAAGACAGAAGTGTGTGTGGTGAGTCCATATATGTAATGTTGTAATTACATCTCCGATTTCCAGGATAATTTTACTAGCTTCAAACAAACAAAACACAACTTTTACTGTTGGCCAGTTCTCATCACGTACATTGCACTTCTGTTGTGCAGATTAGGTATTGCTGTGCTAAGAGACACCACGTTTAAAGGAGAAAGCTCTATGCTAGTTACCACTGCTAGAAGGATGGTGCTGGAACTGTTCCTGTTGGGAGGTCCATAATGATAATAATAATAATAACTTTATTCTTCTATACCGCCACAATCTTGCGACTTCTAGGCGGTTTACAATCAAGAGTGCTGGACATTCAGCGAAATACAATAAGTAGATATTCAGAGGAAATACAGAGATCAGAGACCTCAGGAGGCAATAGTATAGAAATACAATTTGCTGAGCGAAAATGTAATATGTACATTTTAGTAGATAATGTCCGACAGGACCTGTTGGGGATAAATAGCAACGTAAAGTTACGATAAGATGAAGATAGCAGATTATATTTATAACAATGCTGTAAGTTCAGGTGGAATAGGGAGGGGGGAGGGAGAGGGAGAGCGGGTCAATTGTTTAGGTATTTCTGATGATGGGGTGCACAAGACTGAAGGTTCACATGTGGTACCTAGAATGCTTACACCAGCCAGTGTTGAGTTAGAACTCTTTTAGTAGTCAAGTTTGGCAGACATTTATTTCAAGCATCAATATTTGCTAACAGAATACTTAATGGCAAATTCTACATGACCTTCTGTTTAAAGTCTTTAATAAAACAATTGCCAATTTTTCAGCAGCACCTTTCTTCACTGTTCTGCCCCCAGCAATCTTATATTAGTTTTCATGATATAGCTGTAAGATGTATTATCCCAGGACAAGCAGGCAGGTATTCTCACTAGTGGGTGATGTCATCCGACAGAGCCCCGATGCGGACGTCTCACAAGCATACTTGCTTGAAGAAACTTCAGAAGTTTCGAGATGCCCGCACCGCGCATGCACGAGTGCCTTCCCACCCGATGCTCCGGGCGTGTCTCCTCAGTTCTTTTCTTTCCGCGGAGCTGAGAAGTTTTACTTCAAATCTGCGCTAATTGAACCCGTGTTTTTTGCCTTCTATTCCCCGCGGTTTTGAGTTATTTTGCTCTTTATCGTGTGTTTTCTTTCTTCGTTTTCTTATTTTCAAAAAAAAAAAAAAAATTTCTTCCGGCGATTGGACCAGGTCGGCCGCGTGGCTCAGGCCCCGCTCCTTCGATCTTGCGGCGGAGCTTTTTCGGTCTATGTCCCGGCCAATTACCGGGTTTTAAAAAGTGCAGCAAGTGCCATCGCGTGATTTCGTTGACGGACCCGCATCGACGCTGCCTGCAGTGTCTTGGTCCAGAACATATTCCGAAATCGTGCCGGCCTTGTTCCACTCTCACAGCACGTGCTTTTAAACGTCGCTGTTTTTTGTGGGAGTCGATGTTCAAGATGGAAGCTGCTAAAGAACCTTCGACTTCGACCAGCGCTTCGCCTGTACCCGCGAAGCCTTCCACTGCTCCTGCTGCGTTGGGTCTCCTGAAGCCGGCCTCCTTCATTCCGGCTTCGACCCTGCCTGCTGCTCCTCCTCCTCCGCCTTCTGCTTCTTCCGTCTCCTCGGATCAGGTACCTCCTCTCACCATTCCACCGGTGGTTATCAAAGTGCCGAAGGCCTCTAAGCCAAAGCACTCGACCACTCGGGACCGCGAAAACCGTTCAGGAGATCCCACTTCGGGTGCGGCTCCCTCCTTGTCGGCTTCGTTACGGTCAATTATGGAGGCTCAATTTCTTGACATTATGACCACCATGGGGCCCAAGTGGCTGGCCACGATCCAGGGTGATCAACCGATTCCTCCTGGGGGTGGGCGAGCCGCCCCCTCCTCCTCCCCCTCGCCGCTCGCTCTCGCAGCTCGGGGAGGAGGAGTGGCGCTTGGTGGCCGGGCCCTCGAGGCAGGCCTCGTTTAGTGACATGCCTCCCTTAGAGCCCATTACACCTCCGGACGAGGATGTTTGGCTCCTCCCTTCGGGTAGTCGAAGTCCTGGGCATCGCCGAGAGGAGTTCTTCCGCACTCCCTATCAGGCATGGAATGCGTCTCGAGAGGCGTCGAATCTTCCGCCTCTTCGCTCTACTGCTTCGAGCCCTATCTACTCCTTGGAGGCTTCTGGGGACCAGTCTAAGCACCGCCGATCCAGATCTCCTTCGAGACATCGGGAGGGGCATCGGTCCAGGCATTCTTCGAGGCATTCCTCTAGGCATTCTACAGTCTCGCCTCAGAACAAGCTCCCTCGTGTGGGGTATTCCTCTTCGGATGTCTCTCCTCCTCCGGGCTCGGAGTACGAGGATCCTTATGGCTCGTTCTCGCCCTGTCGATCACAAGAACTGAACCTGCAACCGGCAGAGTTGTTTTCAGTTTGCTTTCAGGCCGTTTCTACTCAGACCCTCGGCGGACACCCACAGCTGCAATCGGCAGCAAATTTCCAACTCGGGGCCGGCTCCTCCACGGAGCCTCCAGTGAAACCGCCCCCCTCCAATCCGGGCGTGTGAGCCAGCTCCGCCCCCCCTCGGTGAAACCATTTAACTTGCCTGAGAGAACGGCACGCAGCCGTTCGGTGCGCTGGCTAAGGCGCACGGCAAAGGCGCGTGCACCTTAGCACGCACCTTTGCGAAGCACCGGAGCGAAAAGCACAATTCAAGAACAACGATAAGTACTCCTCAGAATTCGAATCTGCATGTTTAGACCGCATGTACAATAGTATACTGCCTGTCCTGTATATATATTGCCGGTCCAGTACAAATAGCCAACATGTACGGACTGAGACCGCATGTTTAATAGATATCATATTATGTAACCGCATGTATAACCGAATGCTTCATAAGTATAATAATATATAACCGCACGTATAACCAACTAATGCATGAATAGCTTGCGACCGCATGTACAACCTGTTATTGCATGACCTGTCCAATTAATGCATGAACAATTATTGCATGAACAATTACTGTATGTTACTGCATGATCTGGTACTACTTGCACAACCAGTCACAGCTGTTCTTACTCCATATACTTTACCGTATGATTATTATCCTTCTACTCAGATATAAACTTTCGCTATTTTCTCACCGTAAGTTCTCCTCATACTTAACCTACTCTCACAATTCAACTCAGTTCCTTACACTCAACTTACTCTGTCTACACAACCAGTTTCACTCTACCTTTACCCTCTCTCTATTGTCCATGAACTGACACACCCTGCCAGGCAACAGTCCCCTCTTTTCACAACCCGAACCGCACACTTATCACTCAATATGGCAATCTGCAATAAACAACAACTACTCTTAGGGATCCTATACCTATTCTGCTCTAAATGCTGGGGCAATGAAGACAACCCCCTCAACCTATGCACACCTACCCTATCTCCTGGCTCAGACCAGTCGAACTAACTAAGCCCTCCAACCCTCTACAATTCCTACAAAACCAGCCAAAACAAGACCTTCACCAAATCACAGTATTAAACACCACCCGCAAACACCGCAAACCACACAAGAACAAGTTCTGCAACAGAAACATAAAAAAGCTAACATATTCTGAAATCCATACAGCAAACAGCTACGAAAACATTAAGGGATACTACCTAAATACCCGCTCCGTGAGAAACAAAGCACACATAATAAATGACTGGATACTACAAACAAAACCTGACCTCCTGTTTCTGACAGAAACATGGATGATCTCTGACACTGACACTATCATGAAAGAAATCCTACCTCAGGGATACAAAATTATCCCACTATCAAGAAACTGGAAAAAAGGAGGAGGACTAGCGATCATCCTAAAAGAACACTTCGAGTACATCAAGACCGACTCCAAATCGTCAGAAAACCTTGAAATACTAACTTGCAAAATCACTAACGCACAGTTAGAAGAATCATTAATTACAACTTTATTCTATATCCCACCCAAAAAATGGTCAAACGCTAAAGAGGAATTCGCCGAATTCCTCACCTTATCCACCTTAAAAGGATCATACAACCTGCTTCTGGGAGACATAAACACTCACCTAGAGCAAAAGACAAAGCCTGAAATAGCGGAAATCGCCAACTTCCTAATGTCACTGGACTTTCCAAACCCAGACGCAGAAATAACCCACGAAAAAGGACACAAACTAGATTTAATCACCTTCTCCCACAAAGAAACAATAGACCCCAAAATACAATATTACTCAGGACCCTGGGAAAAATGTATCTGGTCAGACCACTACATTGGCAAGTTCAATCTGCACTGGCTAAAACAGAATACACAACAAAAACACAAAAACGTCAATACGAACACAATAACCAGCCGTGGCATTATTAACCCAACCGAATTCTGGACCCACTACGAGTTAAAGCCCATAATCAACGAAATTCAGGACTTCCCCACAAGATGGGAAACTTACAGCAAAGAACTCTTAGACCAAATAGCACCATATAAAACATACAAAAAGAAAAATAGACCACCAAACGAATGGTTTGACTGTGAACTACTAACCACCAAACAGGAACTAAGAAAATTGGAGAGAATCTGGCAAAAAACAAACAATGAGTCAGACAGGACAAACTGGAAACAAAAATGAAAATATACAAAAATCAGATCAAAGAAAAACGCACTAAGCATTACGCAAAAAAAATTGGTACTTCAAAAATAAACAGCAAAGAATTGTTCAAACTAGTAAAAACTATAACCGATACAACACAAATACTGAAAAAGGACACTGAGCCCACTCCATCTGCACAAACTCTAGCCAACTTCTTTCAAAATAAAATCGCCGAGTTAAGAGCAACTCTACCCACATCCACATCAAATGCTCTTCAATTCCTAGAACCCCATGACCAAGACACCAGAGTAGACATGATATGGGACCACCTCGAATACCCAAACTGGCAGCAGTTCCTAAATTTATTCAACAAGTACACCAAATCTAACTGCCTACTTGATGCATGTCCCCCTAAAATCATGACAGTTGCCCCCCCAGAATTTAAATAGGAACTATTTGCATGGATAACATCCGCCCTTGCAAGCGGAACATTAAACAAAAAAATGGGACACATACTAATCACTCCAATCCCCAAAGATCAGAAAGCCTCTTCATCTCTGACATCCAATTTCAGACCCATAGCAAGCATTCACCGTTTCACAAAGATACAGGAAGGATTGGTCAACCTTCAACTAGCCAACTACCTGGACAAATTTAACCTCCTTAGCGAACACCAATCAGGATTCAGGAAAGGATACAACACAGAAACTGTCTTAGCCTCCTTGCTGAACCACCTTTATGATCTCTTTAGCAAAGGCAAAAGCGCACTGATTCTACAATTAGATCTCAGCAGTGCGTTCGACCTGGTAGACCATGAAATCATGCTACTGTGCCTTGAAGCAATGGGAATTTCTGGAAAGGCAAAGAAATGGTTCCAAGAATTCCTAACAAACAGGTCCTACCGAGTAATCAGCAATGGAAACTACTCCAAACCATGGAAAAACCCGTCAGGCGTGCCTCAAGGTTCCCCCCTATCGCCTACTCTTTTCAATATCTATATCGCCTCCCTAGGTCACCTCCTACAAAAACTAAACTTAATACACTACATTTACGCGGACGACATATCCATCCTTATACCCTTAAACGACATCACAAAAGAAATTGTAGATAACCTCTCAAACACAATGACCGAAATCGATAAATGGACCACTAATTTCAAACTAAAACTAAATACAGAGAAAACAAAAGTCTTTCTGGCTAGTCCTAATGACAAAATTACGAGAACATCGATAAAAATAAACGATCACGAATACCCAATTTCCAAAAACATAAAAATACTTGGTATCACTCTAGACACACACCTAGCTATGACTGACCACACAAACTCACTAGTGAAAAAATGTTTTTACACGCTATGGAAACTAAGAACCATAAAAAAATACTTTGACCCTACATCATTCAGGTTGCTTGTTCAGGCGCTGATCTTATCCATTCTTGACTACTGCAACATCATCTACCTGGGCATCCCACAAAAAAACAATAAAAAAACTGAGATTAATACAAAACACCGCCGTGCGCCTAATTTTCGGACTAAGAAAAAACGACCACATTAGCCCCTACTATAAAAAGCTGCATTGGCTTCCAATAGAAGCGCAAATCCTATTCAAATTTGCTTGCACCTGTTTCAGACAAGCCTGGGGACTAGCACCTTCATACCTGCAAACTCACTTCATCCTACACAACCCCACACGAGCAACCAGAAACAAAAACATCTTTGCCTACCCAAAGATTACAGGCTGCAGATACAAATCCTTCTTGGACAGAACCTTTAAGTTCCAAGCGAACAAACAGCAAGTTTAGCTGAAAAACCACATAAATGAACCCAATCTGACTTATAATTCATTCCGCAAATCGATCAAAACCGCCCTATTCGCAAAATTCATTGACTAAAACGGTCCCCCCCCCCTCACTAGGACTCCTCTCCCAGTAAACGCTTTTTTCCCGCCTTTTCTCTCTCACAAGAAGCCCCTCATGTATTCAGATCTCCTCTACCCTTAAAACTCCAACTCATGGAAGTTCTAAATCTTTCAGATACTCTTTACCCATAGATCACCAATTAATACGTAAATTTCCCATTTAGACTATTGTATTGCATCTAGACTCATTGTATGGTATTGTATTTAGACTTATTATGTTACTGTACTTAGACTCACTGTATTGTATTGTACTGTATTGTACTTAGACTCATTGTATTGTATTGTATGCGGATTTATTGTATTGTATTGTATTAAGACCTTTGTTATTCGCTGAATGTCCAGCCTTCTTACTATGTAAACCGCCTAGAAGTCGCCTGACTATGGCGGTATAGAAAAATAAAGTTATTATTATTATTATTAAGTCTCCTTGGACCCTGAGGCTTCGACTTCGTCCAGCCCGTCCCGCCGCCTGTATTGGCAGACCAACTGTCCTTTTTGTCTTTCCTCAGGCAGATGGCGGATGATCTCGACATCACCTTGGACTCCGGTTCCCGATACTCCAAGGAATACCTGGATACCATGCATTTGCCTCATCCTCCTGCCGAGACTCTTCGTCTCCCTCTGCACAAACTACTCGACCAAACCTTCATGAGGTGCTTTGAGACACCATACTCTATTTCGGCTGTTCCTGGCAAACTGGATGCCAGGTACCGAACGGTGCATCACAAGGGATTCGAGGGCTCTCAACTATCTCATCAATCTCTGTTGGTCAAGTCCTCCCTCAAAAGGTCTCATCCGTCCCAGGTGTATGCCTCGGTGCCTCCGGGCAGGGAGGGCCGCACAATGGATAAGTTCGGGAGGCGCATATGCCAGAACTCGATGATGGCATCCAGAGTGCTTAATTACACTTTTCATTTTGCAACTTATTTGGAGTTCTTCCTGCATGTGCTTCGGAAGTTTACCCCTTACATCGAGTCTCAAGCCCGCTTTGAATTTGAAGAGGTAGTCGCCTCGCTGTCCCAGTTGCGCCTTCAACTGATGCAATCCTCCTATGATGCCTTCGAGCTCTCGGCACGAGCTGCTGCCTGCTCCGTGGTCATGCATCGTTTGGCCTGGCTTCGGACCATTGACATGGACCCGAACCTCCAAGACAGGCTTGCCAACGTCCCCTGTGCGGGTGCAGATTTATTCGACGAGTCTATTGAGACGTGACGAAGAAGCTGTCGGACCATGAAAAATCCTTTCAATCCATTCTTCGTCCCAAACCTAAGCCTGTGCAGTCTCGTCCTTCTCGATCGCCCTTGATCTATCAGCGGCGCTATGCACCCAGGCAGGCTCCTGCTGCGAGACAACCAGCGAAGAGACAGCCTCCACAGAAGGCTCAGCAAAAACCTCAGCCTTCTGCTGTCCCTAAGGCCCCTCAGCCATTTTGACTCTCTGTTAGGGAGCATAACCAACCCCGTTCTGCCATCCCCTGTTTTTCCCATCGGGGGTCGCCTCCATCATTTTTATCATCGATGGACGGCTATCACCACCGACCTTTGGGTCCTTACTATCATCAGGGAAAGATATTCTCTTCAGTTCCATCGGGTCCCCCCGGACCACCCTCCAACTTGACCTAGACCGCCCTTCTTCTTCAGGAAGCTCAGGCTTTGCTCTGGCTTCGGGCCGTCGAGCCAGTCCCTGTGGACCAACAAAACCGGGGGTTTTACTCCCGGTACTTCCTTGTTCCGAAGAAGACGGGCGACCTCCGTCCGATTCTGGACCTCAGGGTCCTCAACAAGTTTCTGGTCAAAGAGAGATTTTGCATGCTGACCCTTGCTTCTCTCTACCCCCTCCTCGAGCAGATCGACTGGTTATGCTCTCTGGATCTCAAGGAGGCCTACATTCACATCCCCATTCATCCGGCCTCTCACCAGTTCCTCTGATTTCGGGTGGGACATCTACATCTGCAGTATCGAGTGCTTCCATTCGGCCTGTCCTCGTCTCCCAGAGTCTTCACGAAGTGTCTGGTGGTAGTGGCCGCTGCACTCTGGAACCAGGGTCTTCAGATATTTCCCTACCTCGACGACTGGCTCATCAAGGCCACCTCGGCTTCGGGGGTCATCTCGGCGACCCTGACAACGATTTGGTTCCTGCAGAGTTTGGGCTTCGAGATCAACTTCCCAAAATCTCATCTACAGCCTACCCAGTCTCTTCCCTTCATCGGGGCAGTTCTGGATACGATTCAACTCAGAGCGTTCCTTCCTCCACAGCGCCTGGATGCTCTTCTTCACCTCTGCCAGTCTGTGTCTTCTCGCCAGTCCATCTCAGCGAGACACATGATGGTTCTCCTGGGCCACATGGCCTCTACAGTTCATGTGACTCCTTTTGCCAGACTTCACCTCAGAATTCCTCAATGGACCCTGGAATCTCAGTGGACACAAGTGTCAGACCCTCTGACTCGTCACATCATAGTCACTCCTGCTCTTCAGCAGTCTCTACATTGGTGGATGATCTCTACAAATCTATCCAGAGGTTTGCTGTTTCACTCCCCTCCACCTCAGAAGGTTTTCACGACCGAATCCTCGACCTATGCATGGGGGGCTCATCTGGACGGTCTTCGCACTCAAGGCTTCTGGACCAGTGCAGACCGGCTGTGCCATATCAATCTGCTGGAACTCAGAGCGATTTTCTATGCTCTTCAGGCTTTCCAACATCTGCTTCACAACATGGTAGTCCTCATTCGCACGGACAATCAGATCGCCATGTATTATGTCAACAAGCAGGGGGGCACGGGATCGGCCTCCCTTTGTCAGGAAGCTCTCAGAGTCTGGGATTGGGCGATTCACCACAACACCTTTCTCAAAGCTGTCTATAATCAGGGGAAGGACAATGCCTTGGCAGACAACTTGAGTCGTCTCCTCCAGCCTCACGAATGGACTCTCCATTCCAGGCCCCTTCATCAAATCTTCTCTCAGTGGGGGACGCCTTAGATAGACCTCTTTGCTGCCCCCCACAACTTCAAACTGCCTCAATTCTGCTCCAGGATCTACACTCCTCTTCGCCTCGAGGCAGATGCTTTTCTGCTGGATTGGGGGAATCGTTTTCTGTATGTGTTTCCTCCATTTCCTCTCATTCAAAAGACTCTGGTCAAATTGAAATCCGACCATGCCACCATGATTCTGATAGCTCATCGGTGGCCCAGACAGCCTTGGTACTCCCTTCTACTTCAACTCAGCAGCAGGGAGCCCTTCCTTCTTCCAATGTTTCCTTCACTGCTTACTCAGCAACAAGGATCTCTACTCCATCCCAACCTGCAGTCTCTCCACCTGACAGCTTGGTTCCTCTCAACGTGACCCCCCGCCAGTTTTCCCAGGCGGTTAGGGAGGTGCTGGAGGCTTCCAGGAAGCCTTCTACTAGACAATGCTACTCCCAAAAATGGACTAGATTTTCTACCTGGTGTGTTTCTAATCATAAGGAGTCTCAACGAGCCTCCCTGTCTTCTGTTCTGGACTATCTTTTGCGCCTTTCTAATTCTGGCCTCAAGTCTACATCGATACGAGTCCATCTGAGTGCAATTGCGGCTTTCCATCAGCCTCTGCAAGGGAAACCTCTCTCCGCTCATCCTGTGGTTTCCAGATTTATGAAAGGTCTTTTCCATGTCAATCCTCCTCTCAAACCTCCTCCAGTGGTTTGGGATCTTAACGTTGTCCTTTCTCAACTTATGAAACCTCCTTTTGAGCCTCTCAACAAGGCTCCGCTGAAGTTTCTCACTTGGAAAGTGGTTTTTCTGGTTGCCCTCACTTCTGCCCGCAGGGTCAGTGAGCTTCAAGCCTTGGTGGCGGACCCTCCTTTCACAGTATTCCATCATGACAAGGTGGTCCTTCGCACTCATCAGAAATTCCTGCCTAAAGTGGTCTCTGAATTTCATCTCAACCAATCCATACCTCTTCCTGTATTTTTTCCAAAGCCTCATTCTCATTCTGGAGAATCAGCTCTTCACACTTTGGACTGTAAACGTGCTTTGGCTTTCTACCTGAATCGCACCAAACCACACAGAACTGCTCCTCAACTTTTCGTCTCCTTTGATCCGAATAAGTTGGGACGCCCTGTTTCGAAGCGTACCATCTCCAACTGGATGGCGGATTGCATCTCTTTCTGCTATGCCCAGGCTGGACTACCCCTTCCCTGTAAGGTCACAGCCCATAAGGTCAGAGCAATGGCGGCCTCTGTAGCCTTCCTCAGATCGACACCGATTGAGGAGATTTGTAAGGCTGCCACTTGGTCCTCGGTTCATACATTCACCTCTCATTATTGTCTGGATACTTTCTTCAGACGGGATGGACAGTTTGGCCAAACAGTATTACAAAATTTATTCTCCTAAGTTGCCAACTCTCCCACCATCACATTGAGGTTAGCTTGGAGGTCACCCACTAGTGAGAATACCTGCCTGCTTGTCCTGGGATAAAGCAATGTTACTTACCGTAACAGTTGTTATCCAGGGACAGCAGGCAGCTATTCTCACGTCCCACCCACCTCCCCTGGGTTGGCTTCTCTGCTAGCTACCTGAACTGAGGAGACACGCCCGGAGCATCGGGCGGGAAGGCACTCGCGCATGCGTGGTGCGGGCATCTCAAAACTTCTGAAGTTTCTTCAAGCAAGTATGCTTGTGAGACGTCCGCATCGGGGCTCTGTCAGATGACATCACCCACTAGTGAGAATAGCTGCCTGCTGTCCCTGGATAACAACTGTTACGGTAAGTAACATTGCTTTCTTGTTCAACCTCACTCTATTCCTGAACTCTCGGGTAGTCAATTCCATCTCGTGAGATCTCTAGACTGCCCACCAACTTACAGTTGTCTTCCTACAAGCGAGACAATAGGAGCTAGCCTTTTCTGCTCATGTTTTGTTTTGGGTTTTTTTAACGTCAGTATTTTTTAGCTACTTGGTGTGTTTTCTTTTTCGTACAGAGGATCCCTTTGGGGGACAGCTCTGGTTGCAGGAGATCGCAGACTCTGAGGTGCAGAGTTTGCTTCCAAGGGGTTGGCTGCTTTGCAGCCTGCTTTCACAGTTTGGGAGCTCAGGGACTGTTCCCCTGGGACGGGGGTCGGCAACCTGCGGCTCCAGAGCCGCATGCGGCTCTTTTCCACCTTTGCTGCGGCTCCGGTAGTGTGTCACGCAGGCATGAACCTTACAAGTCCAGCGTCGCGGCGGGAAATAGCCATGCTGAGCAGTGAGCTCAGCACATACACAGATGAAAGCCTTGCTTGCTGATTGGTCCGGCGGCCCCGCCCCGCCGTGCCGCCGGACCAATCAGCAAGCAAGGCTTTCATCTGTGTAGTGCTGAGCTCACTGCTCAGCATGGCTATTTCCCGCCGCGACGCTGGACTTGTAAGGTGCCTGAAAAAGAAATCATCCTGGCCGGGGTCGGTGTCATGCTCCGGAGATCTACAGCCTTCCTATCTCCCTCTCCCTTCTACCTGCTTCCGGCCACATCCCCTGCTCCGCGGCTCTCTTCGGCAATTCAGCAGCAGCGATCGACACAAGCTTCTGACGTCGGGGCCTACCCTCTGCGAGTCCCGCTTGTTTCAACTTCCTTTTTCCACAAAGGCGGGACTCGTAGAGGAAAGGCCTCGATGTCGGCAGCTTGTCTTGATCACCGCTGCTGACGAGTTGCTGAAGAGAGCCGCGGAGCAGGGGGGTGTTGCCAGGTGCAGGTAGAAGGGAGAGGGCCAGATGCAGGACTCGTGGGTGAGGGAGCAGAAGAGAGAGAGAAAGAGAGAGGGGAGGGAAACAAAAGGAAATCTTTCATACTGGGCTGGGCCGGAGTGGAGGGAGGGTGGAAAGATTCTGGCTACAGGGTGCAGTAACAAAGGAAAAGGGGGGAAAACTGAAAATGGAGATAGTGACACAAAGAAGAGAAAGGGTAAGCAGGACCTACTGAATAAGGATAGAGATACAGAGGGGACATGAAGAGGAGGTGAAAAAGAGACATAGAAGTAATGCTGAAAAAGTGTGGGGGGGGGGGAGATAAAGACATTGAAAGGGCAAATGGTGAATATGGGGTAAAGACAAGGACAGAGACAAATGAAGATTCTGAAAAAGTGGTGAGATAGGGATATAGGTGAGATGGACACAAAGAAGGGTGATGCTGGAAAATAGGTGGAATGGTAATTCTGACAGACACAGAAGGGAAATGCTGGATCAAGGAGAGATGGGGCTCAGGCTGGATGGAATGAGGAGAAATGCCTTGTTGGCCCGGAACTTCCTCTCCTACGTCAGAATTGATGTCAGGGAGCGGAATGCTGGTCAGCGCAACACTTCTGCAGGGAAAGCTTGGGACGGCGGTGGCTTGGGGGCTGTTCCCCGATTGCGGTGGCAGCAAACCGAGTGGCTTGGGGGAGGGCATGGAGACAGAAAGAAGGGGGAACAGGGAGACAGAAAGAAAAAGTTGGGGGAGAGAATGAGGTCTGGAGGAGAGGAAACATACAGGAGGCTGAAAGAAAGGAAGAAAGATTGGATGCAAAGTCAGAAGAAGAAAGTGCAACCAGAGACTCATGAAATCACCAAATAGCAAAGGTAGGAAAAATGATTTTATTTTCAATTTAGTGATCCTGTATATAGCATTAAGATAAGAAACAATATATGCAGTGTTAGATTTGTTTTATAATGGTTTTGCGGCTCCAAGTTTTTTTTCTTTTCGAAAACGGGTCCAAGTGGCTCTTTATGTCTTAAAGGTTGCAGACCCCTGCCCTGGGAGCATAGCTCACCCCTGGTTCGTCGTCTAGTGGATTTGAGCGCAAACTGAGTGGCTCTGTGGTGGTTAATCCAGGATCGGGGCCGACTGCGTTCCTCTACCTGTTAGCATGCGCAGATTTCGGGAGGGGTGGAGGTCTCTAGCCAGCACGTTGGGCCCTAGAGGCATTCAGAAGAAACTGGCAGTCCAGGTTCCAGGCTTCTTGAGGCTTCCATCTTGTGGCTCTCAATGCACAGCATGGTGTAGTAACAGGGTGACAGCCTGTGAGATCAATTTGGGGGGTCTCCAGAATCAGGTTTTGTGCGGGTTGAAGGTCCCCCATCCCCATCTCAAAAATCCTAAAATCGCTGTTTTCTATTTTTTTGGTGTGGATTTCCTGGGCCATTTTAGTGCTAAAATTGCTCATGCAACAGCCATATTGGATTTCCCAATTTGGATCTGCGTCAAAACATCTTGTTTTTGTTTAAAAACAGGTAGGATAGACTCCTCAGGCAGGTTTGATCAAGGTCTCATCATTGCAGCAAGCTCAGCATTCAATCAACTCGACAGTTCAGCTATTGGAACTCCTAGGATTTGCAGTGAACTACCAGAAGTTGCATCTCCAACCAACACAGACCTTAGAGTTCATCAGAGATCATTGTACACTACGCAAACTTGAGTTTTTCTGCCTCAGCAGAGACTCAACAGACTATCCTCCCTACCATGCATCAAAGCCCATCAAATGTTATGTCTCCTGGGTCACATGACTTTGACGTTTCATTTCACTCCACATGTCTACACCTCAGAGTACACCTACAAACTCTCTCCTCCCAGTGGTCACTGGATTTCTCTCTGCAATGATAAGCAACACTTTGTCATTCCCTCCAGTGGTGGATGCTTCCATCCAATCTCTCCAGAGGACTTCTCTTCCAACCTCTTCTTCACCAAAAGCTACTTACCATAGACGCTGCCATGCTGTGCTAGGGAGCCCATCTTGACAACCTCCACACTCGGGGAGTCTGGACTCCTCATAAGAAAACTCTCCATATCAACCTCCTGGAGATTCAAACGATCTCCAATGCACTCCTCACTTTTCATGATTGTTTGCGGAATCAAGTAGTTCTTATTCATACTGACAATCAAGTCGCCATGTTCTTCTTGAACAAACAAAGAGGTACAGAGTCTGCCACACTCTGCCAGGAAGCGATAGAAATATGGACCTGGGCTCACCAAATCCTACTGAAAGCAGTTTATCTTGTGGGAAAACAGAACATACTAGCAGCCAAACTGAGCAGACTCCTTCAGCTTCACAAGTGGTCTCTCAATAAATCTATCTTGTGTCGGATCTTTTCAGATTGAAGGAGCCCCAAAATACGACGGTTGATTCATAAGTCCTGACAACTATTTTTCTTTCTCAAAAATGCCCCAACACTGGAAATCTAATATATAGATTTGAAAGTGTGTAACATGTACTTCTTAATGTTGCCGCCAGATGAGATGAGTGCAGGAGCTTTTGGTAGGGGAGAAGCAAAACACAAGACATTTGAAATCATTGTTTTATTAACAAATCTATATATATAAAATAGGAGGTATGTATGTATGTGTGTATGTATGTATGTGCCGGATCACGCAAAAACGGCTTGACCGATTTGAATGAAACTTGGTATGCTGATCCCTCACTACCTGGGATGATATGTTCTGGGGGTCTCGCGGCCCACCTGCACACGTGGGCGGAGCTACAAACAGAAAATCAGATTTCACCCATTCATGTCAATGGAAAAAATGTAAAAAGCTGCCATTCTCACAGTAATTCAAAAACGGCTTGACCGATTTGAACGAAACTTGGTATGCAGATCCCTCACTGCCTGGGGTGATATGTTCTGGGGGTCTCGTGGCCCACCTGTACACGTGGGCGGAGCTACAAACAGAAAATCTTATTTCACCCATTCATGTCAATGGAAAAAATGGAAAAACCTGCCATTCTCACTGTAATTCAAAACCGGCTTGACCGATTTGAACAAAACTTGGTATACAGATCCCTCACTACCTGGGGTGATATGTTCTGGGGGTCTCGTGGCCCACCTGCACACGTAGGCGGAGCTACAAACAGAAAATCAGATTTCACCCATTCATGTCAATGGAAAAAATGTAAAAAGCTGCCATTCTCACAGTAATTCAAAAACGGCTTGACCGATTTGAACGAAACTTGGTATGCAGATCCCTCACTACCTGGGGTGATATGTTCTGGGGGTCTCGCAGCCCACCTTGCACACGTGGGCGGAGCTACAAACAGAACATCAGATTTCACCCATTCATGTCAATGGAAAAAATGTAAAAAGCTGCCATTCTCACAGTAATTCCAACTACCTGGGGTGATATGTTCTGGGGTCTCGCAGCCCACCTGCTCATGTGGGTGGAGCTACAAACATAAAATCATATTTCACCCATTCATGTCCATGGTAAAAATGTAAATAGCTGCCATTCTCACAGTAATTCAAAAACGGCTTGACCGATTTGAACGAAACTTGGTATGCTGATCCCTCACTACCTGGGGTGATATGTTCTGGGGGTCTCGCGGCCCACCTGCACACGTGGGCGGAGCTACAAACAAAATCAGATTTCACCCATTCATGTCAGTGGAAAAAATGTAAAAATCTGCCATTCTCACAGTAATTCCAACTACCTGGGGTGATATGTTCTGGGGGTCTCGCGGCCCACCTGCACACGTGGGCGGAGCTACAAACAGGACATCAGATTTCACCCATTCATGTCAATGGTAAAATTGTAAAAAGCTGCCATTCTCACAGTACTTCAAATACGGCTTGACCGAATTGAACGAAACTTAGTATGCAGATCCCTCACTACCTGGGGTGATATGTTCTGGGGGTCTCGCGGCCCACCTGTACACGTGGGCGGAGCTACAAACAGAAAATGAGATTTCACCCATTCATGTCAATGGAAAGGATGTAAAAAGCTGCCATTCTCACAGTAATTCCAACTATAAAACACTTTCTATGACACTATAACCACTAGGGACATCGTTTCTATTCTACCACCATACATATAGAGTTTGTATGTTCTAACTGTGTTTGTAACTGTTTCCTTCATGCACCCCAATTCATAATGTTATTACATTACATGAGTACTCACATATGCTGAACTAGGAACACAGGTTCCATTCTGAACCGGGAAAAAACTGCATGGAGTTTCTTTTCAACCTGAGTTTCCACATATTGAGTTGTTTAAATCAATACTGAAACTTTTGGATGCCACTTATTCCAATATATCTTCCTTTTCAGTTTAAGAGATTGCAAATTCCAGTGAGACTTGCATTCTCTATCACAATCAACAAATCACAGGGACAGACTATTATATACTGTGGAGTGGATTTAAGATCCCCCTGTTTTTCCCATGGACAACTCTATGTTGCTTGCTCAAGGGTGGGTTCACCCAAGAATTTATATGTTCTTGCTCCTGGAGATGAAACTAAAAATGTTGTTTATAATCAAGTTTTGTGTTAGTTGTATTGTATTCATTTTGTCAAATATTTCACATTATAATTTGAATATTGTACTTTTTATAAAGCTGTTAAAAAATAATTTCATTCACCACTATAAAGTATCTTTATTTGAATCCATTTACAGTGTTATTGCTATAATTAAATACCCGTGCAACGCCAGGGCATCAGCTAGTAAGTAATAAATGTTAGCTGTTTCACTAAACCAAGCACGCAATTAGCTTGGGAGTGAATATGTTTACCTGTTAACATCCTTTAAAGTGTTGCCATGTAGAATTATGCTATTGTGCGACAGTTCTGGATGTTTCTCCCATACTGCACAATGCCGGTGGTAATGCAGAAATGTCTTGTAATGCTGTGCATTCACAGTGTGCACCTCATGAATTGAGTGACACACAAGACAACTTGGGAGACTACTTTGAAGGATGTTAACAGTTAAAGGGTAAAGGGGATGGGAGTTGTATACCGCTTTTTCTTTGTATAGTTACAATCAAAGCAGTTTACATATTTTAGACAGGTATGTATTTTGTACATGAGGCAATGAAGTGTTAAGTAGGAATCAAACTTACAACCTCAGGGTGTTGAGGCAGCTGCTCGAACCATTGTGCCACTCCTCCACGCCACAGTTTGTACTTGTATTTTGTTGTTCATGTTGTACACTGTATGCCATAATAAAACAATGATTTCAAAAATCATCCCCATCTCTACCCTTTCGTCCGAAACTAGAGACTTCATTGCATCAGTCATCGACCAGGTAGCACAATGGACAAACAATTTTAAACTTAAATTAAATCCAGAAAACCCCAAATTCTTCATGGCCTCCCCGACCACCAACAACATTGAATCCTCGCTTGACATAAATGGAAGAAATTTCCCTATCTACTCCACGATAAAAATCTTAGGCATTACCATCAACCAACAACTCAAATTTTATGCCCATACCAACATCCTAATCAAAAAATGGTTTAGTCTTCTATGGAATCTATGCACATTAAAACCATTCTTCGATTTCGCCTCATTCAGACTTCTAGTCCAATCTCTAATTCTAAGTTCAGTGGACTACTGCAACATTGTATACCTAGGATCTCATTAAAAAAAACATAAAAAGACTAAGAATGATCCAAAACACAGCGGTGCGACTGATCTTTGGCCTGAAAAAAATCCGATCACATAACCTCATACTACAGAAAATTTAATTGGCCAGAATCATCTTTAAATTCGGTTGCCTTTGCTACAAGACACTATTCGGCACCTCGCCCACCTACCTCCTGAATCACTTCGTCCTACAGGACAAACCCCACCCTTCCCGCAAAACGTTGATATTCTCATTCCCAACTCCCAAGAGATGCCACTACAAAAGATTCCTTGATAGAACACTATCCTTCCAAGCAGGCATCTGGAACAACACCCTAAGCAACCTCCTCTTCAATTTCCCAACATACCAATCTCTCAGAGGAGCACTGAAATCCCATTTATTCAACAAGTTCATCTGATCCTCCAAGCTCTTGACCCATTCTAAAAACCCCTCCACCCCTCCCTTCCCGCTTCTCTTCCCCTTCCCCCCCTCTGTTTCCACCTCTCCCTCTCTTTCCCTCTACTCCCTACCCCCTTACTTAGATTGATACCTGTCCCCACAATCCCGATTTGTAACTATCCACTACTGTATGCCGTCTAGAACTGAAAAGGTTCATTATCCACTTTGTGCTTTTCCACTACTGTATACTGTCTTGAACTGAAAAAGTATGACTGAATATAAATAAAGTTTTATTATTATTATTTCTGGATGTTGAGGGTCTACCAGAACTTGCTTCACTCTCCACTGATATGCGGCCATCTCTGAAACAGTTGTACCACTCCTTTATCTGTGTGGTACCCATTGCTTCATCCCTGAAGGCCTGTTGAATCTTGCAGATCGTTTCCACTTGGGAATCACCAAGCTTTACACAAAATTTAATGCAGTAGCATTGTTCAACTTTTTCAGTCATTTTGTCAAAAATGAAAATCCAACGGTGCTCACTTACCACTGATGAGTGAGGAAGTGTCTGCCGGCAACTGACAGCTTCTTAAGGGGGAAAAATTCAAGCATGTGCATTAGGGCCGCATACATACGTTCTCCAAACCACACCTCCCTAGCTTTATTTGTTTACACAAGAAAAATTAAGGTCTGATACTTTTTGAACAGCCCTCGTACAATAAGAATGTGTGCCTGTGCTGAGCACAGTCCATACAGAGCCCACTGTGCGCTCAGAATGTATTCACTTTGCAAACTAAGATAATCCTCATGAAACTTAAATACTTGTTCTATTTGAATTTGATCACACTTTTTTCTCTCTCATTCACAGCAGCAGAGTATTGTGCCAGTGAGTTGCCGCTAGTGCCCTTTTTCCAAAAGGTAGTACTACCTCTGGGCGTGCAACTTAACTCTCCTGTTCTTTCTGCTCAGTCTTCACTGGAGGATTCATTGCCTCCCCGTTCACACTCTGCGTCACCTGTGAAAAGCAAAGGCAAAACATCACTGCTGATTGGGCTATCTACTGGCCTGTTTGATGCAAACAACCCAAAGGTAAGTAAATCCTGATTCTCTTGCACTACAATTGTGATTGTGGTATAATGCCAATGTTTTCATTCTTAGATGCTGTAAGGTCTGTTGTATGTATACCACCAGCTTGTCAAAGCTACAGAGCTCTGATTCTAGCATCTTCTATTATTCTATCTTGCAGACCCCAGGAGTCAGTGTTTCAATAATGACTCCAGGACAAATGTCTTTAATCTGGAAATAGATGTTACAGATATAAAATGTCTGTTGGTATGTAAATAAGAGGTTCCTAAATCTGTCCTGAGGAACCCCAGCCAATTGGGTTTCCAGGATATCCACAATGCCTAAGAGAGAGTGCTTGCAGATCTCTCTCATGAATATTAATTGTGGATATCCTGAAAACCTGACTACCTAGGGGATCCCTAGGAAAGATTTGGGAATCTGTGATGTAAGCTGACTCCACAGTAGTGCTCTGTATTGCCTATGTAGAATAACCAGTCTTAACTCTTCTTGCTGGAGCTGGATCAGTGTAGATGCAGCAATTATACAGTAGTTCTAGGTAAAGCTGTACCAAATAATATAAATAATGAAAAATATTAGTTAGCTTAATAGAAATACTGAATATGAATAATGGATATTGAGCTTTAACATAAATAATAAAAACAATGTGAAATCAGAGGTCAAGTGTTTATTTTAGTAGCATTTAGCACATATTCTAACTTAAATTACTATTCGGCCGAATATGAATAATGTATTCTCTACTCAGGGCAGCCAGGCCATAGACTCTTGGTAGCACAGGTTCATTGACATTAAGGGGAAGGAGAATTGGTACTAGGATGCTTCCTTGCCATGAGATCTTGAAGTTCATCGATGCTTTGATGCAAAAACTGGAGTCGGTACCTGCAGGCCTTTATGTGCCATGTTTAGCGTGAGCCGGTACTGAGGGGTTCAATGTTAGCTTCAGTGCAGCATGCAACTTGAAAATGTCACTGATATCCCTCTTGAAGAACTCCTTCAGTTGATCTTGGAAGTAGTGTACTGGATTCTCCTCCCAGTGGTCACAAGGTACCAGATCTCTCTCTGCAATGATAGGCAACCTCAGATCTTCATCATTCCCTCCCATGGTGGATGCTTCCGTCTAACCTCTCCAGAGGACTTCTCTTCCAACCTCTTCCCCACCAAAAGCTACTCACCACAGACACCTCCATGCTGTGCTGGGGAGCCCATTTTGACAGCCTTCACACTCAGGGAGTCTGGACTCCTCATGAGAAAACTCTCCATATCAACCTCTTGGAGATTCAAACAATCTGCAATGCACTCTGCGCTTTGCACGATCGTTTGCAGAATCAAGTAGTCCTTATTCACACCGACAATCAAGTCGCCATGTTCTACTTGAACAAACAAAGAAGCACAGGGTCTGGCCACACTCTGCCAGGAAGCGATAGAAATATGGACCTGGGCTCACCACATCCTGCTGAAAGCAGTTTATCTTGCAGGAAAACAGAACATACTAGCAGACAAACTGAGTAGATTTCTTCAACTTCACAATGGTCTCTCAACACATCTATCTTATTTTATAAATATTTGGGTAATTAATATTTAATTGTACATCCTACTTTTTGTAAACCGCATAGAACTTCACAGCCCTGCAGTATATAAGTTGATTATGTTATCTTGCATTGGATCTTTTCAGATTGGGGGAGCACTGAAATACGAGGGTTGATTCATAAGTCATGACAACTAGTTTTTTTTTCTCTTGAAAATGCACCAACACTGGATTTCTAACATATACATGTACTTCTTAATATTGCCACCAGATGAGAGATGAGTGCAGCGGTTTCTGGTAGGGAAAAAGCAAAAACCATGACTTATTTAATCATCTCTCCAGACCGGCACAGCAACTGATGGGTAATAGCTCACCATGACCAGCAGGTGGAGACAGAGACACAAACTTTTGGCTGTAGTACAAATAGGCTGTGCAGTCCCAAGTAGAGAGCTGCACGGGAACGGGGACGACAGGAATCCCGCAGGACCCGCGGGTTCCCCCTTCGGGTCACGGGGATCCCGTGGGGACGCCCCCTAGGGTCGCGGGAATCCCATGGGGACGCCCCCTAGGGTCGCGGGGATCCCTTGGGGACGCCTCCGAGGATCGCGGGGTTCCTGCGGGGCTGGATGCACTAAGTCGCGCGGCTTTTCTCCCTACCTGCTCTGCTTGCAGCACAGAGCCGAACGGAAGTCTTCCCGACGTCAGCGCTGACGTCGGAGAGGAGGGAGCGTTTAAACAAAGCCCTCTCTCCCTCCGACGTCAGCGCTGACGTCGGGAAGACTTCCGTTCGGCTCTGTGCTGCAGGCAGGGTAGGTAAGGAGGAGTAGCCTCGCGGCTCCAGTGGCTACCAAGGGAGGGGGGCGGTCCGCCCCGCTCCGGGTGCAGCACAGCCGGCCTGGTCCCCTTACTTTTGTGGCGCTTGACCGACCGACAACAGCCCTGGTCCGACAAACCTCCCTGCCCTTAACCGCGAATCTAAATTACCTTCTTATAGCAGCTGTAAGAAGGAAATTTAGATTCGCGGTTAAGGGCAGGGAGGTTTGTCAGACCGGGGCTGTTGTCGGGAAAGCGCCATAAAAGTAAGGGGACCTGGCCGGCTGTGCTGCACCCGGGGGCGGGAGAGAAGGAGGGGGGAGAAGGACGCTGAAAGCACTGGGGAAGACAAAGGGGTGGAGAAGGACGCTGAAAGGCCATGGGAAAGACGGGGGGGGGAGAAGGACGCTGAAAGCACATGGGGAAGACAGAGAGGGAGAAGGACGCTGAAAGGACATGGGGAAGACAGAGGGGGACAAGGACACTGAAAGGACATGGGGAAGACAGAGGGGGGAGAAGGACACTGAAAGGACATGGGGAAGACAGGGGGGAGAAGGACGCTGACAGGACATGGGGAAGATGGGGGGGAGAAGGACGCTGAAAGGAAATGGGGAAGTGAGAGTGGGGAGAAGACGCTGGCAGGGAAGAAGACAGAGATGCCAGACTATGGGGGGAGCGGAGGGAAGAAGATGGGTGCCAGACCAATTTGGAAGAGGGGAGAAAGGGAGAGGCACAGTAACAGAGCAAATGGAAGACGCAGAAGGAAGAGAGACAGTGGATGGAAGGAACTGAATGAGAACATGAGGAAAGCAGAAACCAGGCAACAAAGGTAGGAAAAGAATTCTATTTTTTTTTTTTTTTTTTTTTTTGCTTCAGGATAAAGTAGTATATTAGTTGTGTTGATAAAAATTTATAAACAAAAGAGGCTCTGGTAGAAACCCGTTTACAAAGTATGTATTCTTCCCAATTAATATTTCCAAATTAATAAATTCTTTTTGCTTATTTGTAAATGAGTTTCTACCAGAGCCTTTAATTCAGTAGCATAATTAAATGAAATAACTATTTCTGAAGTTTATAGGGACGGGCGGGGACGGAGGGGATTCCTCATGGGGACGGGCGGGGACGGAGGGGATTTCTCACGGGGACGGGTGGGGATGGAGGGATTCCTCACGGGGACGGGTGGGATTCCTCACGGGGACAGGTGGGGACGGGTGAGACTTTGGCGGGGACGGGTGGGATTTCTGTCCCTGCACAACTCTCTAGTCCCAAGTACAATCAGTCTGCTCTCAGTCTCAGGAGGTGGTAAGCCTGTGCAGTCTTCCCTGGTTTACTGTAGGGCTGTTGGATTTTGTTTAAATTGGCCTTCTTGTCCTGTTGATGGTGCTGGATTGAGCTTGGGGGACCCTTTCGGGAGTCTGTACGACCTCAGGGGTGCCATACTCAACGGGTCAAGCCCCTCCCCATTCCCCCCACCTCCCCATATTCTTTCTATAGAGGTTCCTCAGCTGTAAGCTTTGCCACCGATACCGGCAAGGCATATAGCTTTGAGAGCCAGTGGGGTTGGTTCAATTGTGGATTCAAGTTATATATATTTTTTTTAAAAGTCCTGAGGCAGTGCCAGTCTGAAGGGAAGCCTTCAATTGAGGTCCATTGAGGTAAATTGACCTTTAAACCCCCATTCCCTCCCTCCCTCCGTGTACTTCTACACCAGGACCCCCTCCTCTGGAGGTCTCTCCTCCCTGAAAGCCTGTCCCCCCCCCCCCCCGAAGGCCTGCACCTACCCCCCAAAGGTCTGTCCCACCTGAAGGCCTACACCCCACCCCCGAAGGCCTGCACCTCCCCCCAAAGGTCTGTCCCCCCTGAAGACCTACACCCCACCCCTGAAGGTCTGCACCCGCCTAAAGGCCTGCACCCCCACCTGAAGGCCTGTCCCCCCCGAAGGTCTGTCCCCCCTGAAGGCCTGCACCCCCCCTGAAGGCCTGCACCTGAAGGACTGTACCTCCCCCGAAGGACTGCACCCCCCACCCCCCCCCCCGGGAAGGCCTGTGTGTTCCCCTCTGGCCTCCCGCGCCTCCCTTTACCCGATTGCAGCAGAAAGCAACCTGCAGAAAGGATCGCGGGTACTTTAGCGATTCTTGCAGGTTGCCATAGACCTCCGAAGTTGTCGTCCCTCTTCCACGATCCTGCCTCTGACGTGAGAGGAGGGGCGGGACCGCGGCAGAGTTTCTGCAGGAATCGGGTAAAGGGAGACGTGAAAGCCTTGGGGTCGGGCCATGGGAAGTTCCCGGACCATGACTTCAAGGCCGGGAGCACCCCCCTCATGGCTTGCACCCGGGGCGGACTGCCCCCCCCCCCCTTGGTACGCCACTGTTGGGTTTACAGCATGGCTCTTGAGCACACTACATTAGCGCAGAAGGGCTATTCGGCGGTGGCCATAGCTACCTTCCTAAATTCTAAGGAACCAGCAACTGTCACGGCACATTCTAAGGCTTGGAAAATGTTTCAGTGCTGGCGTGCTAATGAAAATATAGAAACTTTAAGAGGTCAGATGTCAGTGATCCTAGCTTTTCTTCAAGCTGGATTTGAGAATGGGCTTGCAGTGAGCTTGCTTTAAGTGCAGGTGGCAGTCCTCTTGTGCTTCAGGGCTCAACATCATCATAAGAACATAAGCAATGCCTCTGCTGAGTCAGACCTGAGGTCCATCGGGCCGCCGCGTGAGCGGACTGCTGGGCACAACAGGTCCAGGACCTGTGCAGTAATCCTCTATCTATACCCCTCTATCCCCTTTTCCAGCAGGAAATTGTCCAATCCTTTCTTGAACCCCAGAACCGTACACTGCCCTGTTACGCCCTCTGGAAGCGCATTCCAGGTGTCCACCACACGTTGGGTAAAGAAGAACTTCCTAGCGTTCGTTTTGAATCTGTCCCCTTTCAACTTTTCTGAATGCCCTCTTGTTCTTTTATTATTTGAAAGTTTGAAGAATCTGTCCCTCTCTACTCTCTCTATGCCCTTCATGATCTTGTAAGTCTCTATCATATCCCCTCTAAGTCTCCTCTTCTCCAGGGAAAAGAGACCCAGTTTCTCCAATCTCTCAGCATATGAAAGGTTTTCCATCCCCTTTATCAGACGCGTCGCTCTCCTCTGAACCCTCTCGAGTAACGCCATGTCCTTCTTAAGGTACGGCGACCAATATTGGATGCAGTACTCCAGATGCGGACACACCATCAGTGACTGTTTATTATCAATTCAAATTGCGGTTCATCTTAAACCTTACCAACCATGGACCCCTGAAGAAGGCGTATTTACCGATTAACACGGACCATGTTGGGTCCTTAGGTTGTCTTCAAAGGGTGGTAATAGTAACTGCATTTATATTTGATATAATAAATATAGCCTGCATCTTGTAAATACTGTCTGCAGTTTTGTTTTTGTTTTCTCGTTTGCCTTATTTCACTGCAGCCTTCGTTGGATTTTTTGCCTTGTTTCTTCTGTTAATATTCCAGCACAATGAGAAGTTAAAGTTTGTTTCTGAGTCCCCAGAGATATTTGTAATGAAGAAATGGCTTCCCATATGGAGTCCAGGCCAATAATTTGAGGCTTCTCCAAGGAAGGGACCAAAGGAATAGGTCCTAAATCACGTAATTTCACAGTACCTGCATACAAATCTGTAGGAAGTGGATCCTGCGTTCCCCCTCCCGTCTGCAAGGCAATGCCGGATCACAGCTCAGTATGGCAATTCTTATGTTCTTAATTTTGAATGGATTGAAGGGGGGAGAGATGGTTGAGCAGAAGACCTAGAAAAGAAAATTTCAGTAGTCTAAAAGAGAGGTGATAAGAGTGTGAATCAGGGTTTTGGTTGTGAGGTTAGATTTTGGTAATAAAGAGGAAGAAGTGACAGGTTTTAGCAATTTGTAGGATTTGAGCGGAGAAGGAGAAAGAGGAGTCAAAGATGACCCCGAAGCTGCGAGCTGACAGGAGGAGGAGAATGTTGTACACAGAGATAGAGAACAGGGGTAGTGGGGAGGTGGGTTTAAGTAGAAAGGTAAGGAGCTCAGTCTTAGCCATATTCAGTTTTAAATGACGGTGAGACATCCAAGTGGCGGTGATGGACAAACAAGCTGAGATTTGGGCCTGGATTCTTATAGAGATGTGTGATGTTCCTTTTGCACCAGAAGGAAAAATTAGGTTCTTACTTCGATAATCTTCTTTCGGGTAGAAAGGTACCTCAGTCTTGACGGCTCACACTGTCAGATATCGATATGCTTACTGTCTCAGAGAGGTGTGGATTTCCAAAGGTTGGGATCTTTGCCTGTCAGACATCTGAAGAGTAAAGACTTCTCTAGTTTAGAGGCAAGTTAAAGCATGACAGCTCCACAGATGTTAGTGCTGATTGCACTCAGATAGGTGGCTTGTTCGTTCCACGTTGTTTTCTGTACTGTTTTTTTACTGACATCGTTTGTTTAACAATCGCTGTTGCAGACCAGAAGTGATTTGTCAAAGAGGATCCCCACACTCCTCCTTATTTTTCCTCTTTTAGTGGTGTACAACTGCTTTGAGACAAATTGAGGAGCTATAACACAGCCCAGTGAAAAAGGAGGTGGCGTTGAAAAAGGTAGATGATGTCTTCCACACAATTTGCAGTTAGAGAGGAAAATAACCCACTGGTCAAGACTGATGTACCTTTCTACCAGAAAGATTATCGAGGTAAGAACCTAATCTTTCCATTAGATTGAGCTGGCCTCATGTGATGATGGTGGGCGGGAAGACATACACATGCATGCTAGGCTGTTTCCAAAAGCTTCTAGAAAGAATGCTGGGGAGTTCTTGGGAGCCAAAGGATGACATCAACCTTCAGTGAGAAGAAGTCTCATTTTGCTGTCCTTGAAGAACTTCTGCTGCAGGTGAGTAACTGCTTTTCCCTGTTCCGTCCCCCCAGTACACACAAAGTGGGTGGAGTTGGGTCAAGGGCAGGGCAATTGAAGTAGGAAGTCATATACTGTAGTTAAATTTCTGTATGTAATTTACAACACTTTCTTGGAGCAGTTTAAAGTACATGGGTACTTAATAGCTGAGCACCATGCAGTCAAAGTTTCAAAGGAAGACGTTTCATGTTTGTAGGAAGTGTTTCCATTTTTAAATGAGTTTGCAAGTTCATTATTGCCCTTTTAATATATATATATATATATGTATGTATGTATGTATATATATATATATATATATATGTTTTTTACAAGACACTAATATTCAACATCTATTTAGATTTTTTGATTCTTATTAGGTCTCCTTGATTATTCATTTATTTTTTCTTGTTCTCTTTCAGATGTTGCGAACGTGTTCACTCCCAGATCTTTCAAAGCTCTTCAGAACATTTGTTGTTGATCCTAGTGTGCCAGATGTGATTGAAGATAATCTTGAAATAGATGATTTAGAAGATGAACCAGTTAAAGAAGAAAGGCATTCAGATTCTGAAGACACGTATGTATGCATGTTACTGATAGTTTCTTATGTGACAGTGTGCAGGGTTGGGAATCTCAAGCCAGACAGGTTTATAAGGTATCACTAATGATGGATGTTATTTGACTTAATTATGGACAAGCAGCCCAAGATTTGTTGTGTCTTAGCATTCTTATGGGTTCCTTATTCTTTCTGAACACTGATAAACATATCTTAAATAAATACTGCATTTTTGTTTTGAAATTGAATGAGCAGCTTGGTTAAATATGAGCCCAGTGTGTATATCAAGCATAAATGAGAATGTTTTCTGTTTGTGCTTAAACTGGAAATTGAAATCTGACTAACCCACTTTTCATAAGTTCAGTCTGCAGAAAAGACATTGTAAGACAATATGTCTTCATTGCCCATAGTGTAGAACTGTGTCTCGCAAACTTTTTTGAGCTGCTAAACATAGTGGCCACGGCTTGAGGCATCCAGGAGTGCACTGACATCAACGCAATGATATCATACACATGTGTGAAGTCATTGCGTCAACGTCCATGCATGCGCGAAGGCTTTTCAGATGGGCACTGATCCACCAGTGGGGGGTGCTGGCAGGAAAGACGCCTGGAGAGAAGGGGAAGAGGTCCTGGCGCCAGCTGATTGCCTACAGCATGTGGTTCTCTCCGCGAGAGGCATGTCCTCTGGCACCTCTCCTCCTCCTCCCTAGTGTCTCACGTTACACCTGAAATCTCAGGAGGCACACTAGTGTAGAAAATTCTCTTATCCCATTGGAACCCAGCATATGCTCAAAGTAGATGGTTAGTCCATATTATGGTTAATGATTTCAGATACTATAGTGAGATATATTTAGTTTGTCCTTTATTTTTAAAAATGTGACATTTAAATCTAGTACTCTGGGTTTTGGTCCCCTAAGATCTTTTTCTGCCAGTACTATACAAAATCCCACAAAAGGTCCTATAAAGTTCTCAGAGTAGGTAGTTTTACAGAGTTTCTGTCAAAAGTATTGCATGAAAGTTTTTCGAAGGACATAAAGAACGCACTGCTGCTAGAATACTAAGACTTGCTACAAAGTGTAACTAGAGAAATGATTTAGGAGTTTCCTTTAGATTTTCACCCTCAAAAATGAATTTATATGGTGTATACATAGTCTGAGGGCTGTCTTTCCCTGTTTGGACTTGTAAAAATAAGAAAAGGTATGACATTTCATGGTTATACATTAAAAGAAACCTGTTTAACAAGATTCCACCTTATATGCTTAGATTTGTAAAACCTCCTCAATGAATTTGTTTGGTGAGATAATAGTATGGAAGTGCTAGGATCTTGTGCAAGCAACACAAAATTGCTTTCCAAATTAAGAACATAGGAATAGCCTTACTGTGTCAGACTAATGGTCTATCTAGCCCAGTATCCCGTCTTCACGGAGTCAACCAAAATAGTTCCACAAAAACAGAAGCAAAGCGGAAGGCAAAAAAATGTGGAATTGATGATCTTGTTAAAAGCTTTATATGGAAATGGTGCATAGATGTACAAGATAAAATATCAATAACAGAAAAACACACAGTATATAATTTGTGGCTTAGACCTGACACGGGCCGGGTTTCGGTCGTGAAAACAACCTTCTTCCGGGGTCCAGTCCTGCTATGAGCCACAAGCTTAAGAATGTAAAACAACAAAATACAAAGTGTAGTCTTCTAATCGACTCAGTGAAAACGACCTTCTTCCAGAGTCCAGTCCTGCTATGAGCCACAAGCTTTAAGAATGCAAAACAACTCAGCTGATTAGAAAACTACGCTTGTTGTGTACACAGTATTTTGTTGCGTTGTTTTGTGTTCTTAAGCTTGTAGCTCATAGCAGGACCTGATCCCGGAAGAAGGTCATTTTCACGACCGAAACATGGCCCTTGTCAGGTCTAAGCCACAAGCTATATACTGTGTGTTTTTGTTTTATTTATATTTTATTTTATACATCTCTGCACCATTTCCAAATAAAGCTTTTTAACAAGATCATCAGTTCCACATTTTTTTGCCTTCTGCTTGGCTTTAGCGTGTCAGCATATGGTGCAGGTTGAGGGCGGCTCAGCCTTGAGGGACTCTGAGGATTGTCAGCTGTAGTCCCTTCTTAAGCAAAATTTTGACGTAGCTGCCCTGGCTGTCCAGACAGCCATGTGTGGTGTTCTAGTGGCTCGGGCTTGTTTTTGGTAGTCTGAGCATGTCCTTGACCCGGGAGTCTGATGACTAGTCCTTGATGGATCAGGCGGTGGCTAAGATTGAGCAGGGCGCTTCTTATCTCTCGGATGCCATGTATGATCTGCTGCGGGCTTTGGCCAAGTCCATGGCTCTCGGTGTGGCAGCTCGCCGTATTCTGTGGCTCCGGGGTTGGTCAGTGGATGCGGTGTCTAAGGCTAAGCATACTAAATTTCCCTTTTGGGGGGGTTTTCTTGTTTGCCAAGGATTTGGACAAGTTGGTTCAGGCCTTGACTGATTCTAAGGTGCCCTGTCTTCCTGAGGACCATTCTCGCCTGTTTGTGTGGGGTGGTGTTGCTCGGGGATGGTTGCATGATTTTTATCGATACTGCCCTGGTCGGGATGCAGCTTCTTTTCCTTTCAGAGCGCATGCAGTCCTTTGAATGCAGTCCTTTCAGGATGCCCATAGGGGGGGGTCGTAACTCCTCCGGAGGCCCCTCCGTCGCCCACCCAACTCAATGACTCCTTGCGGGCCCTTCCCCTGGTGCCGGTTGGTGTCCGGTTGTGGAAGTTTTACCAGCGGTGGGGCAAGATCATGATGGATCAGTGGATCCTGGAGGTGATTTGGGACAGATATGCTCTGGAGTTTGCCCAGCCCTTGCCAGATTATTTTCTTGCTTCTCCTTGTCAGGCGGCTTGGAAACGGCAGGCTTTTTGGCAAATGCTGCAGAGATTGTTCGACCTCAAAGCGGTGGTCCCCGTGCCTCCTTGAGAGTGTTGCATCGGAAGGTATTCCATTTACTTCATGGTGCCCCAGAAAGAAGGGTCTTTTCAGCCCATTTTGGATCTGAAGGGTGTCGACAGGGCGCTCTGGGTTCCGTCTTTTCATATGGAGACCCTGAGATCGGTCATTCTTCACTTCTCTCGATCTGACGGAGGCCTAACCTGTATGTTTTGATTCAGGCCTCCTATCAGCATTTCCTTCGCTTTGCAGTTTTGGGAAAGCACTATCAGTTTTTGTGCACTTCCTTTTGGTCTGGTGGTGGCAGCCTTATGCAAGGAGGGTATTCTGGTGCATCCCTATCTGGACGACGGATTGATTCAAGCAAAATCCTGTCAGGAAAGCTGTCAGATTATGGCTCGGGTTGTGCAGTTCCTGCAGTCGCTGGGATGGAGTGGTCCAAAAGCTAGTTGACTCCATCTCAATGCCTGGAGTACCTCGGGGTTCTCTTTGACGCCAGCTTGGGGAGTGTATTCCTTCCAGAGGTCCGAGTGTGCAAGTTGCAGTCGCAGATCCACTTTCTGATAGATTGTTGGTGTCCTCAGACGCAGGATTTTCTACAGATCTTGGGGTCAATAGCAGCCTCCCTGGATGTGGTCAGGTGGGTTCGGCCTCGCATGCGCCCACTTCAGTATGCTCTTCCCCAGCCTCAGATGCACAATCTGGACTCTCCTGTTCCTCTTCGGGGGTTAGTTTGTCGCAGCCTCCGCTGGTAGCTACAGTTTTCCAATCTGGTGCAGTGAGTGTGTCTGGATCAGTCTCAGTGGACAGTGCTCCTCATGGATGCCAGTCTCCTTGGTTGGGGAGCTCAGTGTCTCAGTCGCTCAGCTCAGGGCATCTGGTCTCTGGAGGAGGCATCTTGGTCGATCAATGTTCTGGAGACCAAAGCCATCCAGTTGGCATTATTAGCATTCTAGACGTTGCTGACGGGCAAGTCGGTTCGGGTTATCTTGGACAATGTCACAACGGTGGCTTACATCAATTGTCAGGGGGGAACCAAGAGTCGTCTGGTGGCGCAGGAGGCTTTTCTGCTCATGGATTGGGCAGAGGCTCATCTTCTGACCTCTTGGTTTCCCACATTCAGGAGCAGAGAATGTCCAGGTGGACTTCCTCAGTCGTCATGTGCGGGTTCCCGGTGAGTGGTGTCTCGGTCCGGCAGCATTCGAGTTGATTGTGCAGGCTTGGGGCCCACTGGTCATGGACCAGATGGCCATGAGTGTCAACGTCAAGGCGCCACGGTTCTTCAGTCAGCGCAGAGATTTTCAGGCTGAGGAGCTGGATGCTCTGGTACAGCCTTGGTCGATGACCGGCTTCCTGTATGTTTTTCCATAGTGGCCAATGGTGGGCAGAGTCCTTTTTTGCATTGCTCATCACCTCGGCAGCTTGATTCTGGTGGCTCTGTACTGGCCCAGGCACCTGGGCATCTGTGGTATGCAGATCTGATTCATCTTCTCGGGGCAGATCCTCTTAGACTACCCATCTTGCCCGACCTTCGATCCGGGTCCCTTTTGTCTTACATCTTGTCTCTTGAAAGGAAATGCCTAAGTAAGAAAGGTTATTCAGATAAGGTGAGATTTACCTACCCTCTTGGGTTCCTGGAGACTTTCCACCTCTTGGGCTTATGTGTGAGTTTGGCATCTCTTTGAGGAGTGGTGTTCCATGCATGGCGTGGTTCCCTTTCGTGCTTCTTTGACTTGCATCTTGGAGTTCTTGCAGGATAGCTTGGACAGGTGCTTTCCTGGTCCTCCCTCCGGGATTAAATTGCAGCTTTGTCTATGTTTCACAGTTTGTTGCATGGTTGGCATTTGGCCTGTTCTCTGGATGTGATTCATTTTTTGAGGGCAGCTAAATTGCTCCGTCCTCCGGTGCGGCCTTTGGTCCATGCTAGTACACCCTTCTTTTGAGCCTCTGAGCTCCTGCACGTTGAAAGACCTTACTCAAGGTGGTCTTCCTGGTGGCCATTACTTCTGCAAGACATGTTTCTGAGCTGCAGGCTTTCTCTTGTAGGCCTCCCTTTCTGGAGTTCTCTAGGGAGCGGGTCATGCTGCGTCCAGTTCCTTCTTTTCTACCAAAGGTAGTCTCGACTTTTCATGTCAACCAGTCTGTGGTCCTCCCAGTCTTGGATAGTCGGGAGGGCTCTTTGGAGCAGAGGCAGTTGCGTAAGTTGGATGTCTGTTGGGTCCTTCGCTCTTATGTTCAGTGGACCCAGGAGTTCTGGAAATCGGATCGTCTTTTTGTCCTCTTATTGTGTCCTCGTAATGGTGCTTCTAAGGCTACCATTGCTCGATGGATCAAGGAGGCTATCGCTTCTGCGTTCCTTCTTCAGAAGAAATCTGTTCCGGAATTTCTCAAAGGTCATTCCACTCGGGGTAAGGCAGCTTCTTAGGCAGAGTCTTATACCTCTGGTAGAGATCTGTAAAGCTGCGGTTTGGTCTTCTCTCCATTCTTTTGTGCGTCACTACTATGTGGAAGTTCAGACACGTTGAGATGCGATGTTTTAATCCCTCCAGACCAGCACAGATCCCACCCTGTCATTTTTTTTATTTGGAGTTTTGTGCAAAGAGTGCTGTTTTTTTCTATGGTGTCTTTTGGTGTGTTAGGGGAGATTAAAAGAATAGTTGTGTTTGGTTAAGAACATAAGAAGTTGCCCCCGCTGAGTCAGACCAGAGGTCCATCCTGCTCAGCGGTCCGCTCCCGCGGCAGCACATCAGGCCTAGTGCCTGAACAGTGGTCCCTGATTAATTTTGTAATTTACCTCTAATCCCATCCCTCTAATCTACCTCTACTCTTATCTGTACCCCTCAATCCCTTTGTCTTCGAAGAACCTATCCAAAGCTTCTTTGAACCCCTGTAGCGTGCTCCTGTTTATCACATCCTCTGGTAGCGCGTTCCATGTATCTACCACCCTCTGTGTGAAAAAGAACTTCCTGGCATTCGTTCTAAACCTCTCCCCTTTCAATTTCTCTGAGTGCCCCCATGTACTTGTTGATCCCCTTAATTTGAAAAATCTGTCCCTGTCTATTTTTTCTATGCCCTTCATGATCTTGAAGGCTTCTATCATGTCTCCTCTAAGTCTCCGCTTTTCCAGGGAGAAAAGCCCTAGCTTTTTCAGTCTGTCAGTATATGAGAGGTCCTCCATGCCCTTTATTAGCTTAGTTGCTCTTCTCTGGACCCTCTCAAGTACCTCCATGTCCTTCTTGAGGTACGGCGACCAGAACTGAACACAGTACTCCAGGTGCGGGCTCACCATAGCACGATACAGTGGCAGGATGACTTCCTTTGTCCTGGTTGTGATACCCTTCTTAATGATACCCAACATTCTGTTTGCTTTCCTTGAGGCCGTGGCACACTACGCCGACGCCTTCAATGTCGTGTCTACCATCACTCCCAGGTCTCTTTCAAGGTCGCTCACCCCTAGCGCTGATCCCCCCATTTTGTAAGTGAACATCGTTTTTTTTTCCCTATATGCATGACCTTGCATTTCCCTATGTTGAAACTCATTTGCCACTTTTTGGCCCATTTTTCCAGTATTGTCAGATCTTTTTGGAGATCTTCGCAGTCCTCCATGTTATTGACCTTGCGATATAGTTTGGTATCATCTGTAAATTTAATAACCTCACACTTTGTTCCTGCCTCCAGGTCGTTAATGAATATATTGAATAGGAGCGGTTTGTCTGGCATAGCTGGCGAACTGCAGGGACATTTTTGAAGGTTCTTATTTTATTCAATATCCAACAGTATTTCTCTGTTACTATTGTCCTTCTGGGAGTGTTGTTACTGTTGTAGTTCACAGTTCTTAGTTTCTTAGTTCTGCTTGGCTGTTCATCAGACTGATTGTACTTGGGAATTCACAGCCCACTTATGCTGCAGCCAAAAGCTTGTGTCTCAGTCTCCACCTGCTGGTCGTGGTGAGCTATTACACATCAGTTTCTGTGCCGGTCTAGAAGGACTAAAAAAAAGAAAATTAGCAGGTAAGAATCTAATTTCTTCATATTGGGTGGAGAAAATGTCTATTATTTAGTGTCCCTCCAGCCCAGCACAGACAGATGGGTTTATGCTCCTCTGCCAGCAGGTAGAGACTGAGAACACATTGAATTCTTACAGTACAAGTGGGCAATGCTGTCTTTCATAGAATCAGTCTGTTCTCAGTCTCCAGCATGTGGAGTGGTAAGTCTGTCCTGTCCTGTTCTGTTTTTGTAGTCCTTTCTTTAGGAGCTTGTATTAACACTTCGATTGGTTCAAAATACTGCTGTTTGCTTAATTTTTGGTCTTAAAAAATATGATCATGTAAGTCCTTTTTATGCCAAACTACACTGGCTGCCGTTTGGGGCCGAGTATTTTTTATAAAGCCCTTTTTGGACTACTAACCTCTTATTTGGTATCATATCTGAAATTGTTTAGTTCAAAAAAGCATACTAGGAATTCGGGCATGTTTATTTTCCCCACCCCTAGGGATTGTCGCTATAAAACATCCTTTGATAGGACTTTAAAATATCAGGCGGGGAAAGTGGATTCCTGGATAAGCCCGCTGATTGCTCAGGCTTATTCTTATCCTATATATAAGAAATTATTAAAAACTCATCTGTTTGATAATCAAGAATGTTGATCTTTAAGTTTTTTAATGATTTTATCATGCCGTGTTTGTAAATTTTTCTTCACAATTAGTTTGTATTTTAATCGAGATATTAATACTTGTATGTTTAAGTTGTATTTTAACCATGATATATAATTTTGCCCATAGAAATGTGTATACGATTGTATTTATCTAATGTTTTGAACCACCTATAACTAATGGCAGGGCGGTATACAAGAAATAAAATTATTATTATTTCAGGCCTTTTCAGTGATTTCAACCTTGGGGGAGTCTTTTTTGGCCTTTCCTTTTTGGTGGGAAACTCCGCCATTTTAGCCGAGTCTTCAGCTGAGATCCTACCTATATTAGAAAGGCAGGAACAGGTCTAGCAGGCTTCTTCCTCTACAGTTGAGCATTCTTCCGTTCCACTGGGGGGGGGGTGTTCCCCAGATTTTGTGCTAGCTATTTGCAAGGCATATTGCCTGCATGTGGCTGGTAGCCCTTTGAACACACATACATCCCCCCCCCCCGATGGTCTCGTCTTCATCCAGAGGGTCTTTTTCTTTTACGCCAGCACTTCCTCCATCCCCCTCTCCCCTGGTCTAAGCACCAGTGTCTCTCATTGGAGGATATGGCTTACCTTGATAGTGAATTGTCACCAGACGATGACCTGGGTTTCTCTGGGGACTTGCAGGACCCTCAGTGGGGGGAGATGAGGCGGGTGGCTGGGTGTTGGAGCCGCCCATGGAGGAGGATACTTCAGTGGTATGCATTCTTCACTGGGAAGAGCTGCAGGAGCTCAGATGTCCTCTGTGTTGCATTTTGAGGATGATTCCAAAGAGGCTCTTCGTATGATAGATCCTCTTCTTCGGGGTTTTGACAGCTTCCCGTTCCTTCCCCATACTTCAGAATCTAGCTAGGTCTTGGGACCGGGGTTGACCACTATTGGAAACAGGATACTGGGCTTGATGGACCTTCAGTCTGTCCCAGTAAGGCAATCCTTATGTTCTTATGTTAGGATCTCTGGGATATCCTGCACACTCAGTGGAAGACCCCAGATGCCCTTTTTTGGCTGGTACAGTTCACTTGTACCCTATTCCTCAGGCTAATAGACTCCTTTCAGCTGCCAGTTGTGGATGCAGTGGTTTTTGCCTTCACTAAGAGGCATACTGTTCCTCTGGAGGGGGGTTGAGCTCTGAGGGACCTCTAGGACAGGAGGATGGAGTCTCTTCTTAAGTAGAGTTTTGATGTGGTGGCTCTGGCGGTCAGAGCCTGTTTCTGGCGGGCTAAGCATGTGTTGGATAGGAAGTCTAATGACTGGTCTCTGGTGGATCAGGAGGTTGCTAAAATTGAGCTTGGCTCTTCATATCTTTCTGATGCCTTGTATAATTTGTTGCATGCCTTGGCTATGTCTATGGCCTTAGGTGTGGCTTCTAGACAAACTTTGTGGCTGCGTGGTTGGTCAGCGGACTCCACCTCCAAATCCAAGCTTAGCAAATTTCCCTTTAAGGGTTCTTTCCTCTGTGGCGAGGACTTGGACAAGCTGGTGCAGAGTTTAAGTGATTTCATGGTGCCTCGGTTGAGGACAGGCCTCAGCAGTCTGGTAGAGGAGGATTGGGCCGCCAACATCTTTCTGAGTTTCGCCAGTATAGGCCTGACAGAGTGTCTGTTGTGGGTGCTTCCTCACAAGGTCAGTTCTTCCAGCGTATGCAGTCCTTTTGGGGTGCTTGCTGGGAAGGAAGGGACTCCTCCTCCTCCTCCTCCTGACCTGCCCAATGTTGGTATTCAGGTCCTTTCCCCAGTTCAAGTGGCAGCCCAATTATGGCAGTGTTACTGGGGGTGGACCGAGATCACCACAGATCAGTGGATCCTGGAGGTGATTAAAGACTGGTATGCTCTCTAGTTCGAATGGCCCTTCCAATATCTTTTTCTCTCTTCCTCTTGTCAGTCCACACCAGGAGGTACTCCATTTATTTTGTGGTGCCCAAGAAAAAGGGGTCTTTTTGGCCTATTCTGGATCTAAAGGGTATGAACCAGGTGCTATGGGTCCCTTCCTTTTTTGTAGACACCCTAAAGTCAGTGATCTTAGCAGTTCAGCCCGGGGAGTTTCTGACTTCTCTCGAACTGCTAGAAGCCTATCTTCATATCCTGATTTGGGACTCGCATCAGCAATTCCATTGCTTTTTGGTTTTGGGAAAGCATTATCAGTTCTGTACGCCTCCGTTTGATCTGGCCATAGCTCCACATACCTCCACCAAGTTTATGGTGGTGGTGGCATCTTGGCTTATTATCTGTACCACTGGTTGATTCATGTGAAGTCCTTTCAGGAGAGCTGAGTCACACTCAGGTTGTGGAGTTGCTGCAGTCATTGGGCTGGGTGGTCAACCTTTCCAAGAGTCAATTGACTCCATCTCAAAGGAGTATCTCAGAGTTCTATACGGCACCAGTCAGGGGAGGGATTTCTTTTACGATGTCTTGTGCAGAAGTTGCAGTCGCAGATTGGGTTCTTGTTGCCTCCAGGCACAGGATTTCTTCAGGTTTTGGGGTCAAAGACAGTCTCCTTGAAGGTGGTCTGATGGACTCAGGCTCAAATCCGCCCCCTTAGATATGCTCTTCAGTGGTGGTCCCTGCAGATTCATGAGCTGGACACTCTGGTTCCTCTTCATGTGTTTGTTCATCGTTGTCTGTACTGGTGGCTTCAATCCCACAATCTGGTCCAGGGACTGGATCAGCCCCAGAGGACAGTACTTTTCACGGACATCAATCTCCTTGGCTGGGGAGCCCAGTGTCTCAGTTGTTCAGCTCAGGGCAGCTGGTCGCTGGAGGAGGCCTTCTTAGCCGATCAATGGACCCTCGGCCACAAGAGGGCACCCGCTCAAACTCAGGGGTGGAAAATTTCATGGCGACACCAGAAAGTATTTCTTCACAGAGAGAGTGGTTGATCATTGGAACAAGCTTCCAGTGCAGGTGATCGAGGCAGACAGCGTGCCAGACTTTAAGAATAAATGGGATACCCATGTGGGATCCCTACGAGGGTCAAGATAAGAAAATTGGGTCATTAGGGCATAGACAGGGGGTGGGTAAGCAGAGTGGGCAGACTTGATGGGCTGTAATGGTGGACATGACAATGAATCCGACGGCACAGTGCGCAGCAGCCGCTAAGAAAGCAAATAGAATGCTAGGTATAATCAAGAAGGGTATTACAACCAGGACAAAAGAAGTTATCCTGCCGTTGTATCGGGCGATGGTGCGCCCACATCTGGAATACTGCGTCCAATATTGGTCGCCGTACCTTAAGAAGGATATGGCGTTACTCGAGAGGGTTCAGAGGAGAGCGACATGTCTGATAAAAGGGATGGAAAACCTTTCATACGCTGAGAGATTGGAGAAACTGGGTCTCTTTTCCCTGGAGAAGAGGAGACTTAGAGGGGATATGATAGAGACTTATAAGATCATGAAGGGCATAGAGAGAGTAGAGAGGGACAGATTCTTCAAACTTTCTAAAAATAAAAGAACAAGAGGGCACTCAGAAAAGTTGAAAGGGGACAGATTCAAAACGAATGCTAGGAAGTTCTTCTTTACCCAACGAGTGGTGGACTACTGGAATGCGCTTCCAGAGGGCGTAATAGGGCAGAGTACAGTACTGGGGTTTAAGAAAGGATTGGACAATTTCCTGCTGGAAAAGGGGATAGAAGGGTATAAATAGAGGATTACTGCACAGGTCCTGGACCTGTTGTGCCGCCGCGTGAGCGGACTTCTGGGCATGATGGACCTTAGGTCTGACCCAGGAGAGGCATTGCTTATGTTCTTATGTAGCCCTTTTCTGCCGTCATCTTCTATGTTTCTATGTTAATGTTCTGGAGACTAGAGCCATTCAGTTGGCATTTATAGCCTTACAGTTGTTGCTGGAGGACAAAGCTGTGAGGGTTCTCTCTGACAATGCCACAGCAGTGGCTTACATCAATCGTCAGGGGGGAACCAAGAGTCATCTGGTAGCGCAGAAGGCAGCACTTCTCATGGAGTGGGCAGAAGCTCATCTTCTGGACATCTCGACTTCCAATATAACAGGAATGGCAAATTTCCTCAGTTGTCATGTGCTGGATCCCGGCGAGTGGTGTCATGGGGGTCAGCTGATGATGGATCTCATGGCCACATATTTCAGCTCCAAGGCACAGAGTTTCTTCAGTCAGTGTAGAGATTGTTATGCCAAGGGGCTAGATGCTCTGGTGCAGGATTGGCCGATGGATAGCCTGCTGTATGTCTTTCCTCCATGGCCACTGGTGGGCAGAGTTCTTCGCATTGCATGTCACGCAGACCGTGTGAATCTGGTGACTCCAGATTGGCCCAGGCGCCCATGGTGTGGGGATCTGGTTCGTCTCCTCATACCAGATCCCCTTCCTCTGCCTTTCTTGAATGATCTTCTGACTTGGGGTCCCATTCCCATGTTCCATCCAGGCTTGTCTCTTGAAAGGGAACGCCAAACCAAGAAAAGGAAAATGCTTGAATACCTGATTGTAAAACTGCTTAGATAACCTACGGTACCTACCTGTCTACCATCCCAATAGCCCTTATGCCTGCAGGTATCATCTATATGGCAGTACAGTGGGTTTTTGGTGGGCTCACATTTTCCACCACAAGTATACTAGTTAAGGTGGCATTTGTTCCTGGGTCGCCTTCTCTGTAGTCCACTATACTGCCCACCAGGCTACTCCAGAGACCTGCTTGTAACTTTACTAGGACTGGCCATAGTATCTGCAGCTGACATAGAGACAGATATAGGGCTATTGTTAATTGCCATATTTCTTTGAAAATTATGGAAAGCTCAGTTGCTAAACAGTTGTCAGATTATATAGATCTACAATATTTGATGTTCTTTATTGGTCTTAGGTTTTTGTAAAAGTTTCAATATGATAATCCTTTTAAGAGCATTAACAACAGAAATAAGATTCTTGCTGTCAAGAGGCCATAAAGTTATACTATTACAGTTTGACTTCTTGCCAGTATTTGATCTTACAGATCCCATGCTGTCCTCATGGTGCACTTATGCTGATATGTTATTGGTGACTGTCTTCCTCAAAGTTAAAATATAGCCTTGATACACAATTGCTTGACTAGATTTGGAAAACAGGCCACTATGGGGAAACTAAAATTGAACAAATATAAACATTTGGGAGTGAGTGCTTTCTACTTGTATCTTTTTGGTGATCAATTTATTGTGGAATTTACATTGAGGTGTTTTGCTTGACTACTGCTTGGCCATTATTAATTTTTTCCTTGTAATTTGTATTTTTAATGACAGCATGTTTGGGGAGACAGACCGGGATTTGCAGGAGCTCCAGGTCTCCATGGAGCAGCTATTGAGGGAGCAGCCTAGTGAGGAGTACAGTGAAGAGGAGGAGGGTAACTTAAACCCAGCACCAGAAGAAAAGGACAGGGTGGAGTGTGCAGAGCCTATAACAAATGGATCTGAGGAAGAAGACCTGCCCAGCAGTGAAAGTGCATTTAATGAAGAATGGCATTCAGGTATCTTGTTTGGAGTTCAAAACGTAACATTCTCCCTGATTTCTTTGGAAAGAAATAATGCAACTTTAAAGGGAGGCTTTGTTTTTGAGAGTCTTAACTGTAATTAGAGGCGATGGGCCAATGGTTCTGGCATATAGAAGGTCTGTGGTCAGTTTCCCAGATCTACAGTAGCTTCTGCTACTTACTCTTACTGGGAATGATGAAGAGGAAGTGTTCATAATTCCTTCAAAGAGGGAATGGAGTCAGTTCTATCATAATGGTGATACCTATTGGTTATTTGAAAGGAATAAATATTAGCCTTCTTTGGGAGCAGTTATCCCTACTTATCAATCAGGACTATCCTTTTTGTTCTTTGAATGGAACGGTCAGGTAAGACATTGTCTAAATTAAAAATGTATGTTTTAATGTGTTTTTGGACTGTAGGGCCTCTTCCCATCTTGGGAAACTATGATGACTTTTGTATGCAAGTTTGAGTCCTCTCGCCTGTGTAGCTGAATGTTTGTTTTCTCTTTCCTATAATTATGGAGTTCTTTTCTTGTCTTAGTTATAATTACATACTGTGACTCGCTTTGACCCATTAATTTCACATCAAATGTTAATAAATCGTAGATCGAATTAAGGAAGAAAGAATTGAAAATCAAAGGCTGGAGGAAACTGGTTCTCCAAGGACAAGCAGGCATAATATTCTTACATGTGGTGATGACATCTGGGCATTGGCGTGTGGGGCATTTTTTAGGGATTTGGGGAGGGAGGAAGCATTTCGGGGGGGCTTTATTATTTTAACGGAGCAGTTATTTTGCGTGTGTAATACACGCAAAATATCTGCCTGATTAAAATTAAAAAAATTTTTTAAGTCGGCAGAAGCCCTGACAGCAGTGACAGGAGACTGCTTTCTCCTATCACTACTTTCAGGGTCTGCGCATGCTCCAGGATCACTCTCTAGCTATCCTGGCCATAGGTAGGAGGAGTGTTAACAATCGTCCCTATTTGCATGCAGGCCTTTTGTGAATTTGTTGGCCTGCATGCAATCGGGAACAGATCAGAGACAGAATCGGGTTTAGTGAATCTAGCCTAAGGATTGTGTTTTTGTATAAGAGGGGCTTTCAGCCCAAGCAGTGAAAGTCTAGATTATGACTCAGAAGGCTTTCTTGGCTTGCTAGTCCATGGCTGCTCTTGAATACAATCCTTAAATCCATTATTTTTATGATTTTTTTTGTATCTACTGTTGCTATTCAGTGAATGGGCATGAGAGTCAGTGCAGATGAACTCTTTGGCAGCGAGGGGATAACGTAGGAGGGAATTAGAAGATAATCATATGGTGATACAGGAGGAAAGGATCTTAATCAAAAATGAAAATCATTCTATAATTTGGTTTAACCAAGAAAGAGAAGGAAGAAAATTTCAAAGAGTTGTGAATGAAGGATTTTGCTGCTGCTTGCGTTGGAATCTGAAAAGAAGCATGAGGAAGCTTGCTAGGCCAGAAAAAGAAACCTGTAAAGTCTTTCAACATAAGAGTTTCTTCATGTTTATTTATTTGGCTGTTCCTAAAATGCAGTACCTTGTCTTCTGTATTCCATTTTTGACTATTAGTTTCTTTCCGTTTACTTCTGTTCTACAGTGGAAAAGGGGGTGGCAGTGAAGTTCATGACCTTCCCGTGCACAATTTTCAAAATTTACAAAGCATGCCACTTTATTCGACCTTGCCCCCCTTAGCAGTGAGCACTCCTGTCTTTACAGTATTAGAAAATAAAATGTATGTTCTGTACTGTTGCATACTGTTTATAATAAATGAGTACATATCAGAACCATGGAGGCACAATACTGAAGTCAGCGGCCTTGCTGTGTTCTGATGCTTTTTGTGGCAGGATAAGGAGATATTGTATGTCCCAGCAGATGGTGACGCTTCATTATAGCTGAGCATGCAAGGTCTCTGCCTTCCTTTGTGACACAAGCCCCATTCATATTGAGATAAACATTATCAGTCATTTTTTTTCTCTCTCTCTCTTTGCAGATAATAGTGATGCTGATGCTGCCAGTGAATATGAAGACAGTGACAGTATCTTTGGCCACTTGGAAGAGCTCCGATTCATGCTGGAACAAGAAATAGGCTTTGAAAAATTCATTGAGGTTTACAATAAAATCAAGGTCTGTAAGAGTAGCTTTTCTGTATTGAAATGGTATTAATCTAATCTAATCCTTAGGTTCGTAGAGCTTGACGCGGTTTACAGTAGGAGAAATAGGAAGGAACTACAACAGAGAGTTAGAGGTAGAAGTGTGAAGAAAATTTAGAGGACTTGGGATGCCAAGAGATAAGAGTTTCCTTGATTCCTAAGTTGGAGGGAGACTTACATTTTTTGAGAAAAGCCAGGTTTTCAGATGTTTGCGGAAAACTTGGAGAGAGCTCAAGTTCCGAAGAGGGGAGGTAAGGTTGTTCCAGAGCTCAGTGATTTTGAAGTGGAGGGAGGTCCCTAGCTTTCCAGTGTGGGAAATGCCTTTTAGCGAGGGGAAGGATAGTTTTAATTTGTGGGAGGATCTGCTGGTATTATTAGGGTTTGAGGAATTCCAAGAAAGAGGGATAAAGGTATTAATGTATTCCCATGTCATAACAGTTTCCTTAAAGGGAGTAATAAACTGTATATGCAGATGGAAAATACAGTAGGCAGGTCCTGCTGTTATTCTATAGTATCTACAAAAGCAGAGTTCCTGGCTATCTAAACAAGGAAGATGTGTCCACGGATGCAGTCAGGCAAAAGCAGTTCTGGTTCAGCTTGCCAGAGCTGATGTGGATCAGGTTGAAATCTTAGTGGCAGATAATACATATTGAGAGGAACGAGAGCTTGTACTTCATGTGCAGAAAGTTTGCCTCGTCTGCTCTAGGGTCCAGTGAGCTTTGGTAGCACGAGAGAAACTCACTAGAACAGGGAAACAGAAATGTGAGAGAGAGATAAAATTAGCAATAGACATAGAAACATAGAAGATGACGGCAGAAAAGGGCTACAGCCCATCAAGTCTGCCCACTCTGCTTATCCACCCCCTGTCTATGCCCTAATGACCCAATTTCCTTATCTTGACCCTCGTAGGGATCCCACATGGGTATCCCATTTATTCATATGTCACGCCTTGCTATTTAAAATAGATTTTAAAAAAGAATAAACTTCAAAGCTACCACGGCGTAATACTGGCTTGACAAATGTATAGGTTTCTATCTTCTTTCCCCATGGGACTGTTGTGAGACCTTTGGAGTATCTGTGATTGTTAAATTTCCTCAAAACAGCTTTTAGGCCATAGTTTATGTTGACAGATTATCTTTCCTTTACCTTTACCTTTGTGAAATGCCCCAATTTCCAACACAGGATGTCTGATCCTAGTTGCAGTAATTGTGCAGCAGATACCTGGATGGTCTTTCACTTAACCTTCACTGTAAACTTTCACATGGATAGACAGCTGCATACAGATTCATATAGATAGGCACATCTAGCAATGGAACTCAATTTAGAGACAAACATGACAGCGTTTAAGACCTCTTTATTTGCACAAGCCTTTGGCCTTAACAGCAACTAATAGTATTGTTGCTCTTTTTATTATACTAGTTTTATTAAATAAATATATTTTACTTCATAATTTGTGTATTGTTTTTGTTAATTTTAAGTACCGGTATGTGGTTTCAGTGGGTGGTTTATAAGTTTATTTAATAAATAAAAATTGCTTATCCTACAAAAAAAAAAAAAGATAATCCGTAAGGCTTCTTACTAGAGTAGTTTAGAAGTTCCACAAACAACATTTCAGAATCAATATATTCTAAGAATTAAGACAGAAAGGCATTTGCTTTGCCTAAACCCTGCAATATCTGTTGTTATGCCCTGAGAACATAACACTTTATTTTTATTCCACAAAACCTTCCAGTTCTGTGCTGATAACAAAATAAGAAAAACTGCGCAAACACAGTGAGCTACAAAATCATAAACATAGTAACATAGTAAATGACGGCAGATAAAGACCTGAACGGTCCATCCAGTCTGCCCATTAGTTATACCCATTAAAAATACATGATTAATTTAACTTGACTCTTCTTTGATTTTTCTGGGTCATAGTAAAGGCCGCCTGATATTGTCCTAGATTCCAAATGCTGAACTTATCGTACAAGCTCACTCCAGCCTATCCAACCATCCAAAGTCTGGCCAGTAACATCCTTATGTTCCAAGTCAATGGAGTTCCCATTGATGCCCTCCCCAGCCTATCCTACACCAAATCACCATATATGGGACACAGACTGTGCAAGTCTGTCCAGTACTGGCCTTAGAACTTTAATTTACATCCTTTGTTTTGTTTTATTTTATTTTTATTCAAAATTTTCATCATAACAACAAACACACAAACTTGAAGAAGATTTGAAAATAATATCCAGCAAAGTAAATATGATTGATTTAACATTAAACAACAGATTAATTAATTATTTAGTCCACATATTATTGTTGGATCAAAGAACAAAGAAAATAAAGAAACAATGTTTAAATCTATTTAGACAAAATCAGGGACATAGTTAACCCCCAGACAGCCGGTTCACTACACTGTGGCTGATACAATTGAACCAATAATGACTCCGCCTCCTTCTCTGGTTGTAATAAATTCACATAATTGTTTTGGATCAAAAAATAAGAAATTCTTCCCCTCTAAAGAAATACAACATTTTGCAGGAAATTTTAAAAGGAACTGAGTACCCAGAGCCAAAACCCTGGGTCTATAACTAAGAAACTCTTTTCTTCTTTTTTGTGTTTCTTTAGACAAATCAGGAAAAACACATATAATGGAACCGAAAAACTTATCATTCAAGTGTCTAAAGCAGTGTTTTTCAACCTTTTTTGGGCAAAGGCACACTTGTTTCATGAAAAAAATCACGAGGCACACCACCATTAGAAAATGTTAAAAAATTTAACTCTGTGCCTATATTGACTATATATAAAGTAATTCACTTGAGTGCCACCGCCGCCATCGGGAACAGGCCGGCGCCAAGTTCTCCCTGCTTCTCTTCCCCGCAGGGCCGACCAACACTCGCCACCCGTTGTCAATTCTAACGTCGGAGAGGACGTTCTAGGCCAGCCAGGCAGCGATTGGCTGGCCCAGAACGTCCTCTCCGACGTCAGAATTGACGCGAGTGGCGAGAGTTGGCCGGCCCCACAGGGAAAAGCAGGGAGAACTTGGCGCCGGCCTGTTCCCGATGGCGGCGGTGGCACTCAAGTGGCTAAAGAGCCGCAGTTTGCCGGCCTAGGGACAACACTGGAGGGTGGCCAGCTGTGCACCCCCTTGGGACGTAAACCCGGGGTGGGGCAGACCGCCCCCCCCCCCACCCTGGTATGCCACTATCTGTAACTCACTCCCTCCCTATGACCAAAAATTCTCCTTTCTTCTATTCCCCATGTACACAACCATCTCTTTCCCTCCCTTTCTCTCTCCAAAGTCCATGCCTTCTGTGTCCAAACACTCATTCCCTTCCCCACCTCAGCATCTCTTTCCCTCTCTTCCTCTCTCCCAAGTCCATTTCTTCTGTGTCCAAAAACGCATTCCCTCCCCCACCTCAGCATCTCTTTCCCTCCCTTCCTCTCTCCCAAGTTCATGCCTTGTGTCCAAAACGCACTCCCTCCCCCCTTTTGTGTTCCGTGTTTGCCTCCCAGCCCATCTTTGCAACTTTCTCAGCAAAACGAAGCTCAAGCCGCGAGGCTTGTCTTCTGCTTCCTGCCTGCCCTGCCGCGCACAAATAGCCGAACGGAAGTATTCTCCGACGTCAGCGCTGACGTCGGAGGGCAGGCTTTGCTTAAGCCCTCCCTCCGACGTCAGCGCTAACATCGGGGAACGCTTGCGATCGGCTATATGTTAGCTGCAGGGCAGGCAGGAACAGAAGACTAGCCTCGCGACTTGAGATGTATTGAACTCCACGGGTCCCCCGTCCAGCTCTCTCCTGTCCACGTGGGGCGGACCGCCCCTCTCCCTAGACTGTGGCCTAGGACTCTGGGGGAGCCCGGGCCCCCTGTCAGCTCCGGGCCCCTGAATGCAGGACTGGTGGTACTGCCCTGATGGCGGCCCTGACCGTACGGCACACCAGGCAACATCTCGCGGCACACTAGTGTGCCGCGGAACAGCGGTTGAAAAACACTGGTCTAAAGTATGTCCGTAGAATTAAGTCCCTATCAAACTCTAGGGCAAAAGTCACAATAAAGGTAGATCTTTCCGTTATTATTTCAAGTGAGTCCTCCAAAAAATTTGTCAGATTTAAATCGCTGTTGTTCTATTTCTTGTCCAGGTGTAGAGACGAGCTGTTTTTCCCACTCAGAGATAAATACTGAGCCCTAATTATTGGAAGCAGATTTTCTTCTGGAATTAACAGAATTTCTTTTAAATACTTCCACATCATTGCTAACGGAGCAATTACCGGTTTTGTAGATGCAGTCATTTAGGCAAAGAAAACCCTGGTATAAATGGAAGTGCGCTTAAGGTTTAAAGAGCACTTAGGTACCAAAAGGTGCAGTTCTATAAACACTGCCTAGCGGATGATTGACAGTTGCGCTCCTCAGCACCTAACAGTTAGGTTCTGTTTATAGAATCAGGGACAAACCGTTTTGTGATAGTTTAATCATCTTAGATTGTTCCTTCTTTGTTTGTTTTCTAGATATTCCAATTTTTTCTGTATATAAGATCTTTCCTTAACAATCTTTCTCTCCAAATTTTTTATTTGATTTATTTGTTCTTGATGTTTCATAATAATCCCATGTGTGTTGGCCTGAATACTAATAGTAGTGCAATCAGCACACACTAAAGTTACTGCCTTTTTAAGATTAGAGTCCATGGTAACTATTGCCTTCCACAGGTCATCTAAATTGACTTTGGCAGACTTAGTTAGCTCCCCAAATTGAACCAGTAAAGATAAGATATTCTCACCAACTTGGGCTATGGAGGACATTGATGTTACACTATCTTCAGTGGGGGCCTGTCTCTCAAGAGACTGTTCTCCAACCTCTCCTCCGGGGATCACCAGTTGTCCGTCTTCATAGGACCGCTGGGTTGCCTCTTCCACAGCTGTAGTACTTCCTTCAGGTTGGGGAGGAGGCTGCCTTTGGATCAGGCTCAGAGAAGCCTGATCAGAGCTAAGGTTTGCTGATGAAATTGGCACTCCTCCCAAAGTCTGGGTCGTCCCTGGAGTCTGACACATAACTCCGGCTTCTAACGTCGTCTGTATCATGCCTTTGGAGCCGCTGATCCCTGGAGGTCCTGGTCGCGAGGCTCCCTTTCTTTTCCCCATCGCAAAACAGCGAGGGAGAGTCGGTGAATCTCTCACTAAGCAAAACGCGTCCCAGTGAACATGCAGGTAAAACAAGACAAACTGTGAAGCACGGAGCTACGTTTCATGCTTCTGCCTCAGTCACCATCTTGGATCAACCCCTTTGTTTTCTAATTTGAGATCCTCTATGTTTATCCCATACTTTTTGAATTCCATCACTGTTTTCCTCTACACCAGTGTTCTTTAACCAGCGGTCCATGGACCAGTGCCGGTCCACAGGGCCAGCATGTGCATCAGGCCCAAAAAAGTGTTTTTCAACCGCCGGGCCACGGTGCGATTGATGCGGTGTTATCTTTGAGCCAGCTCCCTCTTCCTAACTGATTCAATGCACAAAGCCACGGACAGTGGCTCCTACAGGCATCCTGCGCCTGAACCGGAAACCTTCTCTCTGACGTTGCAACGTCAGAGGGAAGGCTTCCAGATGAGGCACAGGACGTGCAAGGTGTAATTAGTACTATTATGGGGGCGGAGTTTGGGGTGGAGATTGGGTAGAGAAGGGTGGGGTCTGGCCCACGACTTAGCCCAGTGTTCTTCAACCTCTGGGCCACGGATAGATGCTGGTCCACAGAATAATTATTTTATTTCTGCCAGTCCATAGGTGTAAAAAGGTTGAAAGACACTGCTCTACACCATTTCCCTTGGGAGGGCATTCCAGGCAACTACCACCCTCTCCATGAAAAAGAATTTCCTAACATTGCTCCTGAGTCTTCCTCCCTGAAATCTCAAATTATGCTCTCTAGTTTATTCCCTCTAGTCTATTCTCTTCTCTGGAAAAGATTTGGTTCTATAGTAATACCTTTCAAGTATTTAAAGGTCTATATCATATCTCCCCTGTCACTCCTCTCCTCCAGAGACTTTGTGGCTCTGGGAGAGAAGGTGCGCAGTTGGCATTCCTGTCCATCCTCCATTTCGAGGGTAAAGGCCAGGATAGAGAAGCTCGCATCCTAGAGATAAATGCGTGGCTATGTGGATGATGTCGTCGATAGCGTTTTGGCTACCTGAACCATGGGATGATTTTCCAAGGGCTGCTGAACAGGTATTGTGTGCATCTATCAAAGAAGGGAAGAAGTGTATTCGGCAACAGGCTGGCTAATCTACTGAAGAGGGCTTTAAACTAGAAGTGATGAGGCAGGATGATCAAAACCCCTAGGTGAGTATAAGCCCTCAGGTAAGTAAATCACTGAATACCTCTACAGAAGAAGGGACAATGTCTGGAAAGCAGTATATATTAATGCTCGAAGTATGGGAAACTACAAAAGATCACAGAAAGAGGAAGACGGGCAAAAATATCTGGAAAAGTTAAAAGACGCTGGTCGTGTAGTCAGGAAAGCAAAGACACAACATAACAACAAATTTCTAGACCGCATAGTCATAAGTTTGATGTGGTTAACAAAAGGTTATGTTAAAAGTACATATTGTGTTGTGGAGAATACAGCAGGATCTAATTAGTCTGAAATCTTGTAAACAGAAAAGTTTTCAACAGTTTTCTAAAATGTTCATAAGAACTGGATCTAAGTAGCAGTGATCGAAAATCTTTATTATAATGAGCTGCAAATGGAAGAAAAAATAGCTGACATGGTAAAACGAGGAGACAACATTTTTTAGATATATTAGTGATAGGAAGAAGTACAAAAGTGGCATTGTGAGACTCGAAGGTGAGGGGGGGGAGAATATGTAGAAGCTGATAAAGAAAAGGCTGAATTGCATAACAAATATTTCTGTTCTGTGTTCACGGCTGAAGCACCGGGAGCGGGACCGCAGAAGACAAACGTGAATAGGGATGGAAGACTGGTAGACCCTGATCGATTTTCAGAGGGTTGTGTTCGTGAGGAGCTAGCTAAAATAAAGGTAGATAAAACGAGATGGGGCCGTATGATGTACATTAGAGGGTACTGAAGGAACTTAGGGAAGTTCTGGTGGCTCTGCTGACTGACCTTTTCAATAAGTCCCTAGAGTCAGGAGTGGTACTGGAGGACTGGAGAAGGTCAGATGTGGTCTCTCCCCACAAAAGTAGAAGTAGGGAATAAGTCTGACTTCTGTGGTAAGCAAATTAATAGAAACGCTTTTAGAAGTGCTTCTTTTTGGATAGAGAGACGCCGCCGCGTTCACACGCACAGTTTGCAGTACATTGCAAGTTCATAATTGTCCCCTGAGGAAGGCGATGATATCGCCGAAACTTGGAATCTAGTCAGGATTTTATTTTTTGGAACTTTGCTTGTTTTAAGATTTGTTATATAACTTTGATACAAACTGCAAATAAAGGCTTTGTGACCACAAGTTGGATTTGACATCTCCAACGCCTCTCTTTGTTGGTTTTGCTTTGCCTCACGGCCTGGTACCTTCTTTCCCTTACCCTATGATCATTAGACCTAAGCATTCTAGTAGGAGCATAAGGAATAAAAAGTCTCATCAATGAAGGCTGGGGCATTAAAAAGAAGTGTCTTAAGGGTTAGTAAGCATATGTTACAAGTTATTCAATGAGAAACCAGAAGCCAATGGGATTTTTTAAAAAGAGGCAACACATGATCAGATTTTTTTGCTTTCATAATGAGTTTAACAGAAGCATTTTGGATAATTTGTAGGCGCCTTGTTTCCTTTTGGGAAATTCACTTAAACAGGGAGTTGCAGTAATCGATTTTGGAAATCACCAGAAAATGTATTAATATGTTAATTGTTTCGGTTCTAGAAATTTTGAAACTGAACGAATTTGATGTAGTCTATAAAAGGTGGATTTGACTATATTATTGATATGATCATGATATGAAAGTTTCTGATCAAAAATTATCCCTAAGATCTTAATAGTGGTGACCATCTGAAGAGTAATGGGGTAATTTAGTTTAAATCCATCTTTCCATGGAAAGAGCATTATTTTCAATTTGGTCACGTTAAGAGCAAGCCTATTGTTATTGAGCCACTGATGAATTTGCTCGAGTTTATTGATGATTGATAGGACGTCTTGAAAGTTTTCAGAATCCATAGGATGTAAAAGTTGAATGTCATCGGCGTAGGCAAAAGCATTAAATCTGATGGATTGGCAGAGAGGCATCAGGGGGGCTAGAATGATGTTGAACAATAGCAGTGAAAGAATGGACCCTTGCGGAATCCCATAATTGGTGGTGAAATTTTCTGAAATAGAGTTGTTGAATGAGACCATCAAGGATCGATTAGAAAAGTAAGATCTAAACTGCATGAGAACCTGATCAGAGATTCTGATAGATACAAGTCTTTCAAGGAGAAGGATATGATCAACGGTGTTAAAGGCAGAGGATAGATCAAGAGAAATTAGAAGAACAGATTTGTAATGATCCAGGTGATACAGAATAGAAGTTGTCATGCCTAAGAAGGAATGTTCAGTGGGATGATGCTGCCTAAAGCCTGTTTGGTTGTAGGATATTTGTTTTTCAATGAATTCAGAGATCTGATTAAATAAAACTTTCTCTGTTAGTTTTGCTAAAAAAGGAATGTTAGCGATGGGTCTGTAATTTAATTTTTCATCTTCGCTTGTGAGCATATTGCAGAAGATGTCAATCACAGCTTTCCAACTTCTGTCCCCTTCAGTTCTTCCTTCTTCAAACGAGCATGAAGGTGTCTTTCTGATCTGTTCTATTTCTTTATTTTTCAGTTTTTCAATAATTTTTTTGCAGTGTTAGAGAGAGTCAATTCAAAGGAGCCAAAAAAGAAAACCAAATACAATTTCTGCTGTGTTTGAGGAAAAAAAGCAGGAGCTCCTTTGTAATTCAGGGTTAGAAATTTAGAAGTGACCATGTCAAGTATGATGTCAACAGATGCCGCCTTTCATTTCTCTCCATATTTTATTTTTTTGTGTAGGCCATTCATGAAGATGAAGATGAGAACATTGAAACATGTTCAACAATAGTTCAGAGCATCCTGGGCAATGAGAATCAACATTTATATCCCAAGATCCTTCATTTGGTCATGGCTGATGGAGTATATCAGGAAGGTAATATGTGCTCTTATTTACACAAATGTGTTAACATTTTTACATTATGAGGCTGACCTTAAAAATACACTCTTAGATTCTCTTGAGTGATGTATGATGCCAAGTACCCAGCAGATTTGAATAACATACAAGTCAGAGACATCCATTCTAATGAGAACTTGAGTTTTCTTATTGTTCATGCCAGACCAGTGGATTATGATTCCTTGCCAACAGATAGAGACAAAAAATATAAAGCTTCAAGCTGACTTCAGTGCCCTTATGGCGGGATTGTACTACTTTTAGATTCTCAGTATTTCTCTTTCTTCTTCAGATGTAAAAGAAACTACAAGTAGGCTACTTCTTAGTAGACTATGGGCCCATGTTCCTGGCAAACCAAAGACCTAAGAAGATGGAGCATAAGCCATGCCTGGGGAACATTCTAGAAGATTTTCAAACAAATAAACCCAAAAAGGAAAAAATGTCAAAAATGCAAACAACTAGGAATTCCTTCCCTAAGTGTAAATAGGAGAGTGAAGCGGTTGAAATACTAAAAAAAATTTTTATTGGAATGAGAGTACTCAGTCAGTATAAACTGGAGCTTGCAACAGGGTATTTACGGTACTTGTGAAACATCCCAGGATCTCTCTGTAGTGTGCAAAAAAGTATTAAAGTACTCCTAATCAGTGATAATGTCCAAAATATTCAAATGTGAACAATAGTTAAAATAATAAAGTTTTTCAACCGCTACAATCCTACACTAAATGTAGTCATTCAGCATTCAGTATCAAATAATTATGTTATTTCCAATTGTATCAACGTGACAAAAGTAATCAAAAATTAGCTGGAAAGTTTTCAAACTGAAGCATAGTACTTATCTCAACGGTATAATGGATACTGTGTCCCAATTACTCCTTGCTGTTTTAAGTTTGATGGAGCTCCATTTCGAAGGAAAATCCCCCTCTTCCTCAGGAACTTGAGCACTGCTTGTCGTTGCCTATAATCCAATCCAGCGATCTATGAAGCTCAAATAGCAGAGTAAAGATAGGGAACATTCTAAGCAAGTGTTTTGGGGTGATTTTTTTTTCTCTCCTTGGAACCAATGTGGCTGGGGTCTTGAGTTCCCATAACAATGAGTGCAACACAGGTAGTGACTTTTCAGTCTTTGTGGGCTTCTTACTGACAGCTCTCTCTCTCTCTCTCTCTCTCTGTTCTTGGAGACAGACAAGCTTATGAAAGAAAGGCTTTCAGCATTACTTCTACAGATTGCTTCATGGTTTCATGTGGTGCTATGTCAGGTTTGGACACTGTCAAGGAGCCTGAAGTGCTCATTCTTCCTTTTCTGTCCTCTTCTTTTTACCATTATGCTTGGTGGGGTTAGAGGGAGGTGATGTGCTGCAAGTAAGGCATCATGTCAAGTAATGAACTACAAATGCATACAATAAATATCATCCCCCCCCCACACTTTTACTAAACTCCAGTAGAGGTTTATACCATGACCTGGAGCACTAAATGCTCCGAAGCTCATAACTTCTCCACTGCACTGGCTGATACATATATACCAGCTGTTGGATCACATCTAGTTCCTCTTCGTCAAGAATTTAGATAAGTGTATTTGTTACAATTTGAAATGTTGTGGAGCCTCAAATAGCTATTTATAAGCTGTATGAAAAGAAAAAAATATATTTAAAAAATGAATCTGGTGATGGAACAAGAAGAAATATTTCCCATGTGGATTGAGTTCTCATTGAAATATATGCTCAGCTGTAAGTCTTAAATTTTTTTCAAATTGAGTGGTAAAGCATATAAAAACAATTGGGAGTTACCGTATTTTTTGCTCTATAAGACGCACCTGACCATAAGACGCACCCACCTGTAGAGGAGGAAAAACCAAGAAAAAAAATTCTGAACCAAATGGTGTGCCCTGTACCCTGTTCCCCCCTCTGGTGGTAGGCCGGGACAGGGTACAGGACACGTCTAGTAGTGGGCATGTTTAATGATAGGCACATGTCCCAAGCCAGCCAGCCCTCCCCCAATACCTTTTTAAATCCCTCCCTCCCTAGACAGCTGTCTCTGTGTTTTAATCATCCCCCTCTTCCCCGGTACCTTTTTAAATCCTTCACTCCCTCACTAGCTGTCTCCTCCTATTTCCCGGCCAGCTGCGCACAGGTCAGGAACGTGGAGGTCAGGCGTGAGCTTTCCGCGCTCCTGCCTGGCACCGCACTGCTTTCTGAATGGCTGTTGTCAGTTCTTGCACTCCCACAAGAACTATCAGCAGCCAATTAGAAAGCAGCACAGGCCCAAACGGGAGCGTGAAAAGCTTTGCTCCTGACCTCCGCGCTCCTGACCTGTGCGCCGCTGGCCGGGAAATAGGAGAAGACAGCTAGCGAGGGAGAGATCACGTTGGACCACCAGGATGTTTTTAACAAGGTACAATGGTGGGGGGCGGCGTGCAGGTATTTAAAAAAGGTACAGCAGTGGGTATGCAGGGGGGTGTTTCCACCCACTTTTGGGTGGAAAAAAGAGCTTATGGAGCAAAGAGGAAAATCCTATACAAATTAGAATACTCTCAGCAAAAATGTGTTTACTTGTAGCCATATTTGCCCCTTTTTATTCAAAGGCAGTTGGCAGCCAGGGAGTCTCATTTGCAGGGACCTCTATATGTGCTCAGAGAAGATAAAGTTGCTTACTTATAACAGATATTTCTTAGAAGATAGTAAGATACCAATTTGCACATATCCTCTCCCCTGGAGTTAGCTGTTACCAAAAATACCTTATATAGATCTGAAGGGGGCCCTATGGAAAGTCAGTAGCATGAGGACATTCTGGAGCTGATTCTAGAGAGTTGCGCGGGGACAGAAATCCCACCCGTCCCCGTCAAATTCCCACCCATCCCGTGAGGACTCCCACCCGTCCCCGCGAGGAATCCCTCCGTTCCCACCCGTCCTCGTGAGGAATCCCCTAAGTCCCCGCCCGTCCCTATAAACTTCAGAAATAGTTATTTCAGTTAATTATGCTACTGAATTAAAGGCTCTGGTAGAAACCCATTTAAAAATAAGCAAAAAGACTTTATTAATTTGGAAATATTAATTGGGAAGAATACATACTTTGTAAACGGGTTTCTACCAGAGCCTCTAATGTTTATAAATTTTTATCAACACAACTAATATACTACTTTATCCTGAAGTAAAAAAAGAATGTTTTCCTATCTTTGACTCCTGGTTTCTGCTTTCCTCATGTTCTCATTCAATTCCTTCCATCCACTGTCTCTCTTCTCTCTGCGTCTTCCATTTGTTCTGTTACTGTGCCTCTCCCTTTCTCCCCCCTTCCAAATTGGTCTGGCACCCATCTTCTTCCCTCTGCTCCCCCCATAGTCTGGCATCTCTGTCTTCTTCCCTGCCAGCGTCTTCTCCCCACTCTCTCTTCCCCATTTCCTTTCAGCGTCCTTCTCCCCTCCATCTTCCCCATGTCCTGTCAGCATCCTTCTCTACCCCTTTGTCTTCCCCATGTCCTTTCATCGTCCTTCTCCACCCCTATGTCTTCCCCAGTGCTTTCAGCGTCCTTCTCCCCCCCTCAGTTTTACCCATTTCCCTTAAGCGTCTTTTCTTCTCCACTCCACCTTTCCTCCCTTTCTCCCTCCCTGCCCCTTACCTTTGTGGCGCATCCCCACCCAACCGACAACAGAACAGGCCCGGTCGGACAAACCTCCCTGCCCTTTAGCCACGGATCTAAATTACCTTCTTACAGTAGCTGGAGTATTGAAGCTGCTGTAAGAAGGTAATTTAGATTTGTGGCTACAGGGCAGGGAGGTTTGTCGGCCGGGCCTGTTGTCGGTCAATCGGGGGAAGCGCCACAAAGGTAAGGGGACCTGACCAGCTGTGCACACTCCCCCCCCCATGGCTGCACCCGGGGCGGAACGCCCCCCGCTTTGGTACGCCACTGCCTTCTCCCTACCTGCCCTGCCGCACACAGCCAACCAGAAGTCTTCCCGATGTCAGCACTGACGTCGGAGGAAGGGAGGGCTTTGCTTAAGCCCTCCCTCCAACGTCAGCGCTGACATCGGGGAAGACTTCCGATTGGCTATGTGTGCTGCAGAAGGGCAGGCAGAAAATGGAAGATGAGGCCTTGCAGCAGGGCAGGTAGGAAAGGCATTGAACCCCGCTGGATCCCCGAGAGCATGAGGGGCGTCCCCAAGGGATCCCCGCGACCCTAGGGGGCGTCCCCACGGGATCCCTGTGACCCGAAGGGGGAACCCGCAGGTCCCGCGGGATTGCCGTCGTCCCCGTTCCCGTGCAGCTCTCTAGCTGATTCTGTAAGTTAGGTGGCAGTAGATGCCCTACTGCTGCCTAACTTAATTAGTTTAATTGGCATTAATCAGCACGGTAATTGACCATGTCATATAAAACCTCATTTTAAAAAAATTGTAGGTTCCCAAATTTTGTCTGCAGAGGTGCCAAGCAGCGCCTAAGTTCAAAGTAGGTGTGATTTGGGCTGGAAATGATCTTAGGCATTATGCACGTCAAACAAGGGCACCGTTAATGTAGGCCAGGGGTGCCAAAGGTCACTCGCGATCAACCAGTAGATCGCGAAGGCAATGCGAGTGGATCGCGAAGCCCATCCTGGGCTCTGTGATAGACTCGCTTTCTACCTGCATCCCGATGCCGCAAACAGGATGTAGAAGCTCCGGGCCGATCAGCTTTCCTCTCCTCGACATCAATTCTAACGTCAATCGCTGTCCTGGCTGGCCAGCCAATCGCTGCCTGGCTGGCCTGGAACTTCTGACGTCGGGGAGAAGAATGCTGGTTGGCCCAACGCTTCTGCATCGGAAAGCAGGGAGAGCTTGGGCAGCAGTGGCTTGGGGGCCTGTTCCCCGATGGCGGTGGCAGTGGTTTGGGGAAGGGCAGGGAGAAAGAAAGAAAGAAAGGAAACAGAAAGAAAGAAAGGGGGGCAGGGAGACAAAAAGAAAGAAGGGGGCAGGGAGAAAGAACGAAGGGGAGGGGGCAGCGAGAGAGGAAGAAAAAGTTGGGGGAAGGAATGAGGTCTGGACTGGAGTAGAGGAAGCATACAGTACGCTGAAAGAAGGGAAGAAATATTGGATGCACAGTCAGAAGAAGAAAGTGCAACCAGAGACTCATGAAATCACCAGACAACAAAGGTAGGAAAAATCATTTTATTTTCAGTTTAGTGATCAAAATGTGTCCGTTTTGAGAATTTATATCTGCTGTCTATATTTTGCACTATGGCCCCCTTTTATTAAACCGCAATAGCGGTTTTTAGTGCAGGGAGCCTATGAGCGTCGAGAGCAATGCAGGGCATTCAGTGCAACTAAAAACTGCTATCGCGGTTTAGTAAAAAGGTTTAGTGTCTATTTTTGTATAGTTGTTATTGAGGTGACATTGCATATTTTAAAGTCATCTGCCTTGACCTCTTTGAAAAAGCCCCAGAATATAAATGATAATTAATATTTTCTCTGCATACAGTGTGCTTTGTGTTTTTTTTAAATTTTATTGTTGGTAGATCATTTTGACTTGGTCATTTTAAAAGTAGCTCACAAGCCCAAAAAGTGTGGGCACCACTGATGTAGGCCTTCAAAACCCTGGCCTACGTTACCAGCACCTATGTTTAACAGTAGCTGCAATTATGGTAGTGGTGCTTATGCATCATTGACACGCGGACAGTGCCATTTTTGTAGGTGCCATCTCCAGAATCCGGCCCTCTATGTATACTCACTGAGAACACACATAAAGCTTTGGAAGCTTATGGGAAAAATTCAGTCCTGTGTTCTGCTGATGTGCCTTGCTGTACTGAGAGTGTTTGTTATAAGCAAGCAGCTTTCATTCTTATTATTAAAATAGTGAATACATTTTTTGAAAGGAGAGTAATACATTTCAGAAAAAAATGGATCTGGAGTGAAGCCATGAGCTTGTGAAAATTGAATTACCAATGGGATTAATAATTATGATTGTCCTGCCTTAACGTAAGATGCTGCCTATTAGATTAAAAAAATACATTCTTTCATAGCAAAAAAAATAAAAAAAGCTCTTTTTTTTTCTCTATTAACTTCCTTGTGTGTTTTATTTTTTCCTTTGGCAGACAATGATGAATAATTTACACTCAGGACATTTTCACGCTTTGCCATATGCTGCTGGGGAAGAACAAAGGCTCCAAGTTTGTTACAAACTGGTATTTGATATTTTACTAAATGTAAAGTGTTAAAATCATTTCTTGGAATGTAGGACATAGGGGAGAGATTTTAGAGTGAAGCATGCTGACTGCATGAAGGTGAGAGGTCAGGTGGACAAGCCATGTTTTAATTTATGCTTTTCCTCTGTATTTTCTCCATTCAAAACTGAACAGCTCTACAAATCATATGATTTTGAATATATAGCCCCCCACAAAAAAACACACAGAAGCTTTTGTAGAATGTGTGTTAAAGCTGATAATATTCAGCTATCATGTAAGAAGGTGACCTCTACCATGATCTTAGACATTAGATTTAAGCAGTGGCTGTAGAAAAAAACAGGTTTGTGATAGACCTTTTAATGTACTACAGAAAATAAGATATTACATGGACCAATTTATAGCTGTTCTGAGAATAAATTTGCATTTTTAAAGATTTGTTTTCTGTATATTTTTTTTCCTTTCCCTGTTGTATTGCTTTTCAAAGATGTAAGATAACACAGTCTACAGAAACTGTTGGAAAGGTTTAATTATTATTGGCAACCAGACCTGGAAACTTAAAAAGAGTTAATCTATAGATTATCTTGTATCACTCACTCCCTTTTTTACTAAGGTACGCTATGCGTTTTAGCGCGTGTTTAAGCGCGTGCTAAATCTACAAGTGCACTAAACGCTAACGTGTCCATAGACTAACATGCACACGTTAGCGTTTAGCACGCGCTAAAATGCTTAACGCACCTTAGTAAAAGGAGCCCTAAGTTAAAGTTGATATTATGTATATTATTTCTAATGTTCTAAAATAAAGACTTAATTTTGTATGCTTGTCTATTTCTCTGGTGTCTGTGGTCATTTCTTGCTATATGAAGAATATACTCGAAGAGAGGGAATAATCCATAAAATGCAATAAGGTACATTACCATAGGAATAAAGGCCTATATTCTATAAGCGGCGCCCTACCTGCGCCTAAATCCCCTCCCCCTTTTTTTATCAAGCTGTGTAAGGGTTTTTTTATTGCAGGCCGCTGTCATAAAAGCTCTTGACACTCATAGAATTGCTATGAGCATCGGAGCTTTTATCACTGCGGTTAAAAAAAACCCCTAAAGCAGCTTGATAAAAAGGGGCTTTAAGTTGAAAAGATCATTTAAAAAAAAAAAAAAAAGCATTTAAAAGGAAAAATGTAGGCAGCTAACGCCAGAAGTGGTGTTAGGCATTGTAAAGCACCTCCAGTGGCACGATTTACATAAAAGGTAGATGCTGGAAATGTAGGCATTGAAAACCCTGGCCTACATTTCCGGTACCTACCTTTTCCAAAGCCACGATTCTATAAATGGTGCCATCTTTTGATTGACATGTGATTGGTGGCTATTTTTAAGGTGGTTGCGACAACAGCGCCGTTTATAGAATTTGGGCCAAAATATCTAGAAGGATCTACTGTATGAAACTAGAAAAGGAAGGATTAGAAGTGGGGGACAATAAATATGTGAACAAAGAATGCGGCAGTAGATAATGACTCAATCTTCTCATTTGTAAAAGGGGCCCTAAATCTGGGAAATCCTGTTTCACCTTCACATTCTTTTTGCTATTTAGGTATCATCCTTGATTCACAACTGACCTTTACACAGCAGATATCCAGTCTATATAAAACCAGTTTCTATATTCTCTGTCAACTACGTTCAGTTAGGCAATATTTCGACCATGATACTTTTTGCTCTTATTCTTTCTCTGCTGATCACTAGGCTATACTATTGTAGTATAGCTTACTTAGGCTGCTTATGTACAAATATGAAAAAACTATGTTAGATTATGCTACACACAAGCACTATGACAAGTTTTAATAAAACACTTGACAAAAGAACCCAATGGAATGCATTTGTCTGAACCTAATAAAAACTCTCTTATAAAATTATTCAGTTGAGGTTCAAAAATTAGGCTTAAAATAAGTATCATACCAAAAACCCTATAAGGTTTTACAGAATTGTTTTGCCTGAGTTGTGAATTATTGAACCTTAAAACTTTTGGTTTTAATTTGTTAAGCTTTCAAAGATATCCTCAGATCCACTCCTCCACAAGTTCAATGCAGTATTTGACTTTGATGATTCAGGAAGAGCATTTAATAGAGGATCATTGCAAAAATATGAGTTATCATCAGCATAGGAAAGTATTTTATTTCTAGCTCTGACGACAAAACGAAGTGAATCCAAATAAATAGTAAATAGATAGTGGAAAGCAGAAACACCTCTGGGGAAAATCACAAATAGAACAGATCAGAGAGGGTTATCATGCCGCTGTACCAGGCCATGGTACGCCCTCACCTAGAGTACTGCGTCCAGCACTGGTCGCCGTACGTGAAGAAGGACACGGTACTACTTGAAAGGGTCCATAGAAGAGCAACCAAAATGGTTAAGGGTCTGGAGGAGTTGCCGTACAGTGAGAGGTTAGAGAAACTGGGCTTCTTCTCCCTTGAAAAGAGGAGACTGAGAGGGGACATGATCAAAACATTGAAGATAATGAAGGGAATAGACTTAGTAGATAAAGAAAGGTTGGTCACCCTCTCCAAGGTAGAGAATGAGAGGGCACTCTCTAAAGTTAAAAGGGGATAGATTCTGTACAAATGTAAGGAAGTTCTTCACCCAGAGAGTGGTAGAAAACTGGAACACTCTTCCGGAGGCTGTTTTAGGGGAAAACACCCTACAGGGATTCAAGACAAAGTTAGACAAGTTCTTGCTGAACCAGAATGTACGCAGATAAGGCTAGTCTTAGTTAGGGCACTTGTCTTTGACCTAAAGGCCACCGCGTGAGCGGACTGCTGGGCACGATGGACCACTAAAATGACCCAGCAGTGGCAATTCTTATGTTCTTATCAGTTAAAAAATTAAGGTTCCTAATGTATTGTTGCACAAGGCTTCATTAGCCAGGAAATGTATTTTGCAATGGAGACAACCTGAAACCCCAACTTTCACATTTTGGAGAAACAAAATGTTTACATTGTTAAAACTGGAATATTTGGATGCTAAATGTGGTTCACCTAAGTTCTGGAGATGGTATAAAAAAATGTGGCCCCTTGTTTGGGATGAGTTGTCCAATAAAGCCCGTAGTTTTCTCTTGATTTTTTGATTCCGGAGCTCTCAGGGGAGGGGGGTATGTTTAAATTTTCTAGGTTTTGTTCATATTGTTTTAAGCCTTCATGAAGAACCAATGGGAATGGCTTGCTGTTGCCTGTTCTACAGCTGGTTATCATTGTACTTATTTTCTTTGCATTATTTCCACAAAAGTAATAAAAAATTTATTTTGAAAAAAAGAAAGTACTTTGTTTTTGAACACAGTAGTTTCTTTTACAAAGAAAACCAATGAACCAGTTCAATATTGTTCCTGAAATATGAAGTTTACCTAATGTGGATAATAGCCGTGATCAACTGTATCAAATGCAGCTGGAATTTGGAACTGCAATAAAATCATTTGACACCCCCTACTAAAAAGTTGTTTAGTTTCTATTACTAGGACAAGAAGTGACTCTGTGCTGTGTAAGAGTCTAAACATAAACTGAGATTGAGAGCTGATGGGTTACTATAGTTTCTAACAATTTAGCAAGCCAAGGTATTTTGCCAATCGTTCTAAATTTAGTTGGAGTAGTCAAATCAACTGCTTCAGATTTGGGGATAAGGACCAATTCAATATTACCCAAGGAATCAGGATAGTAACCTTCACTATTTACAAAAAGAGTTATCTAGTCCACAATTTAAAGGGGTAATTCCTTCAGTAGGAAAGAGGGGCAGACATCAAGAAAATATAATGAATGTGAATGTCTGTTCAGCATGGAAGAGGCTATACATCAGTGGTCTCAAACCCGCAGCCCGGGGACTACATGTGGCCTGCCAGGTACTATTTTGAGGCCCTCAGTATGTTTATCATAATCATATGTCTCTTTAGCTATAAATGACAATATTATTATTATTAAGACTTAGCCAAAAGGAAAGATTTATAAACTATAAAGAATTTTACCTCATGCAAAATTGTCATTTCTTTAATAAGACATTAACTATTTTTTTCTGAGGCCCTCCAAGTACCTACAAATCCAAAATGGGGCCCTGCAAAGGGTTGGAGTTTGAGACCACTGCTATGGATGCTGACACCCGAGAAAAGGAACTCTAATTCCTGTCCATAAATAGTTGCCATTTTGTTTCTGATTTGAAACCATGTGATAACATTTGTTCCAGTGCAATAGGGGAGACATTCTAGACAAGTAGGTAGTATCCCAATGGCCACATGCCATATGCAGATGGAATCCAATCCAGATTTTTTCTCTGTGACTCTGCTTCTAGCTCCACCTACAGTTTTTTTCTTCTGCACGCATGCCAGCAGGAGTGTGTTTGTTCTGCTCCCTCCTTTTTATTATTTTATTTGGTGTTTTTCATCCATTTTTTTCAGGATTCCTTGTGCTAAGAGTGCTTATTTAGCTCTGCCTGCAAGGAGAACACAGACTTCAACCTGCAGCAGACAGGCCAATCCCTGTGGGTACCTGTCAGCCAGCCTACAACTGCTTCTGAGGAGTTCAGCAGTCCTAGTTTCCCCTACTGCCGAACAAAGTTTGGCACAGGCTTTTGGCCATACCTAAGAGACTTAGCGGTGTTTCGCAGGGTGCCGGCTGCATTCAGTGCCTCTACCCGTTCCTGAGCATGTCCTTTGGTCTGCAGGAGTGAAGGTGCAGTCAGGCATGGAATCTGACTGGCAGCCCGAAGATCAGTATCATGGAGGCATTCCAAGCATGAGGAAGTGGTTCTCTGATTATAGCTATTATAAGAGAGTTGTAAGAGGCTGCAGCACATTTAAGAGCATAAGAATCGCCGCTGCTGGGTCAGACCAGCGGTCCATCGTGCCCAGCAGTCCACTCACACGGCGGCCCTTAGGTCAAAGACCAGTGCCCTAACTGAGACTAGCCTTACCTGTGCATGTTCTGGTTCAGCAGGAACTTGTCTAACTTTGTCTTGAATCCCTGGAGGGTGTTTTCCCCTATAACAGCCTCCGGAAGAGCGTTCCAGTTTTTAACACTCTCTGGGTAAAAAAGAACTTCCTTACGTTTGTACGGAATCTATCCCCTTTTAACTTTAGTGAGTGCCCTCTCGTTCTCTTCATCTTAGAGGGGGTGAACAATCTCTCTTTCTCTACTAAGTCAATTTCCTTCAATTTCTTAAATGTTTCGATCATGTCCCCTCTCAGTTTCCTCTTTTCAAGGGAGAAGAGAGACCCAGTTTCTCTAGCCTCTCGTATGGCAATTCATCCAGTTCCTTAACCATTTTTGTTGCTCTTCTCTGGATCCTTTCGAGTAATACAGTACTCACCCGGCAAATATTGAAAAACAATGAATACGTTTCTTCATCTGGGGAGGCAGGAGAAGGCAGCTGGAGTGCCAGCAAGTGACATGCCTGCGAGTGCTTTGACATGCATCTCCTGATTGGTGAGGCCCGACTTTAATAGAGGAAGAGGCGGTCGGAGCATACCGCAAGTGATTTCCTTCACTCGCCGGCACTCCAGCTGCCCTCTCCTGCTTCCCCTTCATGGTCAGAAAATACCGCAAATGACTGGGACCATGAATTCGCGGGGAACACTACTATGTCCTTTTTCATGTACAGCGACCAGTGTATTCATCCAAATATCCTAACCCCTCTTCACCTACCTCCAGATAATTCACCTACCTCCAGATAATTCTCCCCCAAATAACTCCCAAAACACCTTCCAAGTAAACAGACCCCTAAAATAGATTGTAATCTTACCTACCCTAACTGTATTCTATTTGTTTATATCACACAGTTTGGCACTGTCAGTTTACTATCCAACCCTTAAGTTCCCCTAGGATTCTATCCAGCTATCTCTCCTCTGTTAAAAAAAAAAAAATTGTATCTTCACTGGAAAATGTCCAGTCAAATCTTTTGTAATCCGCCTTGAACTGCAAGATATAGGCGGAATAGAAATCCGTAATGTAATGTTGGACTCAGTATTCCAGGTGGAGGCGAATCATGGCTCGGTACAGCAGCATATTAACCTCAGATCTGTTTGTGATCCCCTTTTTAATCATTCCTAGCATTCTGTTGACCTTTTTCATCACTGCCACTGCACATTGCGTGGACAGTTTCATTGACTTGTCTACAAGTACTCCCAAGTCTCTTTCCTGGGGTCTCTTTCCAAGTATAGCACCGGACATCTTGTATTCGTGCATATGATTTTTGAGGTGAATTGGGGGGGAGGGGCGCTGAATTTCATAGTTTTAAAGGTTTCTGCGTGTCTCCCTATGTTCCCCCACCTGAAAAATCCTAAAATCACCATTTTTAATGTTTGCTATCTGTGAAAAATATCACAAGTTTGGCATGAATTTTTCAGCAGTGACTATCTTGGATTTTTAGCAATCTTTTTTTCCAGAAGCTCCATGCTTCTCCAAAACTGCAATTTTTGCCTCCAAACTTTTTAGGATGTGGATTCTTGCCAGGATTGCACAATTTGGGTGCTTTTGGAGCATTTTTGTGTCACATGTTGTGTGGCACTCCTGAGAGTGACGGCGGCACAAGGCTTAGCCTCTCCCCTGATTAAGCAGGTGACTAAATGCTTGGCTAGCCTGACAGGGTGGCTTATTTTATATCCTGGGCTCCGTAAGGCTATGGACCCTCCGCAACCTTAGGACCGCATTCTTCTGTCATCCCACAATGCCTCTGCGCCCCAGGAGCCAGAGGCCTTCACAGACTCGACATATTTATGGAATGCATCTTGCAGCAGACATTCTTCCCTTCACAGTCCCACTCTGCCACTGCTCTGTCTCTTAAACAGTGTTGCTTCTTTGGGCATGTTTCCTCTCAATCCGCCACTGTTTCAGCACTACCCTGATCCTGTTCTGGGTGATCCTTCAGTTGATGCTCCAGCACAGCGCTTCAGGTCATGGGAGTTCAGCTCATCGGAGCTTTTGGGAGAGGCTTTGCTGGATCTTATGTCTGCATCTCAGCAGGAGTTGAATTTGGTCTTTTAGCCAACTCTGTTCACTTTTCCTCCTGGCTTTGTGGAGTGCGCTCCTAGTCTTCTGCCTTTCCCTGATACCCTGCTAAGACATTCTTAATCTCAGAGCAGTATGTCTCTCTGAAAGGAGCTCTTAAGATAGTGTAGACGATATCTCGTTTTTGTCTGCTGGCACAGGGGTGCCAGCAGCTTCTAGGTCAGCCTAGGGTGGATTTTTGGGTTGCGCAAGTGACATCCTGCGTCTCTTTTCCCAGGGCAGGTGGTGTGGTGCTTATGGATATATGCAGGACCGCCAGGTGAATGTTGTTCCCCAGTAGGTTTCAGGATCAATAACCTACAAGCTACATTGAGCTACAGAAAATTGAGATGGTTTTCGATAACATGCATGCTATGGAGAAACTAAGAACACACATGCTATAGTGAATCTACATGCTACAGGATCAATAACGAGCTACAGGAACAGTACACACGTGTTACAGAAAATTGAGATGATTTTTTTAAAATTTTATATGACACCCATGCTATGGGGGGTTTGAGAACACCTATGCTTTAAATATCAAACAATATAGCACATATCACCTCTTCTGTATTGCAATCAGTGTATGTTCTCAGTTCATGATTTAATTGCAATATTAGCTGGTGGTAAACATTTGTTTCCTGTACATATTTGCAAACCACACATTTTCAACACCTATGATGACCACCTTATATATCAATATTTGATTAGGTGATCTATGAAAGATATGATCTCACCCCAAAAAAATCTTGTATATTTTTCCAGCTGTGCAATGCAGACTATGGTGGATCTTTGAATACCTCATCTATTTTGTATTCATCCCACTGTTGCTGAATAGATTTTTTTGTTGTTGTTGTTAATTAACAAAACCTTACGTTGGGTTAATACATAAACATATTAAAATGAGTTATTCTGTTGGGTTGAAAAGCAGCTATGCTTTTCATACTTGGCTCTTTTATAAGCGTTAATAATAGCCAAAGAATGTCTTGTCTATATATTGTCTCTTTATATGCTGAGTTTTCTACTATATCCATGTATGGCTACTCTAGCACTATGCAAAATGACTTCAGTTACAATGCATCATGGGAGTTTGACACTAGTATAAACCGAAGACTGCTCTCCTGTCTTCATATAATTCTTCTCCAACTTATGTGTAAAATTTTCTGCTGTGTTTGATTAAAAAAATAAAAATATCTGAATGGCACGATTCAAAGGATGAATGCAAGTTTCCAAGTTTATTCAAATCTGGCAGCATTCTTGGTTCCTTAAAATATAACTTGAGTTGCTTAGCTATGAAAATCTTCCTGTGTTTTAATTCAGAGTTTTCTAAATTTAGCATTCTAGTTAAGGAATTATTTACAAACAGTGCTGTGAAATGTCTTATGTTGACACGGAGTTCCATCTGTGTCCTTTTTCAACTTGTGCATGTAACATATCTGGTAAAAGTAAGTTCTGTGGTATTGGGAAAATAGTGATGTATGTTGACTATTGCAAATGCAGCAAAATAGCATCTGTTGAATCCAAGTTCCCATAAGCAGTCTCATCTTCAAACACACATGTAGAAAAATATGAGCTGTCAAATGTGTACTTCAGGGAAGAGGCAGTTCCATAAATTAGCACCTTCGTTTAGGTGACCCCTTGCTTTAAGAACATAAGAATTGCCGTACTGGGATAGATTGAAGGTCCATCAAGCCCAGGGCCAAATAACTAGCTAGATTCCAAGTAGTAAAACAGATTTTAAGCTGCTTATAATTTCTTTTTTTTTAATTTTTTAATCAATAAATGTTTATTGAAAAAAGTTTTGTGGAAAATATACAAACCAGAATATAAATATCAGGGACATCAACAGATGGGAGAGCAAACATATAAAAAGCTCCCAATTCACAGAACGCTCCCCCAGCAGTACAAACAGTAGAAATTGCTCCCAACAAGACCAAGCAGCCCCCAGTATTTATCATCAATCAGAACTCCACAATACCCCCCCCCATCTTACCAACTCTATGACCCTCAGAGAGGGACTCCCTGTGGTTTCTTCAGGGAAGTCCCCCTGTACACAATCCCTCCCCCCCCAGAAAGAAGCTCAATGTAAAGATTCGATTTTTTCTAATATTCTTGTCCAAGACCTGGTGTAAGTATAATAATACCCATGTCGCTTTGCAATAGATAATTCCATATGAAAAATAAACTGAAGCTTCAAAGTCCAATCCAAATGAGTAGGTGCCAGTCCCTGTTTCCAATGAGCAGCAATCAAACATTTTGCTGCCGCCAAACCCCAACATCAGAGCTTTGTCTGCCAAGAATATAGACTAACATTATAAAGGCCTAATAGACATCCCTGTGGAGAAAAAGGCAAGGAAATCTGTAACAATTGTGATAAACATCCCACAACAGTCCTCCAAAAGGGCTTTAAAACTGGACAATCCCACCATATATGTAAAAAGGTCCCCCTATCCACCCCACATCTCCAACATAAGGCAGATACTGTAGGAAACATACGATGGAGACGGGCAGGTGTGTAATACCAGCGCATGGTGACTTTATAGGCATTTTCCTTAATAAGTGCACAAGAAGAGGCTTTTCCCACTTCGATATGAATTCTAAACCACTCCTCAACAGAAAAGGTACAGTGCAAGTCAACCTCCCAAGCCCGTTGATAGAGAGCCGGAAAGGAAAAGGAGCCCCGAATATATTGGTAAAGAACAGAAATGGGTTTAGGTAAGTTCCGAAGAGTGACCCACAAGTGAGCGAAGGGGTCTAGAGATTGAATGGGTCCCCTATCCCACTTTTGAGAGTGAAGGAAATGACGTATCTGAGAATAAGCCAAAAAGTCTCCCCTGGGCAAATCAGCACTAATCTGGAAGGTTTCAAAAGACACCAGGACCCCCTTCTGAAGCACATCTCGAAAGGTAGACAACCCCAACCGTTCCCACCGCACAAACACAGAACTCTCCCCACCCGCCGGGAACATAGGCTCACCTCGCACCGCACCAAGAATCGAGGGGCCTACCCCAGCCCCCCAACGCCGTTTAGTAACCCCCCACACTCTCAGAAGATGTTCCAAAAACGGATTACCTGGGACCGCCAGTCGCTCAAGATCAATAGAGGAGGACCAAAGCCAGCGTTTCAAACATGGGCGTCCCACAAAATGTTGTTCAATATGCACCGCCAACTTAAAATCAGCAATCTCCCAATCCAATAATAGCCGCAGCTGTGCAGCCCGGTAGTACCACAATAAATTAGGTACCGCGCGCCCCCCTCTATCCCTAGCTGCCCACAAAGCAGCTCTGGAGATACGAGGAGATTTCCCCTGCCAAATAAAGCGAAAAAACAAAGCATGTAATTGCTTCAACACCAAATGTGGGACTGCGACCGGCAACGTTTGAAAGAGAAAGAGCAACCGGGGTAGGACATTCATTTTCAACACTGCTATGCGACCCCACCAAGACAACCAAAACCCATTCCAGCGTTGAATATCAGTCCTAATTTGTTGAATAATTCTAGCATAGTTAGCTGCATACAATTGAGATAGATCGGTTGGTAAACGAATTCCCAGATAGCGAATAACCCCCGGATCCCAGCGAAAAGGAAACCGGACAGCTAAGCGACGTTGATCCTCCTCCCCCAGGGTTACATTCAACAATTCAGATTTATCCATGTTTACCGTGAACCCCGAAAGCTGCCCATATTCTAAAAAGAGATCAACTAAAATTGGTAACGAGTCCTCCGGGTCCCGAACATACAATAACACATCATCAGCAAAGAGTGCAATACGATGTTCAATATCTCCCACTCGTAACCCCATTAAGTCACCATGTTCCCGAATACGAATGGCCAGAGGTTCCATAGAAAGGGCAAACAACAGAGGAGATAAAGGGCATCCCTGTCGAGTACCTCTCGCAATGGAAAAAAAGTCGCTATAAATCCCATTAATACACACAGTAGCTTTTGGAGCTGCATAAAAGGCCTGCACCCATGCCAAAAAAAAAACTCCCAACCCCATCTTCGACATCACCTGCCATAAAAAGTTCCAATCAACCTGATCGAAAGCCTTCTCGGCATCAATCGACAGAAAAGCTACTTTAGCAGATGTCCGCTGAGCAGCCCACATAAGGTGTAAAGTGCGTCTAATATTATCACACACCTGTCTATTATGAACAAAACCAGATTGATCCAAATGTACCAAAGACGGCAGTACCTTCCCCAACCGAAGAGCCAACACTTTAGCAAGGATTTTTGCATCAGTATTTAGTAACGAAATCGGTCAGTAAGACCCACACCCCATCGGATCTTTGTTTGGTTTAAGCAGGACCGAAATCCCAGCCTCCCCCATGGTGGACGGCAACGGAGAGCCATCCCTCACCCCATTCGCAACCCGAACCAGCAACGGAGCCAGGACCTCCCAGAAAAGTTTATAAAACTGATTAGAATAGCCATCCAAGCCCGGCGATTTCCCCAACTTCAACTCAGCAATGACTCCCAAGACTTCCCCTAACTCTATAGGCTCATTAAGCAATTCCCTATCCTCATCCGAAAGTCGAGGAAGCCGCAACTGTGAAAGGTATCTTTCAATAGCAGCCGGATCTCGCCCCTGTGAGGGTCTGTATAAATCAGAATAAAAATTAAGAAAAACTGATCTGATATCTGAGTCAGTCCGATGCACCGTCCCTCCTGCATCCCGTATCTGAGTAATATCCGCTCTCGCCTGTTTCAGCTTAATCAACCGAGCCAAGCGAGATCCAGGTGTATTATTATATTCATAGACCGTTTGCCGCAAACGTGTCCTCAAAAACTCATATTCCTCCATCTGCAGTAGGGAGAGCTCCGCCCGTGCCTTAACTAATTGTTCATATATTAAGGGGTCCTGGTGTCTCTGGTGCAGCCTCCCCAACCGTTCCAATTGTTCCCTTAACCTCAGGTTGCGCTGAGCCCGGAAGCGCTTACGACGAGCACCCCATTTGATAAAGATACCCCGTATTACCACCTTCAGAGCATCCCACAATATCGCATCAGTAACCGTAGCATTATCATTAATCTGAAGGTATTGGTCCACAGTTTCATACACCTCCCGGACCACAGCTGGATCTTTCAATAGAGATTCATTAAGTCTCCAAAAACGGCATCCCTCCCCTGTCCAGTACCCCACACTAGTTACCCACACAGGCGCATGATCAGAAATTTGAATAGTTCCAATTTCCGCCTGGCGAATCCCTCCCCACGAATTGCGGTGGACCAACAACCCGTCTATGCGTGCGTATGATTTATGTGCATGTGAGTAGTGGGTATAAGTTCGTTGTGTAGGATGCAACAACCTCCAGCTATCCACCAAGCCCAGAGAAGAGAATAGGGACAGTAAAGCCCGTCTAGCAGCCCTGGACGGAGACCTAGTCCCACCCCCAGAATGATCCAGAGTAACATCAGGTGTAACATTAAAATCCCCACCGAGATACACCGACCCCTTCGCAAAACCAACCAGTTCTTCTTTGATAGACCCAAAATAACTAGCTTGACCCTTATTGGGGCCGTACAAATTGATAAGGGTAATTGTGCAACCCTGCAACGTAGCCACGAGAGCCAAACATCTCCCTGCACCATCCTGATATACATGATCAACCACCAACCCCAAGCCCTTTCGTACCAAAATGGCCAAACCTCCCACCCTCCTCCCTGGGGTCGACCCCTGGTGGGTCCAAATCTGATCATAATAGCGTGATTTTAAAACCCCCACATCTCGAGGCCTCAAATGTGTTTCCTGAAGTAAACAAACATCCCATTGCATGCGAATCAATTCCTTAGTCACAATACTACGCTTCCCAGGACTATTAAGTCCATTAACATTCCACGAACCTACAGTAAACAGCTTCTCCTCTACCCTCCCCCTCCCCCCCCCCCCCCTGAACCCCCCCCAACCCCACCCCCCGCCCCCCACCCCTACGCTGCATCGAACCCTGTAGGTTAGGATTCGCCAGCTGACAGAAAGTGCAATCCCTCCCAAAGGCATGTATCCCACTTTCAGAAGCATTGAGACCCCCAAAGCGTAAAACCACACACTTATATTCCAAATGCCACCCTTCCCCCCCCCAACTACATTCAAGTCGCAAGCATTCCCCACACTCACCAAGCCCCTTTCAACCCAGCCAAATACCCCCCCTGTCTCCCAACATCAAACAATTATGAACCAGTACAACACTTCCTGGAATAAAATACAGTGCGTTAGAGAAAGTCATACAACGTTGGGAGCGCGGGAAGCCCCCAAAATCTCCAACACCAACGATCATATGTATGCAGGCTCCACAAAAGCCAAGGGATCAACTCCCTCCCTGCAAAAGCAAGGCAATGTCCAAACTCTGTCAGGATGGAGGTTTCGCTGGTTTCTTCCCGGACCGCAATGCCGTGCTCCATGAGGCACCCTGTGTTGATGTAGATGCTACTGCAGGGGGCCGATCTTCCACTTGCGATGTCCCACATCCCAGGGCTCGCATCTCCGCCCAGGCTTCCGACACTGTACTCACCCTCCGTGATGCCCCATTAACAGTCATCCACATCCCAAAGGGGAAAAGCCAGCGGTATTTATGGCCCCCAGTGCGCAGGGCAGAGGTAACATCTTTGAATGCCCTGCGCTTCTGCAATGTAGACCACGCTAGATCTTGGAATACACCCACCGCTATATCCTTCCACCGGAGTGTGGCCTGTCGCCGGCCAGCCAGCAAGATCCGTTCCTTCAATGTGAATTCTCCAAAGCACGCAATGATATCACGCGTGTTCTGAGCTCGGGCAGCTCCCAGACTGCGGTGGGCCCGCACCAGAATCATATTATCAGGCAGGTCAGCTCCATCAGCTCTCAACAAATGCTCACAGAAGTCCCGTACCACCGCCTTGCAATCCTTGTACTCCTCCGTTTCAGGGATGCCCTTAAAGCGCAGGTTGCAGCGCCTAGACCGATTTTCCAGATCTTCAACTTGAGTCTGGAGGTCCCGCAGTTCAGAGGACAGGCGAGCCGAATCTTCTGTGGTAGTTGTCACCGCCGTATTTAGGGTAGCCACGTGGTCTTCTGTTGCTGTAACTCGGGCTCCCAGCTCGCCGACCTCTGCCCGCAGCTCCGCTATCGCCGCTCTCACGTCACTCCGCACCCCATTAATATCTGCCTTGAGCTCCTTAAACCAGTCTGTCATAGACTTCTGGGGCGCATCACCGACCTCCCTCCTCTGATCGGGGATACCCTCATCTTCCGACTCCGATTGAGTCGCTGGTCCGGTCGCCATTTTTTTTTTCTCTCTCTCCCCCATGCTGCCCGCCGCCTCCGGGGCCGATTTCTCCGGCGGATCGCCGAAGAATTTAAATTTTTCAAGGCGCTTTCGATTCGCCATGAAAAGGGGAGCCCGAGCAGTCGAAAACCGTGGCAAAAAAAACATACTTTGGAAGCGCCAAGCGCTATAAAGCACAGAAGCCCGACGGAGCTCCTGTTTCACTCAGCCATTAGCGAGATGACGTCACTTCCGTCTCCCCCTGCTTATAATTTCTTATTCTTTATTAGGGAAAGAGATTGGGACTTGTATACCGCCTTTTTGTAGTTTTATAATCACACTCGGAGCGGTTTACATAGAGGTACCATACTTCAAGCATGTTCCCTATCTGTCCCAGTGGGCTCACAATCTATCTAATGTACCTGGGGCAGTGGAGGATTAAGTAACTTGCTCAGGGTCACAAGGAGCAGTGTGGGGTCTGAACCAACAACCTCAGGGTGCTGAGACTGTAGCTCTGATCACTACTCTTCACTATCCTCATTTATTAGAAACATAGAAACATAGAAAGTGACGGCAGAAAAAGGCCGAGGCCCATCGAGTCTGCCCACACCGCTGACCCACCCCCCCTATTTAATCACTCTCTGATGACCTTTGCCTCCTAGAGATCCGACATGAGCATCCCATCTGTTCTTAAAATCCGACACGCTGCTGGCCTCGATCACCTGCACTGGGAGCTTGTTCCAGCTGTCAACCACTCTTTCGGTGAAGAAGTATTTCCTGGTGTCGCCATGAAACTTCCCGCCCTTTATTTTCAGCGGGTGTCCTCTTGTGGCGGAGGGTCCTTTAAGAAGGATGATGATGGTCTGTCTCGTGTTTTGCCTGTGTAAATGCAATGAGGGATTCTTCCAGCATGTAAATGCAGTTTGATTTGTTGGACTTCCTGCTAGTATGGTATGGTAAGTTTCTGAATATCTGCTTGCAAAGTTGTGTTACTTCATACAGTATCAGTGACTAGGAAATTGGACAGTTTGTGTTACTGTCACAGAGGTGACACCAGAATCTGAATAGTTTGCAGCATCCTACTTCTGTTCTGCACTCTTTGTTGGGACGTTTTATTGGCTGATCTGAGAATGTTTTATGTGAACGAATAATTATATTTGATATGACTGACTGATTGACATATTTAGCTTTACGTTAAAATATGTATATTAAAATAACATCAACTTATACAGCCTAATTCTATAATCAAGGCATAATTTAATTGAATAACATGCCAATTATCACTGATAATTGGGATCTTGAGTAATTATTGGTGATAATTGGGATAAAATTATTTAGTTACGCAGATGACTTTACAATCATTATCCCATTTGCTACCTCTCTCTCTGAAGTTACTCCTAAGGCAACAGAAATACTAAATTTGATGGAGCAATGGATGACTGAACTTAGACTGAAGCTTAATTCAGAAAAAAACTAAATTTTTTGTAGCTTCGTCACACCTACTTGATACTAAAACATCACTGTACATCAATAAACTTAGTTATCCTATTCAATCTACTATGAAGGTTTTGGGTGTAATACTGGACCAGGGCCTAACCATGAAAAGGCCAGGTGGACTCTGGTTAGAAAGGGTTTTTTTACTCTCTGGAAGCTTCGGTCCATTAGAGGCTATTTTGATGTTTCATCATTTAGAATTTTGGTACAATCCCTTATACTGAGTCAACTTGATTATTGTAATATCGCCTATCTGGCAATTTCCCAGAAGAATATGCATCAATTACAACTGGTGCAAAATGTAGCGGTCAGGCTAATTTTTGGGTTGACGAAGTTCGATCATGTAATACCTTCCTACCGACTTCTGCATTGGTTGCCGATGGAGGCATGTGTGAAGTTTAAGTTTGGATGTTTTTTGCTTTAAGGTACTATTCGGTTTAGCCCCTAAATATATAACTGACCTTTTCTCTTTCTCAACCAATAGGCATAAGAGAAGCTCACACTTGAATTTTGTTTCTCCACCAGTTAGAGCATGTAAATTTAAAAGACATCATCAACATCTTTTCTCACAGCAGGCAGCATTATGGGGTAAAGATCTGGAACAATTGCTTAGGCTTACTACTTATGGGGAATTTAGGAAACACCTAAAACCATATCTGTTCCTGAAGTACTTAGGTAGCTGATTTGTACAATCTCTAGATCTGTTAGATCTCTAGAGCTGTTAGTCACTAGCTGTTAACTTTGTTAGTTCTACTCAATTTGTAACATTTTTAATCATTGTAAACCGCATAGAACTTCACGGTCCTGCGGTATATAAACTGTTATTATTATTATTATTATTATTATTAATTAAAATTTACTTGCATACATTTAGGCATGGGATTCATATGTAAACTTTATGCATGGTTCCAAAAAGGGGGTACAGCCTTAGGAGGGTCATGGACAGATTAAGAGTGTTCCTGCAATTTACGTGACTGGTTATAAGGTGAGCAGGATCTGTGCCTAATTTATGCATGGTTCCTAGAACATAGTTACAAAAATAATAGCGAAATACCACTATATCAAACAATACACATCAGTATTGTCAAGCCTTCATCTATCAAGGCATCCTATACGGCCTCAGAAATGGAGCCTACGCACAGCAATGCAGTCACAAACTGAGACAATCCGCGTAGTAGAAATGCTCCTGCTCCAATCATTGGCCTTTAAAACTATTTTTTTTTTTTAAAGTGCTATTTTTTAATCACTATTTTGTAATATAAACCCTACACCACTCAATATTTAAGATGTGAATTCGCGAATGGACATGAATTGAGATTTTACTATTAAGACTCCGACAGTGAAGACTACTAAACAAATAAGATAAGTTTTTGTGGTCGAGTTTTTCAAATTTTGATATTACACACAGTATTTGATGCAGATTTTTTGAATAAGCATTACGTATTTAAAACCACATCTTAAATATTGAGTGGTGTAGGGTTTATATTACAAAATAGTGATTAAAAAATAGCACTTTAAAAAAAAAAAAAAATAGTTTTAAAGGCCAATGATTGGAGCAGGAGCATTTCTACTACGCGGATTGTCTCAGTTTGTGACTGCATTGCTGTGCGTAGGCTCCATTTCTGAGGCCGTATAGGATGCCTTGATAGATGAAGGCTTGACAATACTGATGTGTATTGTTTGATATAGTGGTATTTCGCTATTATTTTTGTATTTGTGTTATATACCACTGGGTTATACTACATTAGGTTTGATCCTAGAACATAGTAACATAATGATGGCAGATAAAGACCTGAACGGTCCATCCAGGGCAAGCACTATTCTATAATGGCACCTAACTTTGAATGCCATTTATAGAATAGCGTTAGTGCTTCTTTTTTATTTTTTTTCTGAACCAATTTTTTAGGCTTCATTTATAGAATCAGTCCATAATGATAGTTTTAATGGAAGGCTGAAAATGGTCAGGACTAGAATATGATCAGAAATGGTCAATCAAAAAAGAAAGCTTGGTTGCCAGTTGGAGCCGAGTTTGCATTTCTGCCTCAAGAGCACACTTCCCTAACTGAGCAAGGGGAGTCTACCTTCAGTCCAGCCAGTGGGGGGTGCTGTTTCACTACCATATTTTCAATAGTGAAGGACAGGCAAACTCTGTCAAATCCAAGGGAACCTGCCTGTCCCTAGCGATTGAAAACACAATATTGAAGCATTAGCCTTTTATCCCAGGAAAAGCAGGCAGCATATTCTCTACATGTGAGTGACGTCACCGAAGGAGCCCCCTAGCGTACATTTTCACAAGCAGAATTGCTCGAAGACCTTCAGGCTTGTGATTGGCCCTCGCATGTGTGCATGCCCCTCCCGCCGTACCCAGGGCATGCGTCTCCTCAGCATGTCCTCAGTTCTCTGTTTTCCGCGGAGCCAGAAGCACTGCTCCCTTGCTTCGCGTGATCTCGTCCCTCTTGCACCGCGGCTTGTTTGGTTAGTTTCTGTTGAGTCGCTGTGCTCGCGTCTTTAATTTCCTTTAATTTCATTTTTTTTCTTCAGTTTGTTTATTTTTGACCGGGTTCCCAGTCTTCCTCTGGCCGCCTGGCCTCGCGGGGCGGCAGCCGTCTTTTTTCTTATGTCCCGGCCTCATTCCGGATTTAAATACTGTACTAAGTGCAACAGGGCTATCTCCATCACCGATCCTCATCGTTGGTGTGTGGTGTGCCTGGGTGCAAAGCACCACGCTGAGTCGTGTCCTTGTGTGACTTTACAACCGCGGGCTCTTCATCGAAGGGTGGCCAAGATTCTCCAACTCTTTGGTCCCATGGATCCTGCGGGACAGGCCTCGAGCTCAGCCTCGACACCCTCGTTGGGAGCCTCGGCCTCGAAGGCTCCGGCCTCAGCCCCTTCTGCTACTCTGGCCTCGGGTAAGTCTCCTCTTCCCTTCTCAGGTGTACCGGCAAAGAAGCCTACCTCGGAATCTCATGTCAACGCCGCCTCATCGACGTCTTCAAGACATCTATCTAAGCGTGCCTCCTCACGTAGGGAATACTCTTCCTCCATGTTGCCCCGAAGGAGTGCACTGCTGCACCTCCGACCCACCTACCTTTGGTCTCGGTGCCTATGTTCGAGGACATTCTTAAGGCTATCATTACCACACAGCTTTCCTCGGTAGTGAGCCAGCTAGTCCCAACTTCGACGCCTTTGACCTCGATCTCGACCCAGTCGCAGTCTGACCAGCCTGAGCATCCCCTCATCTCTCGAGGCCTCACCCGTAAGTTTCGTCGGGTTTCCTCGAGCAAATCTTCCTCCCCTGAGTCGCCGATGATTTTTCAGGGGTCCAGGAAGGGGGCCCGTTTTCCCCCCGCTACTGCGGCGAGGCTTGCCTCTTCTAAAAGGCCCCCGGTCTTCTCTGCCCTGTCGGGGCAGGTCTCCAACCTCGAGACCATCTACACACACGCTTGTCCTCGAATTGGACTCTAGTGTATGTTCCTCATCGAGGCGATTGCCAGCTTCTAAATGACCTACTTCGAAGCTGGTTGGGGAATTTTCCTATACCCCCTCTTCGAGGCTTCACCAGCGGTTCCCTTGGACTCCGGGGTCTTCATCGGTCCATCTTGCTCGGGGCCGTTCCTCGACACCCCCTAGACGCCTTAGTCGAACCTCTTTGGTCTCCCGTTCATGGGACTCTGAGGCTCTGGCTTACTATTCCAGGGAAGTTTCTCCCTCTTTCTCGGCCGCACCCCGGTCTCGGTTGGAGTCTCCCTGGAGGATGAATCTTCTTCTCAGATCTCCTCCTTTTCTCGTTTCATCTCCGACATGGACAGAGCTTTGAACTTGGATCTTCAGTCCAATTCCCGCTTTACCCAGGAATACCTGGCGGAAATGGGAGTTGACAATACGCCTCGTGAGGCACTTCGCCTTCTGTTGCATCAGGTTCTCCAGCAGATGTTTCTCTGGAACCTGGAGACACCATATGCAGTCACAGCTATTCCCTCCAAGTTGGAGTCCCATTACCGGACTATCCCGGTTAATGGGTTTGAAAGTGCTCAGCTTTCCCACCAATCCTTGGTGGTTGAGTCTTCCTTGAAGAAGTCTAACCCCTCGAAGGTTTATGCTGCCGTCCCCGCAGGGAGGGCCATACGATGGACAAATTTGGTCGCCGCCTTTATCAGAATTCGATGATGGCGAACTGTGTCCTTAACTACAATTTCATCTTCACGTCTTACCTCCGATTCTGTATAGATGCCCTCCGCTCGTTCCGGGAGGTTGTGCCAGAGCCTCGGCGTTAGGAGTTTCATCTCCTCGAGGAGACCGTCTCCCAACTCTGCCTGTACATGTTTCAGGCCTCTTATGACGCCTTTGAATTGTCTTCAAGAGTTACAGCCTTTGCGATCGCCATACGTCACCTCGCTTGGCTCCGGATTGTGGATATGGATCCGAATCTACAGGATCGACTTGCCAATCTCCCGTGTGTGGGTCCATGAGCTCTTCGATGATTCCATCGAGGCGGCCACGAAGTGCCTCTCGGACCATGAGCGGTCCTTTGCATCTCTGGTGAAACTTAAACCAAAGGCCCCTCCGGCTCGCCAATATAAAATTCCTCTCTGGGGGTATCCACAAAAATCCACTCCTGCTTTCTCTAGGCCTCCTTCGAAACGGCCACTGCAGCAGCAGCAATGTCAACCTAAGACTCAGCCATCGGCCCCAGCGAAGACTGTGCCATCCTTTTGACACTTCCAGTCCAAGCCTTCGGGCTCCCTTCCTCCTGGAGCCTTCCACATCGGGGGTTGTCTCCATCATTTCTATACCCAGTGGGAAAGTCTTACCACCGACAGTTTACTGTCTATCATCCGAGAGGGGTACTCCCTCCACTTCAGTCGCGTACCCCCGGACCTGCCTCCAAGAGAGTTTCCTTCTGCTCAGTCACAGCTTCCCCTCCTTCTGTAGGAAACTCAGGCCCTTCGAGTGGTCGAGGAGGTTCCCACGAAACAGTGAAACTCCGGATTTTATTCCCGGTACTTTCTGGTACCCAAGAAGACGGGGGATCTGCATCCAATCCTGGACCTCCGTGCTCTGAACAAGTTTCTGGGCCGGGAACGATTCAGAATGCTCACCCTTCCCACGTTGTATCCCCTCTTGGACGAGGGGGACTGGCTGTGCTCACTGAACCTCAAGGAGGCGTACACGCACATTCCGATACACCCGGCTTCTCGCCGGTATTTGAGATTCCAGGTGGGGTATCTCCATCTCCAGTATCATGTTCTTCCTTTTGGCCTGGCGGCTTCTCCGAGGGTTTTCACAAAATGTCTGGTTGTGGTGGCTGCAGCCCTGTGCCTCCGCAGCCTGCAGGTGTTTCCCTACCTCGACGACTGGTTAATCAAAGCGTCTTCTCGCAACGAAGTCCTGCGAGCGACAAGTCAGACCATCTTGCTCCTTCAGAGTCTCGGCTTCGAGGTGAACTTTCCCAAGTCTCACCTCTGCCCATCCCAGACTCTCGAATTCATCGGAGCGGTCCTGGACACGGTTCGTCTCCGCTCCTTCTTGCCTCAGCCTCGTCAGGAGGCCCTTATCCGTTGTGCCGAAGGGTGACCCATTTGCTCTCGGCGCTGGCTCGGCTCATGATGGTTTTCCTAGGTCACATGGCCTCCACGGTTCACGTGACTCCTTTTGCCAGACTTCACTTCCGTATTCCTCAATGGACTTTGGCATCCCAATGGAACCAGGATCGGGATCCTCTCTCTCGACGCATTATTGTGACTCCTTTTGTTGAAGAGGTCTCCGTTGGTGGATGCTCTCTTCCAATCTTTCCTGAGGTTTTCTGTTTCATGCTCCTCCTCCGTAAAAGGTCCTCACGACAGACTCGTCGACCTATGCTTGGGGGGGCTCATCTGGACGGTCTGCGCACCCAGGGTCTTTGGTTCCGTGCCGATCGCCTGTGTCACATCAATCTTCTGGAGCTTCAAGCAATTTTCCTCGCTCTGAAGGCCTTTTGTCACCTGCTTCGCGACCAAGTGGTGCTAGTTCGCACGGACAACCAGGTCGCCGTGTATTATATCAACAAACAGGGGGGCACAGGGCTCAGGTCCCTGTGCCAGGAGGCAATGCGGCTCTGGGATTGGGCCATCCACCGCAACATATTCATTCGAGCTGTCTACATTCAGGGTCAGCGAAACTGTCTAGCAGACAAGTTGAGTCTTCTTCTGCAGCCTCACGAGTGGTCCCTCCACTCCATGACCCTGCGTCAGGTGTTTGCTTATTGGGAGACTCCGGACGTCGATCTGTTCACATCCCCCCTCAATCACAAGTTGCCCCGCTTCTGCTCCAGGGTTTACACCCCTCTCAGGATCGAGGCGGATGCCTTCTTTCTGGATTGGACGGAGGTTCCTGTATGCGTTCCCTCCATTCCCTCTGATTCTAAAGACTCTCGTCAAGCTCAAGTCTTCGCATGCCACCATGATTCTGATAGCTCCTCGGTGGCCCCAATAGCCGTGGTTCTCCCTTCTGTTGCAACTCAGTTCCAGGGAGCCTCTTCCTCTGCCTGTTTTTCCTTCTCTGCTTCCGCAGAGTCAGGGTTCTCTACTCCATCCCAACCTCCAGTCTCTGCACTTAATGGCTTGGTTCCTTGAGACTTAATGCCTTCGTTCCAGTTCTCCCAGCCTGTGCTGGATGTCCTGGAAGCATCTCGGAAGGAGTCCACTCGCCAATGTTACCATCAGAAGTGGACCCGCTTTTCTTCCTGGTGTGCTGCTCGGCAGCAGGAGCTGCTGTCTGCCTCATCGGCTGTCCTGGATTATCTGTTGCACTTGTCTGGTGCTGGGTTCAAGTCCTCTTTGGTTCAAGTCCACCTTAGTGCCATTGCTGCTTTTCATCAGCCGATTGATGGGAAGCCTATCTCTGTTCATCCTGTGGTTTCCCGCTTCATGAAAGGCCTTTTCCACATTCATCCGCCCCTTAAACCTCCTTCGGTGGTTTGGGATCTTAACGTGGTCCTTGCTCAATTGATGAAATCCCCGTTCGAGCCACTAGCACGGGCTCACTTAAAGTATCTTACTTGGAAGGTTGTGTTTCTTATTGCTGTCACTTATGTCGGGTCGGTGAGCTTCAAGCCTTGGTGGCGGACCCACCTTTCACTGTCTTCCATCGTGATAAGGTGGTCCTCCGTACCCATCCTAAATTCTTGCCTAAGATTTTCACATCAACCAATCCATTGTTCTTCCTGTGTTTTTTCCGAAGCCCCATTCTCACCCTGGAGAAGTGGCTCTACATTCTCTTGATTGTAAGCGTGTGCTGGCCTTCTACTTGAAGCGCACCGCTCCTCATCGTTCTGCTCCCCAGCTGTTCCTCTCTTTTGATCCCAATCGCTTGGGTCGCTCGGTTTCTAAGCGGACCATTTCTAACTGGTTGGCCACTTGTATCTCTTTCTGTTACACTCAGGCTGGTCTCTCCCTGCCGGGTCGAGTCACGGGCCACAAGGTCAGAGCGATGGCGGCGTCTGTTGCTTTCCTCCGCTCGACTCCCATCAAGGAAATCTGTAAAGCTGCCACTTGGTCCTCGGTTCATACGTTCACCTCGCATTATTGTCTGGATGCTTTCTCCAGGCGTGATGGCCAGTCTGTTTTGCAAAATCTGTTCTCCTAAATTGCCAACTCTCCCTCCATCCCATTCTGTTTATCTTGGAGGTCTCCCACATGTAGAGAATATGTTGCCTGCTTGTCCAGGGACAGCAGGCAGATATTCTCGCAACCCACCACCTCTCCGTGGTTGGCTTCTTTGCTAGCTATCTGAACTGAGGACACGCTGAGGAGACGCATTTAGAGAATATCTGCCTGCTGTCCCTGGATAACACCTGTTACGGTAAGTAACTGTACTTACTGATGGTAGCACAGTTAGAGGATCCTCACTCAGAGGAAACAATGCTCAAGAGTTGACTAGTGCCCATGCTTCTCCCTTCCTATTTGCTGCAGCAGGTACTAGTCAAAACCTGCTAGACTTTTACTCTTTTGGGATCTTGCCAGGCACTTTGACCTGGATTGGCCACTGTTGGAAACAGGATACTGGGCTTGATGGATCTTTGGTCTGTTTCAAATGCTGGGACATTAATGGAAGTTTGGTGGAGTGCAGAGTCCGTACATGCACAGATAGGGAGGGCAGAACGTAGCAGCAGCACCAACTGAGGAAGTGCTTGTTAATGGAAGGGAGGAGCTCTAGGATCTAAATGTGTGGAATGGTTTTAAGTCCAAAAACTGGATAAGCAATGGTAACTAAGCTATAACACCAGCTTTCTTTAGGTGTGAGATGCTTCTTGAACTATGAGACCTGATCTCTGAATCTTTGATCAACACTTCAAAGGAGCAACCATGAAGTTAAACAACTTAAGGTCCACTTTCTACTCTAAGTATTGCACACTGTTTAAAACTTAGGGCTCTTTTTACAAAGGTGCGTTAGGGCCTTAATGCGCGGAATAGCGCACACTAAATTGCCATACATGCTAGCCACTACCACCTCTTTTTAAGCTGGCGGTAATTTTTTGGCTAGCGCGCACTATAACACATGCTAAAAACGCTAGTGCACCTTTGTAAAAGGAGCCCTTAATGTGCATACTCTCACCACATATGCCAAAATAAAGAAAAATGGTAACACTTATCTTAGTCTTATCTTGGAAATAAAGCTGAAACTGCTGCCCCGACATGGACCACATTTCACAATAGCTGCCTCAGGAAGCTAAACAGGATAACTGAAAAAAAAAAAATCCAAACATAATATTCAACAAAATATAACCGTACTCCACAGTATCATGAAAAGAAGAAAACATTAAATCATGAAAAATGGCACTCCAGTCAGTACTTTGTAGCACAGCAGTGTTTTTTAAAATGAAGACACTCTGCGAGACGCGCCATCTAAAAAACAGATGACGGAAACAGTGACGTCAAAAGGCTATTATTGGAGAAAACACTTAAGCTGCCCCCCCCCCCCCCCCCCAATAAGTCAAAACAGTGGGAACATGAAAAATATTTAGCAAAATAGAAATATGAGAATAACAATAAATCTCTCCCTCGTACCCAAAAATACCACAACAGTCACAAAAATGCCCACCACTCCACCTCGCAGTTCACTCCACCAGGATACATAGTCTCCCAATGTTGCTCCTTTCTCCACAAAATATGGGACAAATCACCGCCACCGCATACTTCAAATTAGCCAAACGCTGAGACTGTTCATGCCAATGCTGCACCGTTGTGCGAATTTGGTGCAAACCTTCTTGAATCCTATTGCAAATAGCCTGAGAGGTGTGTCCAACATATAATTTGACACACGGATACAAAATTAAATAGACAACCGTTCCTTTGAAGCACACTAACAGTTTTATGCACTTTAGTTTGAAGTGTATTAAAATTAACCCCTCCTCCCCTTTTGCAAAACCGTAGTGTGGCTTTTAGTGCCAGCTGCATCAATAACAGCTCCGCACATAGGAATTCTATGAGCATCGTAGTCGTTACCACTGCGGCTGGCGCTAAAAACCGCATTATGATTTTGTAAAAAGGGGGCGGGGGGAGTAAATTTGCTAATTTCTGGGGGGCTCCTTTTACTAAGGTGCGCTAGCATTTTTAGCGCACGCTAACCATGCGCTAAATGAAAAATACTAACGCAAGCTCTATGGAGGCATTAGCAGTTAGTGCATGCGGCATTGTAGCACGTGCTATGTGCGCGCTAAAACTGCTAGCACAGCTTAGTAAAAGGAGCCCTAAGTCAAGAGACATTAAGTTGGTGGATTCATCAATGTGTGCTGTTGTTAAGATGGGTTATTTTAGCATAAAATGGGACCCTGTACTAAAATAGCACGATTTGAGGTAAAATAGCCCTTTTAACAGTAGTACACATTGATGAATTCTCCCCTAAATTTTGGAGCAACATTTTGTTAGCCTACCCTTGTAAATGTCTGGTTTGGTTTGGAGTATTCGGTTCATAGTCTAAAGCACTGGTTCCCAACCCTGTCCTGGAGGACCACCAGACCAATTGGGTTTTCAAGCTAGCCCTAATGAATATGCATGGAACAGATTTGCATGCCTGTCCCATCCATTATATGCAAATCTCTCTCATGCATATTCATTAGGGCTAGCCTGAAAACCCGACTGGCCTGGTGGTCCTCCAGGACAGGGTTGGGAACCACTGGTCTAAAGCGTGCGAGGACAAAGGCGCACCGACAACTGAGCGCGGACAACTGAGCGCAGGACTTCATCGCGCCGAAGAAAAACTATTTTAAAGGGTTCCGACGGGGGGTGTTGGTGGGGAACCCCCCTACTTTATTTAATAGAGATCGTGCTGGCGTTGTGGGGGGTTTGGGGGGTTGTAACCCCCCTCATTATACTGGAAACTTAACTTTTTCCCTGTTTTTTAGGGAAAAAGTTAAGTTTTCAGTGTAATGTGGGGGGTTACACCTGAAATAAATACTCAAGGATTAGGGTCTTTTGTTACATTCACCCACTGCCTTTCATCTGTATTAGGTGTGCTGTTTGATACCACCTGGCAGGCTACTTTAGTTGCCTTGTTTTCTTGGACTATTTTTCAGCATTTACACATAAACAGCTTTTGTAGGAGTGGAGTTTTTTTTGGCCAGATGAAGCTGAACTGAGGCCTTTTTCTCCACTTCTTTTCTTTTTCCTTTTTCCCTTTCTCTTTGGGGAGTGTGAATGTTGTGGGTTGTAAGTAAGGCCTTGTATCGTTTGTCCGTGTGGGGCTTGTTTTTGAGTGAATATGGGGGTTACACCCCCCCCCCAACATGGCAGCGTGAGGCAGCGCGGTCCCTATTAAGTAGAGTGGGGGAGTTCCCCCCACACCCCCGGTCAGAGCCCTTTAAAATACGGGTTTTCTTTGGCGCGATTAAGCCCTGCGATTAGATGTCCGCGCTCGGTTGTTGGCGCGCCTTTGTCCTCGCGCGCTTTTGACCCGTCACCGGAGTATTCTTTCTTCTGAAGAATTAAAAGCTTTCCTGGATTTGAAAAAGAATTCTGTAATGCTGTAATGGGATTGGGTAATGATCTCCTTACCTTACTGATCACTCTCCCATAATTGTGGTCAAATGAAGAATGAAAAAAACTCTTTTGAATTTGTTTATTTGAAACTCTATTTCCCAAATAAGTGGTCATTTGTAATTTGAGTGTCCACATCCCCTCTGTGTCTTCAAATTAAAAAATCAATGGAACAAAATATTTTTAATTTAAAAATAGTACTTATATTAAAATGAAGATTTTTCCAAGTTACTGAAAAGGACCCAATTTATAGCTTCTACTAAACTTAGGCCTCCCCTTTTTTCAAGCCATGTTAGGGTTTTTATTGCCGGCCGCTGTGGTAAAAGCTCTGACACTCATAGAATTCCTATGAGCTTCGTAGCTTTTATCATAGTGTCCGGCGATTTAAAAAAAAACCCTAATGTGGCTTGATAAAAGCGGGCCTTAATGTGAGATGTGGTAAGGGAGAGGTTTTTCCTTTTTTCCAACTGGCTGTGCCCAAAGGATCCCAAGGAGAAATAGATCAGACCTCCAGCAAGTTCTGCTTCCAATGAGACAGGAGTTTGAAGATAATTCCCATAAAGCAGAAATACTGTTTGAAACACGAGCTGTGTTGGGATATTATTTAATAGATGGTATACTATGTTATAGAATACTGACCTAAATGTTATATTTATTTTAAAATACTTTATTCTGTCAATCATTATCGATTTCTAGAAAGAAAAAAACAAACATATGAAATAATATCAAAACATAATCAGACAAATATTAAAAACACAGCTAGTACATAAGATAGTATGAAGGCTTCTTGAGATAGCAACAGGTGCAATTAACAGCATTCACCAATATTTTCTCATAAAAGTATCTGTAAACAAAACAGCTAGGATCCAGTTGCAATAAACCACTCTGCTGTCTATAATGAAGGGTGGAATAACCAATGACAAAACATTTTGACCATGAACTGAAAAGATTTCTTGGAAATTAGCGTATGGACAAAAGATGAGGAGCTCCACATAAGGGTCCTTTTACTAATGCTGCAGCAAAAGTGGTCTTAATTTATGCTCATCATTCCTGCACACTAATACCACTTGTCTCATGGCAGGAAAATGACTGACTTTACATTTTCCAAATTAATAGCGATGTGCTAATTTCACCATTGATGCCGGTGGTGTAGCGAGTGAGGATGGCGCTCAAAGCAACAGTGCCTGGCATCACTGTATTGCTCGCCCCCACTCACCTGCTGCTTCAGTGCCCCCCCACCCCACTTCTCGCTGCCTGAGCACCCCCCTTGATACGTTCACCAGTACAAACAGCATCTTCCACCTGTTGCTTGCACTGGCTTCGGCTCCCTTCTGATGTCAGGTCCTGGTCCTGCAACCAGGAAGTGACATCAGAAGAGATCTGAGGCCAGCACGAGCAACAAGTAGAAGATGCTGCTCTCACTGGCAAACATTTAAAGAGGTGTGTGGGTGCAAAGAGGAGGAGAGGCACCATCCCCACCCTCCGTCAAAGATGGCTCTCCGGGCATCCGCCCTCCTGCCATTAAAAAAAGCTGCTGCCTGAGCCCTTAATGACACCTATTTTTAGGTGGCAAGGGTCCACACACTAACCAGGCACTAATCAATTAGCATTTGGCAATGTGTCATGTGTTAATTGATTAGTGTCGTCATGCCCTCTTAGAGAAGATTAAGAAATATTCTCTTAGCGCATAGTGTATGGATGCACATAGGCAAATTTGGCACTGTGGGGAAAGTGCTTGCTTTATTAGATGCTTGGATCAAGCAACTATACAAAACTAAGTGCACGTGTCCATGAGAGGTAATAATGATCAAAGTCCTCTTCTGGTTGTTATACCCAGCTGCTAGGAGTTGGAAAATGCTCACACGAGGAACTGTTTTGTCACCACTTCACAGACCAAACAAAACTTGCACAGGAAAATCTTCCTCTGTATGCCTGTATTCCAGACAGTTCCACACACCGGGTCAGTATCACATTCTGAATGGGGGGGGGGGGGGGAGGAGAGGTGATTGGAACATACCATCTGGTTAGTAACATAGGATTATACCTGGCTTTACTTTATTACCATCATCCTGAAAATCTGAAAAATAGTACCAAAATGCATCAAAGAGCAAGTAATATTCACTGCAGCCTGACCCACTGCTGTTCTTATTTAATTAGAACCCTGAGACCAGAGAACTAGAATAAACTGTCAGAGAATTTAGGCGAGGTGTCAACCTTGCTGCCATTTAAAAAAAGCTTTTCTGTTCCCAGGATAAGGCAAGGCTGTTAATGAGAAGGCTATAATAAGAGGGTAGGATTTTTTTTTTCTGTTTTTAGATGTTCTGGTTGCAAGGTACTTTTAATTGCTCTTTGAATACATTGCAAACCATTCTGAATGACTATGCCAGGAAGATGGTACATAAAAATGCCATAAAAAATAACTACAGTAAAATGTGAATTTGAACAGCTGTCAAAAGTGGAGCTCTTTTGTTACTGCTACTAATATTAATTATTCTATAGCGCTACCAGGCATACGCAGTGCTGTAGAGTCACAAAGAAGACAGTCCCTGCTCGAAAGAGCTTACATTCTAAACAGACAAGACAGACAAACAGGATGATGTCACGGATACAGTTAAGGGGAACAGTTAATCTGTTGGCTAGATTGGTGGGCACTGCAGTGAGGGAGTATGGTTATGGATTGAAGGCTATGTCAAAAGGGGGAGTTTTCGGTCTGTGAAAGAGAAACTGGGCCTCTTATCCCTCGAGCAGAGGAGATTGAGAGGGGACATGATTGAAACATTCAAGGGACTGAAGGGAATAGACTTAGTAGATAAGGACAGGTTGTTCACCCTCTTCAAGGTAGGGAGAATGAGAGGGCACTCTCTAAAATTGAAAGGGGATAGATTCCGTTCAGATGTAAGGAAGTTCTTCTTCACTCAGAGAGTGGTAGAAAACTGGAACACTCTTCCGGAGTCTGTCGTAGGGGAAAACACCCTCCAGGGATTCAAGATAAAGTTAGACAAGTTCCTGCTGAACCAGAACGTACGCAGGTAGGGCTAGTTTCAGTTAGGGCGTTGGTCTTTGACCAAGGTCCGCCGCGTGAGCGGACTGCTGGGCACGATGGACCACTGGTCTGACCCAACAATGGCAATTCTTATGTTCTTATGGAAGGGGTGTGGTGGACAAATTCAGGCAATTTATTCCAGGCATAAGGGACAGCTATTTTTAAGTGTTCATGCCTGCCCGTTTAAAAGATGATCTAAGATATAGGCAGCTGGGTTGGCTTAGTGATTCATGTGACAAGTGCTGCACACATCCATTCAAAAAGATTCACTGGTTTGATTCCTGAATCAGGTCTTCCATGCTCCAGCTCAGCTCAGCTCAGCTGTCCTCTCCTGCCTCCCCAGACGAAAAAACTTATTCATTAAGAACATAAGAACATAAGAGGTTGCCTCCGCTGAGACAGACCATAGGTCCATCCTGCCCAGCGGTCCGCTCCCGCGGCGGCCCATCAGGCCCATTGCCTGATTAATGGTCCATACCTATCTATACCCCTCAATCCCTTTTTCTTCTAGGAATCTATCCAAACCTTCTTTGAAACCATTTAATGTTTTCTTGTCTACAACAGCCTCTGGAAGCGCGTTCCATGTATCCACCACCCTCTGAGTGAAAAAGAACTTCCTAGCGTTTGTTCTAAACCTGTCCCCTTTCAATTTCTCCGAGTGCCCCCTTGTACTTGTGGTGCCCCATAATTTGAAAAATCTGTCCCTGTCTGCTTTTTCTATGCCCTTCAGGATCTTGAAAGTTTCTATCATGTCTCCTCTAAGTCTCCGCTTTTCCAGGGAGAAAAGTCCCAACTTCTTCAATCTGTCGGTATATGGGAGATTTTCCATTCCCTTTATCAGTTTAGTTGCTCTTCTTTGTACTCCCTCAAGTACCGCCATGTCCTTCTTGAGGTATGGCGACCAGTACTGGACACAGTACTCCAGATGTGGCCGCACCATTGCACGATACAGCGGCATGATGACTTCCTTCGTCCTGGTCGTAATACCCTTCTTAATGATACCCAACATTCTGTTTGCTTTCCTTAAGGCCGTGGCGCATTGAGCCGATGCCTTCAGTGTTGTGTCTACCGAAGGCATCGGCTCAATGCGCCACGGCCTCAAGGAAAGCAAACAGAATGTTGGGTATCATTAAGAAGGGTATTACGACCAGGACGAAGGAAGTTTTTCAATTGTTCAATATTGTTTTTCAATATTTGCCGGGGGAGTACTGTATTACTCGAAAGGATCCAGAGAAGAGCAACAAAAATGGTTAAGGGACTGGATAAATTGCCGTATGAGAGGCTAAAGAAACTGGGTCTCTTCTCCCTTGAAAAGATGAAACAGAGGGGGCATGATCAAGAAATTGAAGGAAATTGACTTAGTAGAGAAAGAGAGATTGTTCACCCCCTCCAAGGTGAAGAGAACGAGAGGGCACTCGCTAAAGTTAAAAGGGGATAGATTCCGTACAAACGTAAGGCAGTTCTTTTTTTACCCAGAGAGTAGTAAAAAACTGGAATGCTCTTCCGGAGGTTTTTATAGGGGAAAACACCCTCCAGGGATTCAAGACAAAGTTAGACAAGTTCCTGCTGAATCAGAATGTACGCAGGTAAGGCTAGACTCAGTTAGGGCACTGGTCTTTGACCTAAGGGCTGCCACGTGAGTGGACTGCTGGGCACGATGGACCACAGGTCTGACCCAGCAGCGGCAATTCTTATGTTCTTATGTTCCATAAGTCATAAAAGATGCCTCAATAACAGACATCAATAAAACAAACCAGACCATCGAGTGTCGGAGCAGCGTTGGAGTATTTTTGTACAGTTTGATGTTTGTGATGGTATTTAATATATCTGTTCATTTGTCCTTTGCTTTGCATAAAGCAAATAATAATAAACACAATACAAAAATAAAAATCACTCCAGGTCACGGTAGAAACCTCTAGTGTGGCTTAGTAAAAGAGATCCTTAGAGACGTTTACCAAATATCTATCAGGCCATATTTTTAATGATATGCAGTGACTGAGAAATGGATTGGGATAAAATGCTGAGAAAATCCAATATGTTTATGATGAGAGCTTATGAGTTTCTTTTTCAATAGCCTTTGATAACATTAGAATTTCTCATAGCTGTAACTAATGGTTCTACAGCTATCACAAACAGAAGTGGAGATAGAGGACAGCCTTGTCTAATACCCTTCTGGAGAGAAAATTTAACAGAAGACGATCCATTAACTAAAACTGTGGCTGTAGGAGAGTCATATAATACTTTTAGCCATGACATGAAATGAGGACTGAATTCAACTTCAGTTGGTACACAAAATAATTATCTCCATTCTATCATGTCAAAAGCTTTTTAGATGTCTAAGAATATGGTTTCATTTTCTCGTTTCCAGTTCTGAGTTCTATAACTTATGTTAATGTTATCTGAGGTATATCTATTATTTATAAATCCGGTTTGATCGGGATGGATGATTTGCCCATTTAAAGCAGTAACATTAATACAATACACGTTAATGGATGTGAAGATGAAGGTGTCAATATAATATGATAATGTCTTCCTTTGATATTAATGCTGCAACTGCTGTTCGTTTTTGCCCACACATTTTAACTCCAGTTTAGGTGAACCACATTCTCTTTCCACCATAAGTTGGGCTGTGCTAATGTGCAGCAACAAAACTTAAGGAAGGCCTCCCAGGCCCAAGCTTTTTGTGGAGGTTGTTTGTTTGTTTTTTGTAGACCCATGAGTGATGATGCAGGCTCCAATGGGCGCTTTAAGGGCCCAAGAGCTACAGTATGGAGGTCCTTTTTTCTCCATGTTGTTCTTTATAATTTACACGTCTCAGTTGTGTTTTGTTTGAATGGTGGTCCCGCTCTCTGGAGCCAACTCCCTATTGACATCTGCATAGTACCTTCATTTCAAAAATTTTTTACTCAAGATTAGTCCTTTCTTACTCAAACTTAGCCCTACAAACATAGCTGAGCTCCCCCTCCCCCCAGTATTGGCGGTACCAGATTGTAGTGGCTCTGTGTGTCTTTATTATATACATGTTGTTAGCCCCTGGCACTATTTAAACACACTTAAATGAAGAACCATTAAGTAGTTATATATCCCAAGAATGCTAGAACTAATCTAACATTTATGCAGCACTTCATTCATAAGTAACCACTGTCTTATGGATCCTCAGCGGGCCACCAGGCACTCAAACTTCTTTCATAGTGCCGGGCTTTATGCTCCCCATCGTCACTGGATCCGGTTTATATAAATTTTTTAAAAATATTTTTAAATGCTTTCATTAAATTTAAATTTGGTAAAGAATGGCGTTTAAATTTCTTAATTAGGAGTAATGGCGCCATTCTTTGCCAGACGCTATGGTCGGTTGGAATGGTTAAAGCAGGTAGGTAAGCATGGAAGGATTAACAGGTTTTTAGCTTGCTTAAAATGATTTAATGTTAGTGAGTGTAAAGTATGTATTAAATATTAGCGATAGTTTATGGAGACTTAGCATAGCTAAGTACTTTTAGTACATATTTAATAAAATATTTTTTAAAAAATTATATAAACCGGATCCAGTGACGGCACTATGAAAGAAGTTTGAGTGCCTGGTGGCCCGCTGAGGATCTATAAGACAGTGGTTACTTATGCTGCATAAATGTTAGATTAGTTCTAACATTCTTGGGATTTATTATATACACTTCATCCCTCCTTTTTTGTGACTTAGAATGATTCCTTTATTTTCTCTTTTCCCCCATCATTTCTCTAGAACTGACTTTTATGCATGTGTAATCATGTGTAAACAAAGGATCTCTAATTAGAATATGAATGCTATAAATTGAAAAACTAAGGCCGGTGTTGGGCAGACTTGCACAGTCTGTGTCCTCGCATGCGACAATTCGGTTTGAGATGGGCTTGGGAAGGCTTTGGTGGGAGCCCCAGTAATCTGGAACATGAGGACGGTGCTGGGCCGACTTTCTCAGTCTGAATCCCACAAACGACGAGATGGTTTGAATAGGCTGGAGTGAACTTTGGTGGCAAATCCAGTACCTGGCACCTATAATTTGTAATGCGTTTAATTATAGGGCAGACTGGATGGACCATTCAAGTCTTTATCTGCTGTCATTTACTACGTTATTATGTAACTGCTCAGATGAGTGGTTTATCAAATATAGACAAACTGTGAACTATGAATTTGTACACTGTAGATATCTTGAAAACTTAACTGGCTCAGCGGCTCCTAAACCAACATACTATTCTGTTATCTTTACTTTCAAGAAATCAAACCCTTTTATTTTGTGATAGACTACAGAAGTCATCAGCTTCCAAAATCAAGATAGGTCTCTTCTTTGCTAAGAGGTCCAATCCAATCTTTCGATTTATATACTGGATCATCCTCTAGACCAGTGTGTCTCAAACTGTGTGCCTCCTGAGATTCCAAGTGTGCCACGGCACACTGAGGAGGAAGAGAAATGCCTGCCAGCTGACTTTCCTACACGGTACAGCACCAGCGCTACCCGATTCGCTGAAGGTCTGCATGTTTCCCCCTTCTCTCTAGCGTTCTCTGGCTTCCCCCCTGGCCTCCCAGTCTCACCTGTAAAGCTAATTAAAGCAGCCCAGGATCGCCGGTAGGTAAAATTACTTTATTTTCAATATAGTGATTGAAATGTGTCAGTTTTGAGAATTTATTTCTGCTGTGTAATATCGTGTGTATATGAGAAATGAATGGGAAAAATTGCATTACAATTAGTAAAGGGGATGGGATCTGGGGCAGAGCTTGGGTGGGCCTAGGAAGGTCTGTGGTGGGGGTACTCAGTTGATATGTGTTAGACTTAGCTTAGGGGGTACTTAGCTTGAAGTAGATGAGAAACACTGCTGTAGGCAATCAGCTGGTACCAGTGCCTCTCCTTCTCTCCGGCCTTCTTCCCTGCTGGCACCCCCTACTGGCATCTCAGGGCCCATCTGGAGAGCCTCTGCACATGCGTGGACGTTGACATGATGATGTCACGCATATGCATGATGTCATCATGGTGATGTCCGCTCACTTCTGGGTGCCTCAAGCCGTGGCCACTACATTTAGTGTGCCCCCGGCTTGAGAAAGTTTGAGACACTGCTCTAGACAATAGAGGCTCGACTTGGTTTACATAAGGAAAGGTTGTCTGATTCCTCAAATGAAGTTACTTACGTAATAATTTTTGAAAAAGGAAAGTCTTTAGATATTTTCTAAAGACGTAAAGAGAAAAAATAGTTCTGATCTCAACTGGTAGTTCATTCCAGATAGAAGTAAAGATATATACAAAGGGGTGGGAAACATAACCTAATGCCAGTTGAGAAGTTCTTGGTCTTATAGTTCGTAAAGAATTAAGAGAAATAGGGACCAAAGGCAAAAATACTCCATTCAAAATTTTGAACACTATGCTTGCACACTTGAACTGGATTCTAAGATGGACTGACAACCAATGAAGAGCCTTCAGCAAAGGGGATACATGATCATGCTTCTTTTTCCGATAGATCAATTTGGCTGCTGTATTTTGGATCAACTGCAAGCGATCTTGGCTCATTTTCCTAGAGGTTAACACAATGAACATCAGCAGAGGTCAGAGCATATTTTAAAGGGCTCCTTTTACTAAGGGGTCCTTTTATCAAGCCATGCTAGCGGGGTTAGCGCGTCGGACATTTCACACACGCTAACCCCCGCGGCTGGCTAAAAAAACTAACGCCTGCCCAATGCAGGCGTTAGCGGCTAGTGCGGCAGGCGATTTAACGTGTGGTATTATGTGCGTTAAACCCCTACCGCAGCTTGATAAAAGGATCCCTAAGCTGCGATAGCGTTTTTAGCGTGCGCTAAACCCGCGCTACGTGGCTAGAACTAATGCCAGCTCAATGCTGGCGTTAGCGTCTAGTGCACAGGGCAATTTAGCGCGCGCTAAAACCACTAACGTAGCTTTGAATAAGGAGCCCTAAATGTTTAGTGTGCTTTAAAATAAAAAAAAGAGAGAAAGAATTGGTACCTTGCAATGCCTTGATTACATGCACCAGCTTCCAGCAGAGCAATACTTAGCAAAATAAATATCTTAATTTGTCCTTCAAAAGAGTGGCAACACTGTTATTTGCCATGAAGCAATTCCCGTAATCAAAAACCATGGATGTTGGGATATGATGTGGAAATGGGCACATTCATGATGGAATGATCATATAATAATGTGTGGTACATCCGATCTGTTTAATTACTGCTTTTAATACTCTGAAACAACAAACTCCCATTCAAAGAATGAAATTTACTCTGCCTAGACAGTATGAAATCTGAACAGAGCAGATATTTTCTGCTCAGAAATTTGTGACCTGATCTTATAAATGAATGAGCCAAAGAAGTCTCCTTTCTTAATGAAAAGATTTTAGTTTTTCCAGATGTTTGGTTTTTTGGGTTTTTGTTTTTTTTTATTAATCTTTATTGATTTTCAAACTTTAACAGTGCCATACGATTAATTTAGATATAAATACTACAAAGAAGGCACTTTAAATACATAATTAATACATAAAAACAATCATTTCCCCTCCACCTAACTTATATTAATTAATCTTTATTCATTTTAAAACTCCCAGTAAGTGTAACATATAATACACTCATTTATACTTAAATCGCACTTAATATATCATCAAATTCTAAACTATATCAAATAATCCCTCTCCCTTGTATCCTATAGTTATTTATAAGTAAAAGAAATAATAAAATATTCCCATCTCCCCACCCCACCCTGTATGTATATGAACTAAAGGGGAAAAAAATTAATTTTTATTCTATACAATACTTTCATTTTTGGATTTCTGGAGATGAAAGAAAATGTGAACGCATTGGGGGTGAAATTTCAGTTACGTTTCCCTTTCAAACGTATGATTTATTTAGATCAAAATTCTTATGTCTTTTATGAACCTTCCCAATTGCAATTCTTCCTTGAAGGAAAGGGGATATCAATGCAGGGGACCGAGTGAATCATGTTGAGTTAGTCCATTCAAATGAATGGGGAGGAGCCACTATTAATAATTTGGAAAGTTTATTCTAATTTTACTTTAATATCACTCCCTCTGATACGTGTGATTGTCTCTCCTGAAATGTGGGCTATGGCAGAGTCCTAAAACTTATTATTTTGTAGTAATGATTGCTAACTTGTTTAGATGTTTTGTTTTGTAATGAGATTGAGCTCTTGATTATTCAATAATTGTTTTTGTTGAAAAAGGAATAAATGATTGATTAACATTCAATATATTACCTACTAAAGCTCCATCATTTTTAGAAAGGTACATTATTCCATATATTCCTACTAGAAGTCTGAGATCAGAGGACAAAAACCTTCTAGTAATTCCACCACTTAATATAATAAATACAAGACAAGATACGATCTTTGCAGTTACAGCGCCCAGAATATGGAATTCCTTACCATCATTTATTAAGCAAGAAAAACCACTAAGTAAATTTAAAGGACTGTTAAAATGCTAGTTGTATAAGGATACTTTTGAGATCTAATTATCGGAGTCTCTATTGATCCCATTCGTTGCTTAAACTCACTTGTCCTCTGTCTTAGGCTCTGAGAAATTGAATTTAAAAAAAAAGTTCTTAATTTTCTATTATACTTTATCAATACTTTTAAAGTTTCTTACCCTCCATTTGTATTTTCCTTGTATGTATCCTTTGCTATACTTATTGTAGTTCTCCCTACTTCCCTTATGTATTGGTACGTCAGGTCCATCTGTGTTGGTTTTAGTTAATAATTAAGACCCTGTTTTAATTGTAAATCGCTTTGAATTAATGATATTGCCATACATCAAAATTTTAATGAAACGATTAAAAAAAAGAAATAAATGAATGAGCTGGGATCTTTATTTAGTGAGTGAAAACTACTGGCTCACAAATGCTTAATTAAACATAGCTTAGAGCTTCAGGGTGTCAGAGAAAAGCTAAGCCAGAATGAGCAGGTCCTGTCTTGCAGAAACTGTGATAGTTTAAAGTTATGCAACATCTAAATCCGACATCTGAACTTTTAGCCTGAGTTCAGTCATTGAGACAATATTGTGACTTGTTTTCAGGTGAAAGGACTGCTGCTTATTTTCAGCTCATAAGATATATATATATATATATATTTTTTACATAAGGACATAAGAATTGCCGCTGCTGGGTCAGATCATTGGTCCATTGTGCCCAGCAGTCCGCTCACGCGGCAACCCTCTGGTCATAGACCAGCACCCTAACCGAGACTAACCCTACCAGCGCCCATTCTTGTTCAGTAGGAACTTGTCTAACTTTGTCTTCAATCCCTGGAGGGTGTTTATCTCCTATAACAGCCTCCAGAAGAGCGTTCCAGCTTTCTACCACTCTCTGGGTGAAGAAGAACTTCCTTACGTTTGTACGGAATCTATCCCCTTTCAACTTTAGAGAGTGCCCTCTCGTTCTCCCTACCTTGGAGAGGGTGAACAACCTGTCCTTATCTACTAAGTCTAGTCCCTTCAGTACCTTGAATGTTTCGATCATGTCCCCTCTCAATCTCCTCTGTTCAAGGGAGAAGAGGCCCAGTTTCTTTAATCTTTCACTCTACGGCAACTCCTCCAGCCCCTTAACCATCTTAGTCGCTCTTCTCTGGACCCTTTCGAGTAGTACCATGTCCTTCTTCATGTATGGTGACCAGTACTGGATGCAGTACTCCAGGTGAGGGCGTACCATGGCCCAGTACAGCGGCATGATAAACTTCTCTGATCTGTTCGTGATCCCCTTCTTTATCATTCATAACATTCTGTTCGCCCTTTTTGCCGCTGCCGCACATTGCATGGACGGCTTTATCACTTGTCAATCATAACTCCCAAGTCCCTTTCCTGGGAGCTCTCTCCAAGTACCTCCCCAGACATCCTGTATTCGTGCATGAGATTTTTGTTACCTACATGCATCACTTTACACTTATCCACGTTGAACCTCATCTGCCATGTGGATGCCCGTTCCTCAAGCCTGATTATGTCACGTTGCAGATCTTCGCAATCCCCCTGCATCTTCACTACTCTGAATAACTTCATATCGTCCACAAATTTAATCACCTTGCTCGTCGTACCTAGAAACATAGAAACATAGAAAGATGACAGCAGATAAGGGCCATAGCCCATCAAGTCTGCCCACACTATTTACCCACCCTCTTAAGTCTACTGACCCCCTAAAGAATAATTGTAATTATATTGTCACTCTACTGACCCGCTCATTCAGTCCTAGTGACCCTATCCCTTGGCATGACCTCGTAGGGATCCCACATAGGTATCCCATTTGTTCTTGAAGTCTGAGATGCTGCGTGCCTCGACCACCTGAACTGGAAGCTCGTTCCAATGCTCAATCACTCTCTCCGTGAAGAAGTATTTCCTGGTGTCTCCACGAAACTTCCCTCCCCTGAGCTTGAGCGGATGTCCTCTTGTGGTCGAGGGTCCCCTGAGAAGAAAGATATCATCTTCCACCTCTACCCGTCCCGTGATGTACTTAAATGTCTCAATCATGTCTCCCCTCTCCCTACGCTCCTCGAGAGTGTAGAGCTGCAATTTGCTCAGTCTTTCTTCGTACGGGAGACCCTTTAGCCCCGAGACCATCCTGGTGGCCATCCGCTGAACCGATTCAACTCTGAGCACATCCTTACGGTAATGTGGCCTCCAGAATTGAACACCTATGTCTAGATCGCAGGCAGAGGGGCACTAAGGACACAGTACGGAGGCACTGGGGGCACTAAGGACATGGGAAGGAGGTACTGGGGGCACTAAGGACATAGGAAGGGGTACTAAGGACATGGGAAGGAAGCACTAGGGGCACTAAAGACATAGGAAGGAGGCACTGAGGGCACTAAGGACATAGGGAGACACAGACAAAAAAAATGACAGACAGACAGGCAGCATCCAAGGAGAGAAACCCCCCCCCCAAACAGACAGACATCTACTCTAGCACCCGTTAATGTAATGGGCTTAAAGACTAGTCACTTAATAATCATCAAGAGTACATATAAAATGCTGTTAACCCCCCACCCTTCCCATCCCATCCTATTATATAATCAAATACATTGTACAATATATAATAATAAAATAATAAAATTATCCCCCCTCCCCCCTCATACTTGAACCTGTAAATCAAGGGAAAAAATGTCATCTAATCATTACAATAATTTGTTAATGGCTCCCACACATCTTGAAATTTCCTAAAACATCCTCGCTGTATTGCAATAAATCTTTCCATTTTATACATGTGACTTAGGGATTTGCACCAAAAATTATAATTTAATCTACTCCAGTTCTTCCAGTTATAAGTAATTTGTTGAATGGCAACCCCAGTCATTATAAGTAATAATTTGTTATTGTTTGAAGAAATCTGGCTTTTTGCTCTCATTGCCATACCAAATAGCACAGTATCATATGATAATGCCACTGGGTTTTCTAATAAACAATTAATTTGGTCCCAAATTGATTTCCAAAAGGTCATAATAAATGGACAATAGAATAATAAATTATCTAAAGTCCCTGCTTCGAGATGACAGTGCCAACATCTATTAGACTTAGAGCCATCCAATTTTTGTAACCGAATAGGGGTCCATAATGTTCTATGTAACAGAAAAAAACATGTTTGTCTCATAGATGCTGACACTGTAAATCTCATCCTCCAAGTCCAAATTTGTGTCCATTTAGACACAGAAATTTGATGTTTAATCTCTATGCTCCAAATGTCTCTCAGACCAGTATTTGGGGTTAAGCATTTATACCATTAGGCAGCCTGGTGACCCAGGAAGTCCGCCTGAAAGCATAAGAACTCCATACTATATTGATCACTAAGATTTTTCCATTCAGGGAACCCGGCCCGAATGGCCTGCTTCAGTTGCAACCATCTAAAACTTTCTGATTTATTAAGGCTATATTTATATTGCAACTGTGAAAACTCAAGCAGTTTATCATTAGAGATAACATCATTCAATAAACATATTCCTGCTATCATCCAATGCTTCCAGACGATCTTTTCTATATAAGTACATTATAATATTTCAATTCATCGAATCCAATTGAAATGAGAATTCAATTTAAATTATTTATAAAATATTCAATTTCTAAACTTTCTAAATTAGAATTTCCACATGTCTAAACATTGGTTACACCATATTCATGAATTAGAATTAATCATTCCAAATATGAAATAAGTAGACTAAAGGTAATATTTAATAATACAGTGGAACCTTGGTTTACGAGCATAATTCATTCCAGAAGCATGCTCGTAAACCAAATTGCTCGTATATCAAAGCAAGTTTCCCTATAGGAAATAAGGGAAACTGCTTTGATTGGTTCCACCTCCCCCCACCCGAGGCTACCGGCGCTGCTCTATTCTCCCCCCCCCTTAAGGAATCCGACGCTGTTCCAACCCTCCCCCCCCTGGCGATCCGGCATCCCCCCCGGCGATCCGGCATCCCCCCCCGGCTCATGTTGCCCCTCCTCCACCGCGATCCTACTTCCCCCCCCAGCAGTCAATGACACCCTTTACCCAACTTGGCACCAGTGCCGGTGCCCGAAGATCCTCCCTCTTCTGGCGTGGCTGGGCGGTGCGTCGGAGATCCTCCTTCTTCTGGTCTGGGCTGGGCTGGTCTGGCTTTGAGCATGACCAGAGAGCGAGACCAGAAGGCTTTGAGCATGCGCAAATGCTCAAAGCCAGTCCAGCCCAGCCCAGACCAGAAGAAGGAGGACCTCCGACCCACCTCCCAGCCCAGGCCGCGCCAGAAGAGGGAGTTTCTTCGGGCACCGGCACTGGTGCCAAGTCGTGTAAAGGATGTCATTGACTGCTCGGGGGGGGGGGGAAGTAGGATCACGGTGGAGGGGGCAATGCGGGCGGGGGAAAGCCGGATCGCTGGGGGGGATGCCGGATCGCGGGGGGAGGGCGCTCGTACAGCGAAGCAAGCTCGGTTTACGAGGCACCAAGTTTGCGAATGTTTTGCTCATCTTGCAAAACACTCGCAAACTGGTGCACTCATAAACCGAGGTACCACTGTAATTAGTTTCAACAATTTATCCAAGAAAAATATGTTTATGATAAAGTATAGTATCCTCCTAAAATGTTAAATAAGTTACATAAACAACTTTATTTAGTTAATAAATCTTTCTTTATAACTTAACTAATGTATTGATAACCATTTCATTGTTGCATAACAAGAATCAAGTGTCTTTTTTTATCTTGTTCTACTTCTCTCTAGTCTATTGTATCCAGATAACTTCAGTAGCTTTCCCATCCATCCTATCAACACATTTTAGAACCTATGACTATTATTCATTATTCTTCCATTTATGCAAGGCCTTTAATTAAACAATTCCAAAGACACATCTTTTAGTGCAAATAAACCATCTTCTATTATGCCCATAATGTTTAAAAACAACATGCTGCATTTTGTTTAAAGCATCACTTCAGGAGGTACATCTGCAGTTTCGGTACTAATCTTTCCTGTATTGGGCTTCAATTGTGTCTATTGTTATCATTCTTAAGTAAGGATGAAGCAAGCTACATATAAGGGGATCTTACAGTATAAAGTTAGATATTAAATGAGCAATACTGTCATTTCTGGATGCCCTCTAATAATCATTCTCCATCCAGAAGTCCCAGAGCTCTCCGAACATCCACATCCTTTTGTTTGGCATCTTTCTTCCGTGCCAGAGATGGTGATAACTCCAAAAAAATTGCCATTTTCCCAAAATTGCGTCCTTGACTGCATCCACAAATTGTGTCAAGATCCAGTATACCTAATGATAAAAAGCTTCGGTCAACCCCAGCTGAAAGGCCACTCGCGTTGCTAATTGAGCTCTGAGAAGGGGTCTGATCTGCTTCTGTATTATTATATCTTCATCCATTTCCAAGTCGCCTCCGTCTCCACATTCTGTGCAACCGAGCTCAGTAACCCTCATAATCTTCACCCTCTCGAGCTCATCCATTTCATCCTGTATCGTCATGATGATTGTGTATAAGAGTGCAGCCGCTTGGTCCCTGCCGGCTCCCACAATCTCAGTTGATCTCCGGAAGAGGAAAACATCTGAGCGGAACCGCTTGGACCCTTCCGGCTCCCACAATCGCCGTTGATCCCCGGAAGAGGAAAACAGCTGAGTGCGTCGTCACAGCCTCCTATATTTCGAGGTGCCTCAGGAGCGACCAAAGCACGTGCGGCCGTCTCACCCCCCCGGCACCCGAGATGAACCCTCCATGCCTCCGTCGGAAACACCAGGGAGGAGGCAAACCGCGGCCCCTTGAGGCGTGCATCTCATCCCATGCAGCAGCTCACCTGGGATCCGTCCGTCTCCTGCGCTTGAAGACATACAGGTTTGTCTCTCAGCAGAAACCCTTCTCACCTTTTCTTTCCAGGGGATTACCACCAGGAAACTTTCTTGTTTCATTTCCATTAGATTTAAATTGATTTTTCTTAATTCTTCCATTACCTCAATTATGTCTAAGGCATCCATAGGCAAAGGAACCTCACTGGAAGACTGTGGATCTTCTTTTAATCTTTTGTTTTTTCCTGTTGATTTAGTAGGAGCTTCTTGTAACTTTTGTTTAGTTGAGGACATTTCCACGGATTTTAAATTGAATTAGAAGAAAAAAATTGTTATTTTAATTCAAATAAATAATGCTCATAGGAGGGAGCTCAGCCGTTAGCCAGCTATCCACCCAGGCTCCAAGTTCCGGAATCTGCCATTGCTTATTCCTAAGATAAGCAGCATAAAATCTGTTTTACTCTTTGGGATCTTGCCGGGTACTTGTGAACCAGGTTGGACATTTGATCTGTTCCAGTATGGCAACTCTTACGTGTGCTTTTAGTAACTGCTACAAAACAGAACATAAAGTGGGTTACAATTGCAGTCACCACAGCTTAATGCTGCATATGTAACATGGAAGCACTTATCACCTCCTATTAATGCAGTGTGAAGTATTTCCTACAATATCAGTGTTTAGCACTATTCTATAAACTACCTCTTTAAAATCACTAACTTATATTATGTTTTTCCTTCCATATATTAAAGTTCCTGTAAACCGTGCCGAGCTCCATCTCTATGGAGAGGATGCGGTATATAAACTTAAGGTTTAGTTTAGGAGTGATTTATAGAATCAGATTTAGCGTCCATCCATGTAACTAAAATTTAGGCACAGGCATTTATGCCAATGAAAACCAGGCTTAAATGCCAGTGCCTAAGTTGTGCATGGATCAGACATATTCAATAACAGTGCACCTAACTTTTAGGAACAGAAAACAACAAGGCAATCGATCTACACAATCCAAGATGGAAGAAAACAAAGATGAAAACGGTGACGGAGTTCAAAAAAGCATGGGATGAGCACAGAGCATCTAGAATCAGAAAATAATAGTAAATATTGAAGAACTAAGGCCAGTACTGGGCAGACTTGTATGGTCTGTATCTGTATATGGCCATTTGATTGAGGATAGGCTGGGGAGGGCTTCAATGACTGGGATGGTGTAAATGGGCTGGAGTGAGCTTTAATGGAGACTTCAGTAGTTGGAACCTAAGAACAGTACCGGGCAGCGCTTTGGATTCTTGCCCAGAAATAGCTAAGAAGAAGAAACCCCCAACAAATTTTTAGATTGAATCAGGTTGGACAGACTAGATGGACCATTCGGGTCTACCGTCATCTACTATGTTACTAAATTGTCAGAGAATGAGTGCATGCAAATAGATCTCATGCATATTCATTAGGGAAATCCTGAAAACTCGACTGGATTCCGGCCCTCGAGGACCGGAGTTGCCAATCCATGATCTAGCCCCTGGCATGGCTGACCGGCAAAACATGGTCATGTAGGGATACAGTTTTTGAAAGCTGGGAGCTTTTTAAGGATTTAATTAAAGGACTCATTCTCTGACAATTTGCTTCTTTGTTTTCTTTAACTTTCAGGAGCACCCATGATACACCCATGCTCCTCCCTTGGCCATGCCCCCTTTTGAGATCTAAGCCCTGGAATTTACAGGCACCACTTTGTAGAATACGCTTAGCAAGTTATGTGTGTAAATTCTAATTCGTGCAAAGAGTGCAATATAAAGTGATAGCAAGAATTCATCAAGTTTTGTATTACAAAGCACCCGGATGCTTTCAAGATATGTTGGAGCTATATTGCCCCAGAAGAGCATTAAGATCTAAAAACATAATGAGATTATGTACAGAGAGAGAGAGAGAGAAAGGAGTATAATGCATGCAAGAGTTAGAAATTCTATGTTCTCAGTCGCTGGAGTGAAATTGTGGAACACATTGCCAGTTGCGCTTGTATAAGATCAGCGATGTCTTAAAAAATCTTTTGACAACACAGTTATTTGTTGATGTGTTTATGTGAATGAACTGAGTACAAATAGCATAAGAACATAAGAATAGCCTTACTGGGTCAGACCAATGGCCTATCAAGCCCAGTAGCCCATTCTCATGGTGGCCAATCCAGGTCACTAGTACCTGGCCAAAACCCAAGGAGTAGCAATATTTCATGCTACCGATACAGGGCAAGCAGTGGTTTTCCCCATGTCTTTCTCAATAACAGACTATGTTTCCTCCAGGAACTTGTTTATGTAAGATCAGAGATTTCCTTATTATTTAAAAGATACCGTTATTTACTAGTGTACTTATGTGGAGGATATGAATATGATCAGCAGGGTGGGTTGCAGCGGCTTTACTAGATAGATGATGTATTGTTCTTAATTACTTTGTATGTTGATTGTATGCTACCTAGATTTTTTAGGTGGTATATACATTTTTTAAAATAAATAAATACTTGTTAATTAGCAATTATCAGCACTGATTGGTTTGTTAACCAATTAAGTTTCATGCCTAGATTTCTGTACGCAATTTTGGTTGCAGCATATACATGGATACATGGATAACATTTCCACATCTGTTCCCCACCCATTCCATGCTCCTGAAAGAAAATCTGAGAACTGTATTAATATGCAGTTTACTGTGTAATAACCAGTAAACTACAGCAAAATGCCTTAATACAGATGTGAGTTAACATGCAGTTAATGCACAAAAACAGGCTAAGCACCTAATGCTCTTTGATAGAAGGGCTAAAGGAGCCAGCTCTGTGGGTGCTGTGGGTGGTTAAGCACCCCCAATATTGAGTAAACTCTTTGATTGTGTATAGGGAGGGGTAATTTCCATTGGATTCAGCACATCCAAATACTTCAGAAAGTTGGTTCCTATGAAAGGGGCCCCTTATTCTTAAGAACATAAGAGTTGCCATACTGAGACAGACCCAAGGTCCATCAAGCCAATGGCCAACTCAGGTCATACGTACCTGGCAAGATCCCAAAAGTAAAATAAATTTTATGCTGTCAGGAATAAGCAGTGGATTTTTCCAAGTCCATCTTAATATAACGTCTTATGGACTTTTGTTTTAGGAAATTATCCAAACCGGAGGGTGGAGGGTTAAACCCTGCTAAGCTAACTGCTTTTACCATATTCTCTGGCAATGAATTCAGAGTTTAATTCTTAAAGAGTTCTTGTTATTTTAATAAGTCTTTGAGAGAAATAAAAGAGATTACATTTGCACTACATGGAAGCCTTGAACCAGTCTTCTTCCCATTCCCAAGACAACATTACTGTAGCAAGCAAGCCTGGGGCATGTTCTGAGTTGCTGAAGAGCAAGAGGATGACCTGAAACTAAACAATGTCAGGGCAAGTTTCAATCTGTTGTACATTTGCCCTAACTCATCTTTCTGGAAACCAGCAGAAAATAATCAGGGCACCTGAAGATAGAGCAACTACTTGATTTATGGCTGAAAATGTTAGTCCATAGAAACATTTGCAAAATTATTTGCCAGCATTTTCTTCATTTTGGCACGTGCCATACTGTATATGTATACAACAAGGACTTCCAAATCACAGGTCTGAAGCTGCTGGTGAGTCCCTAAAGCGGTGATAGCAGGTGAATAGCTAAAGCTCTGCTGTTCTCATTCAAGTAGGAAGCTCAGAGGTGCTGTGTCATTTTCTGCAAATATAATAGTACTATATTTACATGATTTGAACTGTGGGAAAACAGTATATTCAGATTTGGAATTTTATTGCTGGACAAGTCTTGTGGATTTTGCTATGAGCTGAAAAGAATTTGTGGAATGCTGCCTTTCAGCAATGAGTTAGGGCTAAACTGGAAAGCGACATAGTGGGGCCTCAGGCCTAAGCCTGCTTGAAAGCCGTTTCTAGGGCTACAGTGAGTTTTGATTTATTTTGGGCCCTAAGGGGACAGGGAATGGGGACTTGTATACCGCCTTTTTGTCACTTTGGCATTTCAAAGCTGACATTCAAAGCGGTGGGCACTGGAGGATTAAGGGGAAGACAGTAATGTCTGAACCCTCAGTAGAGCACTACTCCTTGTCCGGAAATGTCCTTGCACTAACCACACCTAAGGAGGATTAAAAATATTAATTTACTTGGTGAGCAAAATACCATGGAGGTTTTTTAGGAGTCTGATTGCCGTGCTGGAGACATACGTTCTTCGCCGTGAGACCGTTGAATAGCGCATTTAGATGGATTACAAAGAAATGTATATTGATACTAGATCTCGGTATGTGTCGTATTGATACCTTGCACAGTAACCATGGCAAATTGTAACCTGCTAACTGCATATTATGTACGTTTAAGCTGTAACCCGTTCTGAGCTCTTTGGGGAAAATGGGATAGAAAACAAAGAAGAATTGGTTGAGAATAGAGAATCTATACTGATGATATTATATGCTTACCGTACTGGATTTAAACTTCCTGACAGTCCCCAGAGAGAGGGCAGAACATACATGAATGTGTGTTCTTGTCATTACATGTATTTGTATACAAGGAGTAATTTAATACAGTGTTTTTCAACCTTTGTACACCTATGGACCGGCAGAAATAAAAGAATTATTCTGTGGACCGGCATCGGTCCGTGGACCGGCGGTTGAAGAACACTGGACTAAGTCGTAGGCCAGACCCCGCCCATCTCTACCCAATCTCCACCCCAGACCCCGTCCCCATAATAGTACTAATTGCACCTTGCACATCCCGTGCCTCATCTGGAAGCCTTCCCTCTGACATTGCAATGTCAAAGAGAAGGCTTCCGGTTCAGGCGCAGGATGCCCGTAGGAGCCACTGCCCGTGGCTTTGTGCACTGAATCAGTGAGGAAGAGGGAGCTGGCTCGAAGATAACGCTTCATCGATCGCAGTGTGGACCGGCGGTTGTTTTGGGCCTGATGCACATGATGGCACTGTGGACCGGCACTGGTCCACGGACCGGTGGTTTAAGAACACTGATTTAATAAGCGGTATTTTACATCTGCATACAAAAATGTTTTAGAAAATTATCTGTCCTCTGTACAGAGAGAGGCCAGGCAAATCTTCATTCATCAAGCAGAGTGTGCTGAACATGTTTTAAAAATATGCTAAATCAAATTTTTATGATTTTATAGTTTTATTGCAAAACTAGTCCTAAACTCCTTGACTTTGCAACACAGAAACTATTGGTGCATGTCGTCAGCACCTCCTGTTAGGGCTGGAATGAGGTCTATACACACCTCCTGCCTTCTAGGAATTCTAGAGAAATACCCGCATACAGAAGAATTCACATCCCCCTCATTTTATTCCTATTTAATTAAAGGGAGGTTACAGTGAGAAAAGGGATTGTTTGTTTTTCCCCTCCACTGAGGAAAGGACAAAAAAGTAATGGTCTTGAAGTACAGCAGGAGACATTTAGGTTATACATTAGAAATAGCTCATTAAATGGGAGGGTAGTCAAGAAGTGGAAAATTTTATCCAGGAAGGCAGAATCCGTGTCATTGGAGGTTTGTAACAGCAAGTTATACACTTCAACGAGTTAAATCACATATTCAATACACAACACATGAACAATCTATAAAAATATTGCTAATAGTATGAGTCACTTAGCTGAAATCATCCCAATATGATTAATCATTATCCATGTACTTCTCAATAGAAGAAAATATGACGATTCCATTGCAATATTATCTCAACCTTCGATGGAATGTCAATGTGAAAGGTACGCCTTTTAGAGTTATATAAGTGATAAGCAGTAGTAGTAGTAAAGAAGGGGAGATTAAATGCTTACCTGGATGAGGGGGGAGGGTAGAAAGGGGAAGGAGAGATGAGATACTTGAACTAGAGCAGTGTCTTTCAAACTGTGTGCCAAGGCACAGTGGTGTGCCCCGATGAGATTCCAGATGTGCCATGAGAGATCTCAGAATTTTACTTTATTTTAAAAAATCCCCTTCATATGTATACACTAGAATAGATCTAGTAATGCACAAATTCATGTATGCTTTTCAAGGGAAGTATAACCATAACAATGAAAATAGAGACAGCTTTAACTTTTTAGCTATCATGCAAACAACCCTTGTAGCAGTCAGTGGCGTACCTAGCATGTGTGACACCCGGGGCCCATCATTTTTTGGCACCCCCCCTCCATCTGTACGAAAAACATGATTTTTAGTAACAAGCCACACGTCACACATGAGTACCTAGGAAAAGGCAGCATCTTACATACTGCAGTGAGAAGTACAACAGCAATACACCCATTGTAAAACTAAACAAACCAGACTAATACAGATCAATCCTGCAGTCAATCCTAACAGAAAACCAAGCCTTTCGAATACACAGAACACAGAAAACATCTTCGCCTAGTATGGAATAAGTAATCACAAACTTACCCCTCCCCCTTTTACAAAACTGTAGTGTGGATTTTAGCCACAGTGGTAACAGCTCTGACGCTCATAGAATTCTGAGCATCAGAGCTGCTACTACCACGGCTGGTGCTAAAAAACGCTCCACAGTTTTGTAAAAGGGGGGATAAAATAGAAATACATAGACAAAGGTTAAATTGAACCAGCAAGAAGCTGGACTCTGCATACAATGCAATACCACAGAAACAGTGACACATGTCTCCTAAAGCAATAAATAAATAGAAAATTTATCCCAGGACAAGCAGGCATGATATTCTCACATGTGGGTGACGTCATCTACGGAGCCCCGATGCGGAAGCATTTTCAAGCAAACTTGATTGAAGATTTAAGTTTGCTCTGCTGCTCCACGCATGCGTGCCTTCCTGCTCCACTAGGGGGTGCATCCCCTCGTGGTCTCCAGTTCAAAATTTTCCGCGAGCCTAGAAGACGTGTTTTTCAGGCTCTGCCCCAACTGCCTTCTAGCACCGCGATTTTTTCTTGTTTTTTCACGATTAAGTCGCTGTGCGCGAATTCTTTACTCCTTTACTTGATTCCTGCTTCGTTTTCGACGACCCGGAGGCTTCCGGGTCCCCGTGGCCGCGTGGCTAATCGAGCCGCGGCTACTTTCGATTTAATGTCCCGGCCTCTGACCGGATTTAAAAAGTGCACCCGGTGCGAGCGGCTTCTTTCTCTCACAGATCCGCATCGCCGGTGCATCCTCTGTCTGGGGGCGGCTCATCCAACCGACTCCTGCCCCCAGTGCACTATTTTCCAAAACCGGGCCCTCCGCCGAAGAAAAGCCCGCATGGCGGATCTCTTCACCCCGGACCAACCCTCCACCTCGGCCTCGAGGTCGGCCCCGGCCTTGACCTCGGCCCCGGCCTTGACCTCGGCCCCGGAAACCTCAGCATCGCCTCGAGACTCGACCCCGAAGTCCTCGGGACAACAAAAAGCCTCGGCTCCGGGTAAGTCCCCTCTTCCCCCTTCAGGTTCTGTAACAGCGAAGAAGCCAACCTCGGGGACAACGGCGACGCATGGCGGAAGCCCCATGCTTACAGCCCCGTCTAAGCCCTCCAAGCCTTCGGGCCGTGCCTCCACCACACGGGAATACTCTAATACGAGGTCGCCCCCGGTGGAGCGCACCGAGGCAGTGGACATGCCTTCGATGCTGTCCGTGCCCGTCTTCCAGGACCTACTCCGAGCGATGATCACGTCGGAGCTGTCCGCTGCAATGGCCCAGTTTCAATCGGCCTCGACCTCGAATGTGCCAGACCAGCCTGAGCCTCACACCGAACAACCTCGAGGAAAGGTGCGCAACCCTCGCCGCATCCCATCCTCCTCGGACTCCTCGCCGAGACGCCCGAGACGTTCCCCCTCCGCAGACCGCAGAGGGGCAAAACGTCGGGTTAGAACTACAGAAACCTCGAACCGCCGTACCTCCAAGAGGGCACGAGGTTCACCAACTCTACGAGGCCGTTCTCCCACACCTCGTACGGGACCACTAAGGGTGGCTGAGTTATCACTCTCCAACCCGCACATCCTCCGAACTCCCCCTCGGACACATTCTCCGAGGGAGTCCGGATCAAGGTCACCAATCCGACATCGATCGGTACCCCTAACCCCGGCATCGTCTCCGAGGGGCTCCTCGAGACGCCGAAGATCGACAACCCCGGAACACTCTCACAGTGCTTCCCCAGTCTCGGAGCATGGATCAGAGCATGAACCTCGATACTCAAGGGAAGCTTCCTTATCCTTCTCCAACCGACGAAGATCTCGTTCCCCGACCCCGCAAGGGGCCCCGGGGACATCTCGCCCATCCTTCACTCGCTTTGTCCAAGACATGGGCCACGCATTGGACTTAGACCTCCAGTCCGACTCCAGATACTCTAAGGAATACCTGGCGGAGCTGGATATGCCATCACTGCCCAGAGAGTCCCTTCGCTTACCACCTAACCCGGTACTCCAACAGGCCTTCTTCAGGAACCTGGAGACCCCCTAAATGGTCACGGCCGTACCCTCCAAAATGGAGGCCAAGTACCGCACAGTACCTTACCCGGGATTCGAGCAACCACAGCTCTCCCACCAATCGCTGCTAGTAGAATCCTCCTTGAAAAAGGCTCACCCGTCCCGGGTCTCAGCAGCGGTCCCCCCAGGCCGAGAAGGCCGAACCCTGGACAAGTTCGGCAGAAGGCTATACCAAAACGCAATGATGGCTTCTAGGGTGCAAAGCTACACTTTCACCTTCACATCATACCTCAAACACCTCATTGGACTATTGAGAGCCTTTGAGATTGACCTACCGGCCTCCCGGCAGGGAACGTTCGGCCTGCTCTTAGAGTCCCTCTCCAACCTGCGCCTTCATCTATTCCACGCGGCCTACGATGGCTTCGAACTCTCCTCCAGAGAAGCAGCCTTCGCTATCGCCATGCGCCGACTAGCTTGGCTGCGCCTGGTCGACATGGACCCCAACCTACAGGACCGGTTGGCTAACCTCCCCTGCGTGGGAAAAGAATTGTTCGATGACACTATCGAGGCGGCGACAAAACGCCTCTCTGAACATGAACGCTCGTTTGCCTCCCTTGTCCGGCAAAAACCCAAACCGCCAGCGCCCAGGCCATACAGGGCCCCTCCGCGCCGCTACCCACAAAAGTCCACCCCGGCTTTCTCGCGGCCCCCACCCAGACGTCCGCAAGCCCACCACAGGGCCATGCCCAAGTCTCAACCGCCCGCGAACACCAAACCATCCCCGTCCTTTTGACGGGACACGCGGAAGGGGGCGGGCCCCCTCCGCCATAGTCCCAGGCCTCCTTCCCATCGGGGGCCGACTCAAAGCCTTTTACCCTCGCTGGGAACAAATCACGTCGGACGCATGGGTCCTTGGCGTGATCTCATCAGGGTACTCTCTCAACTTTCGGGCCATTCCCCCAGACAATCCACCAAGGAATTGCCCTCCCAACCGGACTCAGCTACCTCTACTCCTCTCCGAGGCTCGAGACCTGCTCCGCCTGAGAGCAGTGGAGAAGGTCCCCCCCGACCAACGGGGGAAGGGCTTCTACTCCCGTTACTTCCTGGTACCGAAAAAAAACGGGAGAGACCTACGCCCAATACTAGACTTGAGACGCCTCAACAAATTCCTGGTACGGGAAAAGTTTCGGATGCTCTCACTACCAACACTCTACCCCCTGATCGACGAGGGCGACTGGCTCTGCTCCCTCGATCTCAAGGAGGCGTACACACATGTCCCAGTGCACCCCGCTCACCGCAAGTTCTTGCGTTTCCAGGTAGGGGACTGGCACCTACAATACCGAGTCCTCCCCTTCGGACTAGCATCATCACCTCGGGTCTTCACCAAGTGCCTCGTGGTGGTAGCAGCAACCTTACGTTCCCAGGGCCTCCAGGTATTCCCCTACCTGGACGACTGGCTAATCAAAGCCCCGTCCAAGGAAGGGGCTATCTCAGCGACCCAACAGACTATTACCTACCTACAAAGTCTGGGGTTCGAAATAAACTTCCCAAAATCTCAACTACGCCCCTCGCAGTCCCTACAGTTCATCGGGGCCACGCTGGACACGGTTCGCCTCCGCTCCTTCCTCCCCCCTCCGCGCTTGGAGGCGTTAGTAAGTCTGAGCCGAAGGATCTCTCGGCTGACCTCAGTATCAGCTCGACAGATGATGACCCTCCTGGGCCACATGGCCTCCACCGTCCATGTCACACCCTTCGCCCGCCTCCATCTGAGAATCCCTCAATGGACCCTGGCGTCTCAATGGCGTCAAGACCGGGACCCGATCGACCGCTCCGTGACAGTGACTCCTTCATTGCAACGATCGCTCCGCTGGTGGGCCGACTCTTCAAATCTTTCCAAAGGTTTGCTCTTCCTCACCCCACCCCACAGCAAGGTACTCACCACGGACTCGTCGGAGTACGCTTGGGGAGCCCATCTGGACGGCCTACGCACCCAAGGAATGTGGTCAGCACAAGACCGTCGCTGCCACATCAACGTGCTAGAACTTCGGGCCATCTACCTCGCAGCTGTAGCCTTTCAACATCTGCTCCGCGACCGAGTGGTTCTCATCCGAACCGACAACCAGGTAGCGATGTACTACATAAACAAACAAGGGGGCACAGGGTCTTGGCCCCTTTGTCGGGAAGCCCTGCGCCTCTGGAAATGGGCAATCTCCAACAACACCTTCCTTCGGGCGGTGTACATACAAGGAGAACAAAACTGCCTGGCGGACAGACTCAGCCGCCTCCTCCAGCCACACGAGTGGTCACTACACTCTCAGGCACTATGAGGAGTGTTCGAACGGTGGGGGACGCCTCAAATAGACCTGTTCGCGTCCCCTCACAATCACAAGCTACCTCTCTTCTGCTCCCGGATATACTCCCCGGACCGGCTTGAAGCCGACGCCTTCCTCCTCAACTGGGAGGGAAGGTTCTTGTACGCGTTCCCGCCGTTTCCTCTGATACTGCGGACGCTTGTCCACCTGAAAACAGTACAAGCCACCCTGATCCTGATTGCCCCTCGCTGGCCACGCCAGCCGTGGTTTTCCCTGCTACTTCAACTCAGTGTCAGAGATCCACTGCCTCTGCCTCTGTTTCCCTCTCTACTGTCACAGGGTCAGGGTTCACTGTTACATCCCAATCTTCAGTCTCTTCATCTGAATGCTTGGTTTCTCTCCCCCTGACTGCTCTCCCCGTGTCTCAATCAGTCAAGGAGATATTGGAGGCCTCCAGAAAAACCTCAACGCGAACCTGCTACTCACAAAAGTGGACCAGATTCTCAACCTGGTGCTCCTCCCACAGCCAGGACCCGGTGTCGGTCCCCGTCCCCCTGGTCCTTGACTATCTACTTCAACTATCTCATTCCGGCCTAAAGACCAACTCCATTCGAGTACACCTCAGTGCAATTGCGGCCTTTCATCAGCCCCTGGAAGGGAAAGCCCTCTCGCTCCATCCCTTAGTCACTCGCTTCATGAAGGGTCTGCTAAACGTCCACCCCCCTCTCAAACCCCCCCCGGTGGTTTGGGACCTTAACGTGGTTCTGGCTCAACTAATGAAACCTCCATTTGAGCCATTAGACAAATGCCATCCTAAATTCCTCACTTGGAAGGTAATTTTCTTACTCGCGCTCACGTCCGCACGGCGGGTTAGTGAGCTACAAGCACTGGTAGCGGACCCACCCTTCACGGTATTCCATCACGACAAGGTGGTACTCCGCACCCATCCAAAGTTCCTACCTAAAGTAGTGTCTGATTTCCATCTAAATCAGTCCATCGTCTTACCCGTGTTTTTTCCCAAGCCCCACTCTCACCCAGGAGAAGTGGCGCTCCACACTCTTGACTGCAAAAGAGC